>NW_006408576.1:2211958-2228455 GCF_000296735.1 Chrysochloris asiatica
TGGCCCTTGATAGAAAACCCCCTTCTAGGGTTGTTGAGCTGACTGGAATCTATCTGATCAGATGAATAGGAAAATGTTTGATACACTGAGCAGCATCAGTTGCTACTATTTGATGGACTGGAGTTTTGCTTTAGATTCAGTTCCTCAAAATTCTGATGAGACTGGAAGTCTCTTCAGATCAGGGAACATGCTTATATTTTCAGTGTACTGGGTTGGTTCTTGTTGTTGTTAGGTGCCATCGAGTCGGTACCCACTCATAGCGACCCTATGCACAGCAGAATGAAACACTGCCCAATTCTGGGCTAACCTCACAATTGTTACCCAGCTTGAGCCCATTGATGCTGCCACTTTGTCAATCCATTTCGCTGGGGGTTTTCCTCTTTTTCTCTGACCCCTCCACCTTGCCAAACATGATATCCTTTTCCAGTGACTGGTCCCTCCTGACACAATATGTCTGAAGTATGAGAGACGAAGTTTGACCATCCTGGCCTCCAGGGAGCACTCTGGCTGCACTTCTTCCAACACAGATCTGTTATGTTCTTTGGTCAGCAGATGGCACTTTCAATATTCTCCTCCAATACCATAACTCAAAAGCATCAATTCTATGGTCTTCCTTGTTCACTGTCCAGCTTTCACATGCATATGAGGTTATTGAAATTAACTATGGCTTGGATCAGGCGCACCTTAGTCCTCAAGTTGACATCGTTGCTCTTCAACATTTTAAAATGTTCTTGTGCAGCAGATTTGCCTAATGGAATACATTGTTTGATTAACATTTTTGTATAAGGAGCCCAAGGAGTGACTAGTGGGTTTGAATGGCTGACTTTGGTATTAGCAGTCCATTGCTTATGCTACAGTGCCACACAGAAACTCCATGAATAACAGAGGAACCTACTAAAGACTCCAGCCAAATATTATCTCCATATGCTAGTGACACTTCAAACCCCTTTAGATCTACTGGATAATATGTTTCAAGTGGCAGGACAACTATTATGGCAATCTGGCAGGAGAACTATTATGGCAATCTGGAACCCTTGCAGTGCCTTCTCTTCTTCTGAGCCCCATTCCAAACTAGCAACAGGTTAGGTCACTTGGTAAATGGGTAGTACAAGCAAAGAGTATGTTGCTTAAGCCAACTATTCATGTGTTGATTTTACTTTTAGAAGGAACCAGAAGCTACAACTTAGCTTTCATATCATGTGAACATAGCTCAACATGCCTCCCACCCACTGGATCCCTGGAAGACTCAGTTAACAGGCCCTTATTTCTCATCCTGGCATGCAAGTGCCTAACCAATAAATATAGATAGTTGCTATGTCTTGTTCACTAGATACAATTAGCATGATTTATCAGTAAAATGGATCAATTCAATGCCTTTTGGAAAAGAAAAACCATCAAGGCCCATATTGAATAAATTATGACATAACCAGAAAGCTAACATATCTCTGAGGTAGGAAAGTGAAGATAGAAAGAAGGAAGAGAGGCAAACTGCTTCTGGCTTTTGTTGTTGTTGTTAGGTGCCATTGAGATGGCTCTGACTCTTATGGACCACATGCATAATAAAGTGAAACTGCCTGATCCTATGCTGTCTCACAATTCTTGTAGCCATGGTGTCTAATGGCTAGTAATTGTGAACATTTCTTCATATATTTGTTGTGGAGCATTGTTTTTAACTAATGAATTCAGTGCAACTTGAACTTTTTCCTTCTATACCATCCATTCTTGGTCTTTTGCTACCTCCCGAAAAGGTCGAAAGCCAATTAATTCTTTCTTGATACAGTGACCCTGTGTATTTCTTCCATTTTCTTCTGATATATCTATGCCATTTGATATATTGCTAATTTTGTTGTTGTTGTTAGGTTATGTTGAAATGGTTGTAATAGCAAATTATGCACAACAGAATGGAATTATTGCCCAGTCATGTGCCATTATTGTTGTTTTTATTGTTAGGTGTCATTTGGTTGATACTGACTCATATCGACCCTATGCAAAGCAGAATGAAACACTGCCCAATCCTGGGCTAAGCTCACTATTGTTGCCACGCTTGAGCCCATTGATGCTGTCATGTGGCCAATCCATCTCGTTGGGGGTTTTCCTCTTTTTCTCTGACCCTCTACCTTACCAAAGATGATATCCTTCTCCAGTGACTGGTCCCTTCTGACAATATGTCCGGAGTTGTTGTTGTTTAGTGCCGTGGAGTCGGTTCCGACTCATAGCGACCCTGCACAGGGTTTCCGAGGCTGTTAATCTTTACGGGAGCAGAATGCCTCATCTTTCTCCTGCAAGTATGAGAGACAAAGTTTGCCCATACTGGCGTCCTAGGAGCACTCTGGCTTCACTTCTTCCAACATAGATCTCTTGGTTCTTTTTGGCAGCCCATGACACTTTAAACATTCTCCTCCAACAGCATAACTCAAAAGCATCACTTCTTCTATGGGCTTCCTTATTCACTGTCCAGCTTTCACATGTATATGAGCTTATTGCAAATACCATGGCTTGGGCCAGGTGTACCTTAGTCTTCAAGCTGAAATCTTTGTTCTTCAACACTTTAAAAAGTTCTTGTGCTACAGATTTGCCTAATGCAGTGCTTCATTTGATCTCTTGACTGCTGCTTCAGTGAATGTTGATAATTGATCCAAGAAGAATGAAATCCTGGACAATGTCAATCTTTTCTCCATTGATAAGAATGTTGTTTATTGGTCCAGTGGTGAAGATTTTTGTTTTCTTTACATTGAGATGCAATCAGTACCCAAGGTTGTGCTCTTTGATCTTTATCAGTAAATATTTTAAGTCCTCTTCACTTTTAGCAAGCAAGGTTGTATCATCTGCATATCACATGTTGTTAATGAGTCATCCTCCAATCCTGAGGCCATGTTTTTCTTCATATAAGCCAACTTCTCTGATGATTTACTCAGCATACAGGTTGAATAATATGGTGAAAGAATGCAACCCTGTCATACACCCTTCTTAATTTTAAACCATTCAGTGTTCCCATGTTCTGTTCGAACAACTGCCTCTTGATCCATGTACAGATTTCTCATGAGCACAATTAAGTGTTTCAGAATACTCATACGTCTTAATATTATCCAAAGCTTTTCATGATCCACACAATCAAAAGCCTTTGTGTAGTCAGTAAAGCACAGGTCAACATCTTTCTGATATTCTCTGCTTTCAGCCAAGATCCATCAGACATCAGCAATGATATCCCTCATTCCATGGCCTCTTCTGTATCCAGCTTGAACTTCTGGAAGTTCTCTTTCAATGTATGCTTGTAACTGTTTCTGTATTTCTTTTAATAAAACTTTACTCGCATGGAATATCAAAGATATTGTCTGATGATTTCCGCATTCCATTGGATCACCTCTGTTTAATGGGCACAAATATGGATGGATCTCTTCCAATCATTTGGCCGGATAGTTGTCTTACAGATTTTTTGGCAGAGATGAGTGAGTGCCTGCTGTGCCGCCTCATTTTCTTACAGTTGTTGTTTTTGAGACCATTTTTGCTGCCACCAAGTCAGTCCATATTGATAGAGTACTTCCTTTTCGATGACCCTCTACTTAACCAAGCATGATATTCTTCTCCATGGACTGTTTCCTCCTGACAACATGTTCAGAGTATGAGAGGTGAAATCTCAGCATCCTCACTTCTAAGGAATATTGTGGCTGTACTTATTCTAAGACACATTTGTTTTTTTCTCCTGGCAGTCCACGGTACACTCAGTATTCTTCCTCAGCACCATAATTCTAGTGTGTTTGTTCATTTTGGTCTTTTTTATTTATTGTCATATGAGGCAACCATGCACCATGGTTGGATCAGGTGCACCTTAATCCTCAAAAATAACACCTTTCCTCTTAAACACTTTAAAGAGGTCTTGTGCAGCTTATTTGTCTAAGTTAGTACTGTGCTTGACTTGACTGTTGCTTTCATGAGTGTTGATTATGGATCCAAGAAAAATTAAATCTTTGACAACTGTAACCTTTTCTCCATTTATCATGATGTATTTGTCCAGTTGTTATGTGCAGTCCATGCTAAAGGCTAAGTGTTAGATATTCATTAATAAGTATATAATATTCTCTTCGTTTTCAGCAATCAAGGTTTTGTCATGTGCATATCACAGATTGTTAATGAATCTTCCACCAATCTTGGTGAAACATTCTTCGTTATATAATACGTTGTTGTTGTTGTTGTTATGTGCTGTGGAGTCGGTTCTGATTCATAGCGACCCTGTACAGGGTTTCCGAGGCCGTAAATCCTTACAGGAGCAGAAAGCCTCATCTTTCTCCCGCAGAACAGCTGGTAGTTTCAAACTGCTGACCTTGTGGTTCGCAGCCCAATTCATAACCACTACACTACCAGAGTTCCTTTAGCTTCTTGTATTATTACTTGTTCAGCATGTAGATTAAGTATAGTGAAAAGACAATATTCTGTTGCACACCTTTCCTGATTTGAAACTATTCAGTAACAATGTTTTTCTGTTTGAACCTCTTGGTGTATTTACAGTTTCTGCATGAGCACAATTAAATGTTATGTAATATCCATTGTATCTATTTGCTTTCATCTATGTAGTTTAATGCTTTTGCATAATCAATAAAGCAAAAGTAAAGATCCTTCCTGTATTTTTCTGCTTTCAATGATATTTTCCTTCTCTGAATCAGGCTAATCTCTGGCAGCTCCCTGTTGATGTACTGCTTCAATAATTTTTGGATTATCTTTAGCAAACTTTTGATTGCAAATGATATTGTTCCATTATGTCCACATTCTGTTGAGTCACCTTTATTTGAAATGTGTATAAATATGGATCACTTCTAGTTGATTGGCTGGTGATATCTTCCAAATTTCTTGGCGTAGATGACTGAGCCCTTTCAGCACTGTATCAGTTTTTTTTAAACATTTTAATTGATAATTCCACTAATTCCCAGAGAATGATAGGTATTTCAGCTCCTTTAAAGATTTAAAGCCATGGAAACTCTATACAGGATCACTGTTAGAGGAGACTCAAGGGCACTTAACCACAACACAAAATATCAACCTTAATTCGACCAATTCCCTGATCCAGTGTAGAGGAGATTCTGAAGGGTGTGGCACTCAACACCTTTTATCTTATAAGAGATGAAAGAAGAGAGGCATGAACATAAAAGAGGGACCCACTATTACCAAGAAAGGAGAGGTAGGAGTGAAATGTGTCATTTGGATCTGAGGTCCCAGAACTGTGAAGCTTCTAGATCCAGGGAATGATTGACATCAAGACATATGGGGGTCTTCAAAAGATGCTGGGTTTATAGTAGGTGAATGGAGACAAGGACCTTTCCTCAGAGCTTATACTTTGTACTTGAGCTTGTAGCCTTCTAAACTGTAAAAGAACAAATTTCTGTTTGTAGAAGCCATCCATTTGTGGGTTTTCTGTTCAAGAAGCACTAGGAAACTAAGACAAAATTTGGCACCAGGAGACTGGAGTGCTGCTCTCACAGACACCTAAAATGTGGAAGTGGTTTTGGATTGGATAATGAGCACAGAGTGGAAGATACTAAAATGCCTAGATTGCCTAGAAGATTGTTGGAATTATGGATGTCAAAGACAATGCTGAACAGGGCTCAAAAAGAAGTAAGGATAAATGTAACAGTGGAGAATGCACAGAAGGTAAGAAGCAGAGACAGATAAATTGCAGAAGTAGAACCATGAGACCTAAATAAGATACCACAGAAGACAACCAACCACGGAGCAAGAGTGCAGAGCACCTTCATAAAGGAGAATCTCAGGTAGAATTGGTGAACTTAGGTGTCAGACCAGGAAGCAAGAAAGCTGAGTGTCTTCAGGCCAAGACTTATTGGTAAAATGAAGTGCCTCTGAAAACGTATTAGTAGAGCTAATGTTTGCCTGAGCAGAGCAGAGCAGAGATCATGCTGACCTCTTCTACAGTTCAAGGAGTATGGGAAGCAGAGCTTCTTCAGTCTCAAAAGGTAGAGTCTTGACCTCTGGCATCTTTAAGGGTGGCACCAGAGTTTCCTAAATTTTAAGATGAGGGCTTTTTCACTACCTCACTATTGGAGTATGGGGCTGTCTTTTAGACGGGGCCTTTGCCCAAAGATGAGTGACCAAGGTGAAGAACAGGGCCTGATTAGGCCACAAGGGTGGGACTACCACTCAAATGGACTAGAAGAATGGGGCTTCTCAAAGCTAAGGGCAAAGAGTTGCCATTCCAGTGGCCCTGGAAGGCATAGCTGAAGCCCAAGATTGGAGGACCTAAACCCAGAATCCAGAGTGCATGGCGAATGCCCAGAGTCAGGAGGGAGTGACCATTGCCTAGCCAATCTCAGATAACAGAGGATTCTTTTCAAGCCTTGAGAGCCAATGTAATTATTCTGCTGCATTTTTAACTTGCTAGATGCCCATTTATAATGGAAATGTTTACTTTGTAGCCCATTCCAGCGCGACTTTGGAAGCATATAAATTGCATTCCAGTTTTACAGAAGAAGAGAAATTTTGCCCCAGAGTGGAATTTGAATTTGTAAGACTTTGAGGATGATATAATGGGGTGAAAGTGTTTTGCATGTGACATGGGCATGTATTTTGGGGAGCTAAAGAGTGAATTTCATGGATTGAATTGTGTCCACTCAAAATATGTATCAGATTGGTTGGACCATGATTCTTAGTGTTTTGGCAGCTATGTGATGATCCCACATGATGTGATCTGATGTGAAAACCAAAAAGAGGATTAAGGGTAGAATAGTTGTTATTAAGTGTATTATTGAGGGCTTTCAAGTAGGTTACAACTTATAGTGACCTAGTAAAAGGTTTACAAGGAGCAATTGGTGCATTTGAACCTCTAACGTTGCAGTTAGCAGTTCACTGCATATCCTACAGTGACACACCAAGACTCAATCCATACAGGATGCACCACCTTTAATCCCACTATGACCCTGATCCAATACATGGGAGATTGACATGCAACTCCTTTTATTTTATGAGAGATAGAAGGAGAACTATGTGAGCAGAAAAAGAGGGATCCACTATCTCAAAGAAAGAGCCTGGAGTGATGTGTGTCCTTTGGAGCTGAAGTCCCTACACTGTGAAGATCCTGGATCCAGGGAACAATTGATGATAAGATGCATGGAGATCTCAAAAGAATGCTGCACCTACAGAAGCTGAAGATGACAAGGATCTTTCCCTAGAGCTGGTATTCTCAATTCAGACTTCTGTCTTCCAAACTGTGCGGGATTACATTTCTGTTTGCTAAAGCATCCTCTTGCACTAGTTCTGTTATAACAACAGTAGATAACTAAAACAGTCACCAAAGCCATGCTTGCCAGATACCAATGTCTCCTCTTTGTTGCCAACTTTCACATTGCAATCATCAATGCATCTTGATTGCATACACAATCAATTTCAGACTGAAGAAATTGGTAGAATTTTTCAGTTTCATCATTGATTTTGGTGTTTGGTATGTAATTTCAATAATAGTTATATTAACTGGACTTTCTTATGTTGTTGTTGTTGAGTACTGTTGAGTAGGTTCCGACTCATAGCAACTTTATACAGGGTTTCCAAGGAATGACTGCAGTAAGAAGTCCAGTGCTTATCTTACCGCACCACACCAGGATTTCCTTATTTTTGTTGTTGTTGTTGTTTAGTACCATCGAGTCAGTTCGTACTCATAGTGAGTGACTCTTTATAGGTTTTCTGAGGACCAGCTGTGGTTCAAACCAACATTGCAGTCAAGTGTTTATCCTCCAATGCCACACCAGGACTCCTGATAGAGACATAAATATTATTATAGACAGCATTGCATTTCAAGATCATTCTTGAAATATTCTTTCGGATGATGAATGTGACACCATTCCTATTCAATTTGTCATCCTGAGCCTAGTAAACCAGATGATTTTCTGGTTCACAATAACTAATACTGTCAATTTCCACTCACTAATGCCTAAGACATGATTTTTATGCATTCATTTCACTTTTAACTATTTTCAGTTATCCTTGTTTCATACTTCGTTCATTCCAAGTTCTGATTATTAATGGATATTTGCACCTTTTTCTTCTCATTTTAAGTTGTACCCCATCAGCAAATGAAGGTACCAAAAGTTCTGCTCTGATTCTATTTTGAGGAGGCAGTTTTCCTAGTCACATTTGGAGTGCCTTCCAATCTGAGGACCTGATATTCTGGCAGTCGATATGACAATGTCTTGTTTCTCCTCATAAGGTTTTCAGAGGCTAATCCCTCAGGCTTGGGTCACCCATGCTTCTTCTCTAGTGTTCTCTTAAACTGGAAATGAAGCTGAATGCTTTCCACTACTGGTTATCCTTCAGGTCTTTGAAATACCACTGACAGAGTTTCCAGTATCAAAGTAAAACATAAACCACCAAATAATGACAAACAGACAGACTTGTAGAGAGGTGGACTTTACAAATAAGCATTTAAAAAAAAAAAAAAGTACTCATTAGATAAATAACTTTGTATCATGTGACAGGAAATGTATGCATTAGCTCAAACATGAAAAGCATATCTGGAATATAAACTGCATTTGGAGTCACCTTGTAGTTAAGTTTACTATAATTCACTGTCATTCTCCAAAATCAGTCTGTTTTCTGTTCAGGCTGTATGAGTAAGTTGAATGGGTGTATGTGTTGGGAATCACCATTCATGCATCCTTCAGAATCCTTCATGGTGACACCAATCTCTACAGTCTCTGTAGGAATTTTTGTTCATTATTTTCCTAGGTAAAGACTGTTGTGGTGGCTTCCATTTGACTTTTCCTACCATAATAGTCTTCATTCCACAAGTAATGATTCTGTTCATTACTGAGTGTGTCTGTTCTAGTGAATTTGGTAAATCACAAGAGAATGTGTTCAGCTATATACTGGAGCTGTTGTGAGACTGACCTGTTGTTTATACTCTCCTCAATCTGACTGGGGGGGGCCACAGTGAAAATTTGGATTTCCTGAGATTGATGTCAGCAATTAATCTATGTCGAGAAATTACCCTAAACTCCTACTGTATTACTTTCCCTAGTTAACAGTCAGTGTAGCCAAACCCTGTAGACCCATTTCAAGAAGTCTGGGAGAAAGATGAACCCTAAACAGTCTATTGAATAGAGTGTAATGGGTGCTTTTCCATTGTTTATTCAAGATTAAACTGAATGAAGTGTGGGAATTGTTTGAGGGAGTGTAGATCTCGACTTTAGTGTGATTCAAGGTGGACTTTTGTTTACTTGACCTAGAACGCATCCACGTATACAGATTGTTGTTGTTGTTAAATGCCATCGAGTCCGTTCCAGCCCATAGTGATCCTGTGTAGGATTTCTGAGGAGAGGCTGGTGGGTTTGAACTGCTGACCTTGAAGTTGAAACTGACCTTGCAGTCTAGTGCATTATCCTGCAACACCACAGTAAGTGTATATTTATTATGAGGGTGAGTCAAAAATTGTTCACACTCAGCAGTAGAATTTATTTTAATCAACTTTTAGAAAATACAAATACATCATTTTTCGATATAATCCTTTTGCCTTTGTCCATCTGCCAACATGCTTTCATATTCCCTTATTAAAAAATATTTTAAGCTGAGCTGCAAGTCATGAATGCACAGCTGTCTTCACTTCATCAGAAGTGAATCTTCGTCTCATAGGGCTGCTTTCAGGGGACCAAAGAGGTGAAAAACCAACGAAGCAAAATCAGAACTGTATGGGGGATGCTTTAACACCTCAAAATAAAGTTTTTCCCGAGTGTCAACAGTGTGGGCAAAAGTGTGCAGATATGCATTGTCATGCAAAACCACAAAGCCCTTGGATAGCAGTCCTCTGTGTTTAATACAAAGTTTAGACTTCATCTCTTCAATGAGCATCTCATTGTAATGATCACTGTTGATTGTTGAACCTTTTTGCTGATAGTGTTCCAATACTGGTCCTTGAGAATCTCAGAAAACTGTAAGCATCAATTTTCCTGATGATTGACTTTTGGAAATTGAAGATATTTCCCTTCCTTACGCTGACATTTACTCTCAGGCTTATAGTGATGAATCCATATCTCATCACCAGTAACAATTTTTTTTAAGACACTTTTACCTGCCTGAGTATTGGTCCAAATTTTGTGGAAAGTCGCTATGAGTCGGAACCAACTCCATAGGACATAACCAACCAATCAATTGCTATTTGGAGTCCTGATATAGTGCTGTAGGATAAGCACTAGACTGATAACCAGAAGGTCAGTGGTTCAAACCCACCAGCCTTGGAAACTATATACAGGTATGTTAAGTCAGAACTGACTCTCTAGCACTTAACAACTGTAACAATTTCACATGGATCAATAAAGATTTATGTCATATTTGACCCTGAAATTAAATTGGTCATCAATTACTAATATTTTCCTAGCAACTAAGCAATAACTTAGTTACTGTGTACCAGTAACTGTGTATTAGTAACTTAGTATCAGTGCTCCCTTTACTACTGAAAATAGTCATTAGTGCCTTTAAATGTAATTAGATTTGAGAACCAATTGCAGACACCCCAAAACTCATTATATATATGGGAGAAAGATGAGGCTTCCTGCTCCCGTGTAGATTTAAAGCCTCAGATACCCTATACAGGATATCTATGAGTAGGCATCAACTCCATGGCTCTTATCTATATTACAAGATAGATAAAGGCAATTGTTGAAGAATTAGCTCACATAATTGTGAGGGACTGCTAAGGTGAAAGACTGAAGACTTATGTAGTCTTGTGTCTTAAAAGGTCAAGCAAAGGGAGGATTGAAGAGAGCTTAAATTCTAGAAAAAATATCTATAGTCTGAAGGCAGAATATATTCTAAGGAGAATTCCTTTTTGTTCTTATGGTTTTAAATTGACTCTATAAAGTACAATCATATTCTGGAGAATAATCTGATTCATTTAACAGTAACCAATTTTATAATGTATAACTACTACCTATTATAATCTAGGCATGTGATTGGCCAAATAATTAAGAAACCTAGCAGAACCAAGTTGAAATATAAAGTAATCATGACAACTTCCATATTGACAATTTTTGTTATTTTCATTTTTGATATTATGAGTGTGTAATATAAAAGATAAATAAATGGAGTCCTGGTGTCACACTGTGGGTTAATGCACTGGACTGTAAAGTCCATTTGAACCACAATGTTGCCACTTCAAACTCACCAGCCACTCCTCGGAAACCCTATACAGGGTCATTTTGAGTCAGAACCGATTTGACTGCACTTAACGATAACAACAGCAATATAATAAAATTCAATATAGAAAAGATTAACCATATGTATCATTCAAGAAGGTTTATATATTAAATAATTTAGTAATAAAATCTGTAACAAGATTTTCAGAATGTTTAAGTAAGTGAAGTTACTGCTTAGTCGCTAGGAAAATGTTAGTAACTCATGAGTAATTTAATTTCAGGGTCAAATATGATATAAATCTTTATTGAATTATGTGGTACATTTTGAAAATTAACATACACTGAATATAATCCTCATCCATTATTCATCTGCAGTTTATTCTTCTTAAATGAGCCCATCGTGTTCTGTCCCTGCTTGTGTCTGCATGCCATCTTTACAGTCTATTGATCATTGCACATCTCTAAGTTCATGCATTATACAAATAACAGCTCATATAGACCCTTGTTTCTGAATCTCATAGTATCTCTTTTATGGAGTGATGAAGTTTTGTCTTTAATTTTGTTTTTTGACAGCAGTGATAAATTCCCACTTAAAATGCATAAAGAATTGTTTTGACAATTTAAACAGTAGTGTTTGAGTGACTGACAGTTGAATTCTAGCAATGATAAATGGTAATTCATTTATTTTGTTTTGATTGTTTTAATGCCTTTTATGATTTCAAGTATGTGCACAAATCTCTTTTTCTAAAATTTTTCTTATAATTAGATTCCATTTTAAAGTACAGTATAATCAGATAGATACCTATTTAAATAACATTGAAATGCTTTTTGTGTGTCAAATTCAAATTATTCAAACATTATACCATTTTTTTTATGAGACTTTTGATATTTGTGACTCACTTTTATTACTGTTTTTACAGAAATAGAAATAATTCAAAAGCATGTGGTCTTACCTTTACCCTTTAAAAATGTTTCAAAAGTAGATCATTATCATAAAGTTTTGTTTGTTTCAAAGACTTTATATTTATTGGGTTGGCCGAAGCAATCACTCTATAACAGACATCTGAATGAGAGTTATGTGACCAGTGGTGATAAAAATTGGGCTGTTTGCTTTCTTGGATTCTTTTATTTAGTATTAGATAGAATATTCTGGAATTAAGCCATCTGATATTGTTGTGGTTAGGTGTCATCAAGTCAGTTCCAACTCATACTGATCCATTGTACAACAGAATGAAACACCGCCTGGTTTAGTGCCGTCTTCACAATTGTTGTTATGTTCAGTTCATATGTGGGTCTTACTGTATTTCATGGGTATTCCACTTACCAAGCATGATTTCCTTCTCCGGGGACTGATTTCTCCTGATATTATGTCCAGAAAACATGAGTCAGTCATGTCATCCTGACTTCTAAGGAACATCCTGGCTGTGCTTCTTCCAAGATAGATATGATTGCTCTTCTGGAAGTCTGTATTACTTTCAATATTCTTCTCCAACACCATAATTCAAATGCATTGACTCTTTTCATATTGTCCGTATTCAGTCTCCAACTTTCACATACATATGAGAGTATTGAAAATTCCATGGCTTGCATCAGGTGCACTTTGGTCCTCAAACTTATTTCTTTGCTCTTAACATTTTAAAGAGGTCTTGTGCAGCAGATTTGCCTAATGCAATACATCATTTGATGTTTTGACTACTGCTTCCATGAGTATTGATTGTGAATCCAAACAAAATGAAATCTTTGACAACTTCAATTGTTTTTCTATTTATCCTGATATTATATATTGGTCCAGTGGTGAGGATTTTTGTTTTCTTGACACTGAAGTGCAATCTGCATGAATGTCGGTAATCTTTGATCTTCATCAGTAAGTATTTTAAGTCCTTTTAGCAAGCAAGGTTGTGTCATCTGCATAGCAGATGTTGTTAATGAGTCTTTCACCAATTCTGGTGAAGCTTTCTTCTTCATGTAATTCAGGTTCATGGATTATTTGCTCAGCATACAAATTGAATAACTATGATGAAAGAATACAACCCTGTCACACACCTGTCCTGATTTTAAATTACTCAGTATTCCCTTGTTCTCTTAGAACAAGTATTTCTTGACCTATGTATAGGTTTTCATGAGCACAGTTAAGTGTTCTGGAATACCCTTTCTTCACACTGTTATCTGTAGTTTGTTGTGATCCACACAGTCAAATACAACTTTGCATAGTCAATAAACCATAAGTAGACATCTTTCTAGTATTCTGTTTTCAGCTATGATCTACCTGATATCAGCAATGATGTCTGTTGTTCCACATTCTCTTTTGAATCTGTCTTGAATTTCTTGCAGTTCTCTGTTGATATACTGCTACAACCATTTTTAAAAATGATCTTCAATAAAATTTTACTTGTATGTGATATTAATTGTAGTGACCAATGATTTCTAAATTCTTTTGTGTCATCATTATTTGGAATGGGTAAAAACACGGATCTTTTCCTATCCTTTGGTAATGTAGTTGTCTTCCCAATTTTTGGCATAGACAAGTAGAGGCCTCCAGTGCTGCATCAGTATGTTGAAACATTTCAATTTGTATTTTGTCGATTCCTGTATCTTATTTTTAGCCATTTGCCTTCAGTGTAGCTTGGACTTCTTTCTTCAGTACCATTGGTTATTGATCATATGCTACCTCTTGAAATAGCTGAGTATTAGTCAATTGTTCCTGGTATAGTGTTTGTCTATCCCTTCCATCTTTGTTTGATGCCTCCTGACCCATTAAATACTTTGCCCATAGAATTCTTCAGTATTTCAACTTGATGTATGAATGATTTTCTTTTGTTTTTTTTTTTTTCAGCTTAAGAAATGCTGCCAATATTAATAGTTGTTGTTGTTGTTGTGAAGTGCCATCAAGTCGGTTCCCACCCATAGGGTTTCCAAGGAGCAGCTGGTGAGCTTGAACCACTGACCTTGCTATTCAAATAGCTTTGCAGTCTGGTGCATCAGCCCACAGTGCCGCACCAGACCTCCATATTAATAGTTAGAGGGTATTAATAGCTAAAATAAAACAAGCGAGAAAACAAAAACAAGTGATTTGGCATGAGACAGTCCTGTTTCTTATTCCAAACATATTCTACAAATATTTGCCCTTATGTAAATTACATAACCACTCTCAGCCGCTGTTCATTTTCAGCTACCCTCACAATCAACATCCTCAATTCTGCATTTCCTCTAGTTTTCCTCATTTCTTCATTCTCCTATTTTTATTAATTTATTCCAGTCATTTTCAAACTTTAAATTAGTTGCAATCTAGCAATTCTGATTTATGGTGAACCCATGTGTCTTAGAGTAGAACTGTGCTCTATAGGGCTTTCACTGGCTGACTGTTTTGAAAATAGATCATCAGGCATTTATTTCTGGCATTTCTGGGAGGACTTGAACCTATAAGGTTTAGGTTAACACCCAAGTGCATTAACTATTTGCTTCCAATATAATAAGCACATAGAGAGCTCGTAAAATCCCACATTCTAAATTTAGCAGTGATCTCTGTAAGTGGGACCCAAAAAACAGTATATTGTTGCAGATCCCTATTGGCTTCAGACTTGACCAAGTTCTTTGTCTTGACCCCTCACTCCTTGGGGCATTTTTCCTTTTTTGAGTTTTGTTTCCAAATGCCTAGTATTTAAATGATATGCTTTATATTCTGATACTTTATTATATGTGATCATTTTCAACTTGGATATAGAGTTCCTGCCATACAATTTTACATTGATCTGTTGATCATATTTCTTTATTGATGATAGGATATATTGTATCCTGAATTATGAATTCCTTTTTTTGTTGTTCCATAAAAAATAATTCATATTTTTCTCTTAAAATTAATATCATACCTGATGCTAAAGTGGAAGAAACATTTCAAAAGATATGACAGAAAGACATCATTTCTAAAGCTGTATAATGACAGTGTAGGTAGCAGAATAAGTTCTACTCATCCCACCACCCTTGACTTTTGATATTAATTATGCTATAAAAATATATCTATGTGACAGAGCATGGGGTGTACAGGCAAGTGAACTGTTTGATTTCTGAGTTTGCTTCATGTTCACATCATTTTTTCTGTCAACTCTAGATCAAGTGAAGTTGATGGGTTTTTGAAGATAATGTTAATTTAAAAGTGGAGAATCGATAAAGAATATATTTTGTGAGGATAATTCTGGAATATATTAGCTATGAAAGTACCCTTTCTGTGTACATATATTTTGTGTGTGCTATATATCTAAGGTGCTCTGGTAGCGTAGTGGTTACGAATCGGGCTGCGAACCTTAAGGTCAGTGGTTCGAAACTACCAGCCGCTCCGCGGGAGAAAGATGAGGCTTTCTACTCCCGTAAAGATTTACACCCTCGGAAACCCTGTACAGGGTCGCTATGGGTCGGACCCGACTTGATGGCACTTAACAACAACAACAACAACATATATCAAATCTAAAGTCTTGGTGGTCAAGTTGTTAAGTGCTTAGCCTCTAACTTTAAAAAATCTGTGGTTTGAACCCACCAGTTACTCCATCAGAGCAGAAAGGTGTGGCAGTCTGCTTCTGTAAAGAATGCAACCTTGGAAACACTAGGGGCTGTTCTGCTGTGACCTACGTGGTTACTATGAGTCAGAATCAATTAAATGACAATGAATTTGGTTTGATTTTAGATATAAATGCTTTATTGACCCTGTATGTTGCAGATATCTGATCATACCTTTTTGCATGTATCACTTTACAGTGGGATCCTTTAATGAAAACAACAACCAAGCTAAACGCATTATTGTCGAGTTGATTCCAATCCACAGTGACCCTATAGCACAGAGTAAAATTGTTTATTTTTGAGACTTTAAATTTTTAAAGATTTTCGAGACTTTAAATCTGTTTAGGAGCAGAGAGCCTCATCTTTCTTTCTTGTAGCTGCTGGTGGTTTGAACCACTGACATTGTGCTTAGCAGCCCAACCCCAATTGCTATGTTACCAGGGCTCCTTTTAATGAAAATACACAGCAAGTAAATATAGGTGTACTTCTCAATCTTTACCCATCGAGTTTTTTGTTTTCTGTAACTTACTAATAAGGCTTCCTAAACCCAGGGAGAGATTTCTTTTAAAAGTTTTAAATATTTTGCTTTTGGAATTAAGTAAATACCAATTTTTTCTGTATAAATATATATGAGTTAAATTGTGATAAAGTAATCATTTTACAACTGAAGATAAACTTCAGATGCTGACAATATATATATATATATGTTGTTGTCAGGTGCCATCGAGTCTGAACCGACTCATAGCAACCCCATGCACAGCAGAACGAAACAATGTCTGATCCTGGGCCAACCTCACTACCGCTGCCACACTTGAGTCCATCAATG
>NW_006408576.1:2230490-2289471 GCF_000296735.1 Chrysochloris asiatica
GCCCCTGGCCTTGTCTTCACTGATGATATGGAGCTTTTCCATCTTCTCTTTCCACAGATGTAGTCAATTTGATTTCAATGTGTTCCATCTGGCAAGGTCCATGTGTGTGTGTGTGTGTGTGTGTGTGTGTGTGTATATATATATATATACACACACACACTTTATTAATTTATTTTTTTAGTGATATCTTGTTGTTGTTGTTGGGTGTCATCAAGTTATTACTAACCCATAACGACCTTATGCACAGCAGAATGAAATACTGCCCTATCCGGGCCAACCTCACTACTGTTGCCATGCTTGAGTCCATCGATGCTGCCACTTGGCCAATCCATCTTGTTGGGGTCTTCCTCTTTTTCTCTGACCCTCCACCTTATCAAATGTGATAACCTTCTCCAGTGACTGCTCCCTCCTGACAATATGTCCAAAGTATGAGAGATGAAGATTGGCCATCCTGGCCTCCAAGGAGCACTCTGGCAGGACTTCTTCCAAAATGGATCTATTGATTGTTTTGGCAGCCCATAGCACTTTCAATATTCTCCTTCAACACCATAACTCAAATGCATCAATTCTTCTACAGTGTTCCTTACTCTTAGGTGTATGTTTTACACCACTGTGTCACTGCATCTCATGTGGCTCTTCTTCTTTTTCACTGATCCTCTACTTAACCATCGTATTTAGAAGCTCTTTATGACTTTGATCTTTATTCCTACCCCCACACCCCCAGGAGATCTTATATTGCGAACATCCTGTTTGGAGAAATCCGTGTAGCAGAGAACATACGCTGGCTGTCAACAGTCACATAAAGGAAATTGGAAGCGAATCTACTCTCAGTCAAATCTTCAGATATTGCAGCACAGTCAGGAAGAAATACCCAGATTCTTGCATTTCAAAAATGGCTTGCTGTTTTCAGCTGCTAATGTTTGAGATATCTTAGTGCACAATGTATGGATAGTGAAATACGCTATTTAAAAATATTAAATTGCCCCTAAATTTCTTGTTTTAGTTTATCATAAAGCAGTTTTCTCTTTAATGCTTTTATGAATGTATACCACTGATCTGCCAGTTTCTCATAATTATGGTGGTTTGTATGTTTCTGTGATACTGGAAGTTATGTCACCTGTATTCTGAAACATGTCAAGATATTCCTGATTAAAACAGACTAGGAAAAAGGTGAGGTGGAATACTTTTGATGGGTTATTCATTATAAATCTTATGAATAGCAGCAGAGCATTGTCTGATATAGTACTAGAAGATGAACCCCTCAAGTTGGGAAGCAATCCAAATATGATTGGTGAATAGCTGGCTCCTGAAATTAAAGTTGGACTTAACAACCTGAATATAGCAATGCTTTCAGGACCTTCCTCTGATGAGGGACACAACGCAGAATGAACAGAAATAGCTGTTCAAACATCTGCTAATAATTGGAATGTGTGGAATGTACAAAGTAAGGATCTAGGAAACCTGGAAATCTTGAACAATGAAATGGTAAGCATAAGTTAGTATAATATCCTGTGCATTAGTGAGCAAAAATAGACTGGGATGAGCCATTTTGAATTGGACAGTCATATAATTTACTATGTGGGAACGACAAATTGAAGAGGAACGGTATCACATTCATTGTCAAGAAGAACATTTCAAGGTCTGTATTGAAGTACTATGCTGTCTATGAGAGGATAATACCCATACACCTACAAGAAAGACAAGCTATTACCAGTATTATTCAAATTTATGCAACAACCACTAAAGTGATGATAAAATTTATTAATTCTACCTACTTCTTTAGTCTGAAATTGATCAAATATTCTTTGAAGATATAGTGATACTAATAGGTGATTGGAACATGAAAGTTTGAAACAAAGTGAAATCAACTATAGTTAGAAAATGTAGCCTTGATTATACCAACAGCTTTTTCAATACAAATATCTTTTCTCAACAACATAAATGGTGACCATACATGGGCCTCATCAGATAAGATGCACGGGAATCAAATTGATTAGATATGTGAGAAGAGACAGTGAAAAATTCCTTTAAAATATTATAAAATGTGTAAAGTCCAAGAGATAGAAAACCAAAAGGGAGGAAAACACCCAGAATTTCTTAAGCTGAATGAACTGAAGAAAAATGTCAAGACTTATGTTATAATATTGAAGGATTCTTTTTACAAAATATTGGTTGATGCAGGAAGCATTACAAAAAGTTAGAAGGAATATACAGAATCACTGTACTAAACAGTATTAGTTGATGTAGAACCATTTCAAGAGAGAGCTTATGATCAAGAACCATTGCTTTGGAGTGAAGATGTTCAAGCTGCCCTAAAGACATTGGTGAAAAACAAGGCTCCAGCAATTGACAGAATACAAGTTGAAATGTTTCAACAAACTGATGCGGTGCTAGAGGCACTCATTTATTTGATTTGAAAATTTGGGAAACAGCCAATATTTATGCCCATCCCCAAGAAATGTGACCCATTGGAATGTGGAACTCACCAAAAAATATCATTAATATAATACAAGTAAAATTTTAATGAATGTTTACTAATGCTTTATTGGCTAGGTGAAGTCATTCCATTATGTGATTCATAACAAACAATGGATAGCATTGGGAAGAATAGGAATTCCAGAAAACTTAATTTTGCTAATGAGGAGACTGCATCCATCAAGAGGCAGTTGTTCAAACAGAACAAGGAATACTGAGTAGTTCAAAATAGGAAAAGTGTGTGTGTAAGGGTCGTATGCTTTCACCATACTTATTCAATCTGTATGGTAAGCAAATTATCTGAAAAACTGGATTATATGAAGAAGACTTTGGCATCAGATCTGGAAGAAGAGTCATCAACAACCTGCAGTATGCAGATGACACAATCTTGTTTGGTGGAAGGGAAGAGGAATTAAAGTACTTACTGATGAAGATCAAAGAGTATAACCTTCTGTTAATATTAAGGTAACAAAGGTAAATAAGACAAAAATCTTAAGGTAAATAAGACAAAAATCCTCACAACTGAACCAATAAAAAAAAACACGATAAATGCAGATAAGATTGAAATTGTCAAAGACTTCATTTAGCTTGGATCCACAATCAACACTCAGAATTAGCAGTTAAGAACCCAAAGGACATATTGTATCAGCTAAATTGACTGCAAAAGACATCTTTAAAGTGTTAAAGAACAAAGCATCAGTTTGAAGAATAAGGTTCACCTTACCTAAGCCATGGCATATTCATTTGCTTCATCTGCATGTTAATCTTGCACAATGAATAAGGAAGACTATAGAAGAATCATTGTTTTTTAATTATAGTGTTGGTAAAGAATATTGAAAGTGCCATGGGCTGCTGGAAGAACAAACAGGTTTGTCTTGGAAGAAGTACAGCCAAAATACAACTTAGAACTGAGGTTGGCCATTATCTGTCTCCAAAAATGTTGACATGTTTTCAGGAGGAACCAATCCTTGTAGAAGAACACATCATGGGGGCTAAAATAGAGCATTAGTGAAAAAGAAGAAGAATATATGAGATGGATTGACACAGTTGCCGCAATAATGGCCTAAAACATACAGAAATTGTGAGGAATGCACAGGACCTGAAGTGTTTCCTTTTGTCGTGCACAGGTTCCTCTGTGTTTGAACTACCAACATTTCACTTCAAGCCCTGCTCTATACCACTGGGTCATTAGAGCTCCTAACTGACCCTTTCCCCACACTCAGTGACATCAAGTAGATCCTAACTTAGAATGACCCTATAGGACAGAGTAGAAGTCTTCTTTTACATTTCCTAGACTGTAAATCTGGTAGCGTAGTGGTTACGAATCAGGCTGCGAACCTCAAGGTTGGCAGTTCGAAACTACCAGCCGTTCTGCGGGAGAAAGATGAGGCTTTCTGCTCCCATAAAGATTTACAGCCTTGGAAACCCTATACAGGGTCACTATGAGTCGGAACCGACTCCACGGCACATAACAACAACAACAACAACAAATATTTAGGAGATCAACAGTCTCATCTTTGTCTGGCAGAGCAGCTGATACAATTGAACCACGTACCTTGTGGTTACCAGTCCAACACTGCACCCACAGTGCTATCAGGGCTCCTAATAGACCCATAAATAAAAAATCAAACCCACTGACATCAAACCATGTCTGACTTGTAGGAACCTTATATAGGATTTCCGAACTTGGAACTTTTTATGGGAGTAGAAAGCCTCATGTCTCTCTTGCTGAGTGAATGGCAGCTTTGACAGCTGACCTTGTGGTTTGCAGTCCAGTGTTTATCCTACAGTGCCCATAATAATGAATAAATCACCCAGAAAAGTAGGTAGTACTATCACATTTTTTATATTACCTTAAATTGTATTATATATGGTGAATTTTCTAAGACTTTAATTTCAGGTGAAAATATAAGGAGGAAAACAGAGAGTAGAACCGAATCATCCACTTGTTACTACCTGTTGCTTTTCTCACTCATAGTGACTGACCCTAGATAGGGTTTCTGGGCCTAGAAATGCTTGAGGGAGCAGAAATCTTCATCTTTCTTCAGAGGAGTGGGCTGGTGTGCTGCAACCACTGACCTTGGAGTTTACAGTCCAGTGTTTATCCTACAGAGCCATCTTGCTTCCAGTTGTTACTAGGGTTTATCATTACACATGGAATTTTTGATCTTTAACTAGTTATTTTTAAAAAATCCAAAGTAAGTTCTTTTTGATCTCTTACATTTTAATTTCTTATTAAAATAAACAAAACAAAAACAAGAAAAAAAGCTCTTCTTTCATAATTCATCTTTATTAAACCCTGTATTATGCACTGATACTCTTGTTTGTTTTCATTGTTAATCATATTACAGAGATATAATCCCTCACTCAAGTAGACATGTCTATTGAAAATGTTAATTTTCATCTTCTGGAGCATTGTGTTCTTTTAAAGAAGTAGCCACCTGTGGGTAAATTGACATGGACAACTCAAAAGTTGGGATGGTAAACTTAGAAGACAGTGAGTTTAAGAAAGTGGTTGTAATGTGGAAAAGGATAGCGAGAAGAGTTGCACAACCTATAAAATGTAACAAATGTCTCTCTGTTTTACTTGTAGAGATTGTTGAAATGGTGTTTCTTTGTCTGTGTGTACTTTGACCAAAATAAAGAAAAAAAATCTGAATAATGGAAAAATAAACATTAATTTACATTATTAACTAATGACAGAAGTGATATCGTCAAGGGATATGAAGAGTGAATTAAACTTTGATAGTTAATGTTATGTGCCAACTTGGCTAGGCTGTAATTCTCAAATATTTGTGAAACACTACGTTGTTGTTGTTGTTAAGTGCCGTCGAGTCGGTTCCGACCCATAGCGACCCTGTACAGGGTTTCCAAGGGTGTAAATCTTAACGGGAGTAGAAAGCCTCATCTTTCTCCCGCGGAGCGGCTGGTAGTTTCGAACCGCTGACCTTAAGGTTCGCAGCCCAATTCGTAACCACTACGCTACTTTTGATATGATGTGAGCAACCAATTAGTTGAAAGGGGAGTTATTTTTGTTGATATAGCTTGCCTTGTTAGTGTATATAAAATTTCCTTGTTAGTTCCGGTGAAGCAGTCGCTCTCTCAATCCTGCATTTATTTTGGTTCTTTGGACATAAACCTGCAGAAGGATTCAGTCTGCTGCCTGATCTGCAAATTTATGGTCAGTCAGCCCCTTACCACCATGTGAGACAGCTGAAGTCTTCAGCATGCTACCTGGCCCATGGATTTGTCTCTTGTCAGTCCCCACAATTTCACGAGTAATTTCTTGAAATGAATCTCTTTATATATTTTTATATACAATGATAAGACAAAACGTATTGCTATGACAGTTCTAGTTCATACATGCATGGGTTTATTCCAGAGAAAATGTGATTAAACATGTCTCTTTGATAAGTAGATGGTTGCAGACAAATTGTCTTGTTAGTGTTGTTGATGCTGTTGTTATTAAGTACAATTGAATCCTTGCTGAATGTAGAGACCCTGTATAAGGTTTCTGAGGCTGAATATCTGCATGGAGCAGAAAGCCCTATTTTGCTTCAGTTAGTGTTATTAGGATGCATTAAAAAAATAATAATAGTAAAAAGTTCCAATCAGAACAGTGGCTTCTGAGGGGATCTGCTGGGCTGAGAGCTTAGCTTGTAAAGTTATGGCAGATTTTGGAATTCTGTAGGGGTAATATTGATAGCCACCACTTGTTTGTTGTACTGTGGTGGCTTGCATGTTGCTTTAATGCTGGAAGCTATTCCACCTGTATTTTAAATACCAGCAGGTTTCCCTGTGTTGCACAGATTTCTGCAGAACTTCCAGACTAAGAAAGACGAGGAAGAAGGAGAGATGGACTACTTCTGAATGTTTAGTCACTGCTAATCTTATTAATAGCATCAGAATATTGCCAGATATAGTGCCAGAATATGAAAAATTTATAAGTAACAGCAGAATTTTGTGAAATATACTACCAGAAGATGAGCCTCTCAGGTTGGAAGACACTCAAAATACATCAGGGGAAGGGCTGCCCACTGAAGGTAGAGTTCACCTTAATGACATGAATGGAGTAAAGCTCTTGAGACCTACATTTGTTGATGGGGTACAACTGAAAAGGAGGATAAACAGCTGCAAATATCCATTAATAATCATAATGTGGAATCTATGAAGTATGAATTTATGAAAATTGGACATTGTTTAAAAAAAAAAGTTTCAATAGTTTTGTTGTAATATTTTTGACTTACCCTCACATACACTCTGCTCTTCTACAAAATGCAGCTTAATCATGATGTCATCAATGGTCACCTATAATCTGTAGGGCCTTTTTGTACCACTATGAGGTTTCTATAAGTCTCTGCGACATGGAAATGGTTAAGTGCTTAACTACTAACAAAACGTTGGTGATGTGAATCCATTCAGTGGGTTCTTGTAAGAAAGCACTTGGAGATCTATTTGTGAAAGGTCACAGTCATTGAAAATGTTATAGGCACAGTTACTCTCTGAAACACATGATTGCCATGAGATGTTTGAAGCCAATTGTTTCCACTGATGTATTTATTAGTAGTCGTTATATTTGAGACTTTTGACTGTAAAAGGTGATTTAGCTGATAAAAGTGTAAGGACTGCTACCAGCTCAATCGATCTGATTTAAGACTTGCTTCCAGGCTTGGGCTGTGGCCAGAGTAAGTGCTTCTTTATGTAATTTTCCGATTTAGAAGTAGTGACTTTTAAAAGTTATTTTGCTCTGAGGTGGTACCATTCTGTAATGTGTCGCCACACAAAAAGAATACATTTTTACTAGTTACAGTGACCCTTGAAAGCTGTATTAATGAATTTGGCATTCATCATAACACTGATCATGGTTTTTCATGATAGATACACATAACAATAAATGGAATTAGAGATCTTAATTTCTTCAGATTCTTAAAGCTTGTCTGAAAACTGATCATAGTTGTAAGTTCTGTTGGATAAAGCATGTTAAATAAAACTTACAACTAAGAACAGTTTTAATATGAAAATATTCATCATTCATAGCCAGCTATGTTGTAGAACTTCAGAAATAGAAGAGGAGTGGAGATAATAATTAATCTTACTCAGCTCCCTCAATTACAAATGAAAGATTTAATCTTATTAAACATTAATTACTACATTCTTGTTTAACTTCCATAACAATATTTTTATTTAAATGGAGCTTCTCATTATGTAATATTTATACGTTTTCTGAATTAAATTTTCACATCAGTTACAATGCTTACATTTCCTTAATTAATGTACATATAGGAGTGCATTTGTTATATGTCATGGTATTGACATGTGGTATTATAGTGACTTCTATATTTAACTGATGCAAATTGGAAATCAGTCTAGAAAGACTCAATAGTCAGCAATAGTTTATAGGTACCTCTTTTACTCCAGACACTCCAGCAGGTGATAATTGATGAAAACTCAACCTTATGGTCATTACTTCTCCCTGCTGTCTGATAGAATGAAGAGAAAGAATGATAATGTGCTGTACTTCAAGGCTTTGTACACTATAATAGTGAGAGAGCGAGCTTGAAATTAGAGTGTTTTTGTTGTTAAGTGCCGTCAAGTTGGTTCTGACCCATAGTGACCCTATACAGGATTTCCGAGGCTGTAAATCTTTACAGGAACAGAAAGCCTCATCTTTCTCCTGCGGAGTGGCTGGTAGTTTCGAACTGTTGGCTTTAAGGTTCACAGCCCGCTTCATAACCACTACACTACCAGAGCTCCTTTGAAATTAGAATGAACAGACATAAATGTTGTCCTAAGGATATGACTGAAGATTTGTCTTGAAGGATAGTAGTTAAATAAGCTTTTTGTTAGGTGTCATAGAACTAACTGGATTCAACTAATAGCAAGCCTATGTATAACAGAGCAAAAATGTTTACTGATTCGGCATCATCCTCACAATTGCTGCTTTGTTTGAACCGATTAGTGAATCCACTTTGCAAGCCCATCTATTTTTCACTGACCCTCTACTTTTCCTGCTGTGGCGCTGCTGGTTAATACGCTGGACTAAAAAGTCAACTTTGAACCTGGAGGCCTGAGGTTCAAGTTCATCAGCTGCTCCTTGGAAACTCTATAAAGGGTCACTATGGATTGGAAACCAACTCGATAGCACTTAACAACAACAACAATAACTGCTACTTTTCCAAGCAAGATGTCCTTCTCCAGAAATTGGCAACTCCTAATAGTATTTTCAAAGTCGGCTCTATAAAGTTTCCTCATCCTTCCTTCCAAGGAACAATCTGACTATACTTCTTCCAACACTGATTTGTTTGTCCTTCTGGCAGTCCACAGTATATTCAGTATTCTTTGTCAACACCATAATTCAAAGGCATCAATTCTTCTTTGGTCTTCCTTATTCATTATCTAATTTTCACATGCATATGAGGTGGTTGAAAATGCCATGGCTTGAGTCAGGAATACCTCAGTCTTCAAGGGATCTAAAAAAGAAAACACTCTTATTTTTAACATATTTATTTACACTACCTGAAAATTTAACATAAAAATGAGTTGTTAAATTGTTAAAAACTTAAAAATTTCTTTTTTCTTTCTCTCACTTAAAAAAACTACCATCTATACCATGGGAGAAAGATGAGGCTTTCTGCTCCCGTAAAGATTTACAGCCTTGGAAACTCTGTACAGGGTAACTATGGGTTACCAACTGCACACTACTTAACAACAACAAAAAAGAATGTCATTGGAATCTGGATTGGGATTGCATTATATGTGTAGATTGTTTTGGGCTGCATATGGTGGTGGTGGCAGTTCTAGGAGGTAGAAAATAAGCACTAAACACATATGATTTTGTAATTTTTTTAAAAAATTAGGTAAACTATAGTGAAGGTATTACACAAGTGTTTCTTCAATTATTTGGAGTCCTTAAAAGCATGCTAAATGAATCAAATTTCAATCTAGAATAATTGAATAAATCTGTGTATCTTCATTGACCATTATAGTCTATAGTGATTCTTGGGCTACTGTAGCCCTTCCCTAGAAACCAGGTTTAGTAATATTTCTTAAGATTTATAGGACTCTGCACAAATATGTTTTTGTGGAGTGCCCATCTATATAAACAATTTGATTCATAAATATATGTGGCACTGTAGTATAAGCACTGGAACATAAGGTTGGTTTGAACAGCAAGGTCAGCAGTTCAAACTCACCAGCTGCTCCTCCAAACCCCACTATATATGGTAATTATGAGTTGGAACTGACTTGACTGCATCTAATAGCAACAACAATGAGCTATAGAGATTTATTGATGAAGATTTAGAATAATGGTTAGAAAAAGTGAAATTGAATATTTTAAATTATTCAAGCAGTTAACTGAAATGTTCTCATAATGTCCTGAAGCAAAGTTTTATTGTTTAGGTCCAGGAACCATCACTTCATATTTTTTATTGTGCAATATGCTCATTCTGGCTAATTTGACATATGAGACCAGTAACACTGATATTAATTTCAATACTATTACTCTTTAGAACTCATCTGCTTAGAAACAATACAAATATTCTTGCCTCTGCAGTTACATAATAAATTTATTTGATATCAGTTACATCATTACTTATGATGCTGCAAAATCTGTTGTGACTCCCAAAGAATACTAGTGACTCTCTGTGCTTTATTGATGGTGTCAAATAAAAAAAAATAACTGAAATTAGTGATTTATTTATTTATTAATGTTTTATTGTGAATTATGTGAGAGTTTACATGGGAGAACTTTAGTTTTACATTCATCCTATCGTATATCGTTTCATTGCCATGCTTACAGTCCCTTCTATGCATCATCAATCAAAGTGTATACCCTTCAAACCTGCCCCCACTGGTCATCAGCACACAGCCCCGCTCCCTCTCTGTGTCTAAAGTCCCCAGCTGCTCCATCTCTCCATGTCATTGTCTCAGCCTCCATCTCTGCTGTCACTGCTTCTCTGGGTAGGGTTCTACTCGCCACTCTTCTCCCTTGATGGTCCTAGGGACCTCCGCTCCTAGACTGCAAAGGTAATCACTCCTCTCCTTGCTACAAAATGTCTACCTTTACATTTCCAGTCGTCACAAGCAGTCCTGATAAGAATTGTTCACTATTGTATCACAAGAGACCTATTCAAATTTCCTTTAAGCAACCCCACCTAGACAGATTGGATACTACTCAGTGGGATTCTACCTTCCTCCATACCCTCTGGATATAGGCTCCCTCTTCAAATTTGTAAGCTAGACACTTACTGCCTTTGTAGCCCCCCCTCCCCATTTTGGGTAGCCAATGTCTAAGTTGCCCATCCCTGTCTACTCTGTGTATGGAGGGGGTGGTAATAATCCTTGTTGTAAAGATTTGTTCCGTCTTTTGAGCTACTGTATCCATAGGTGTAGATCAAGTTCATCAGATTGTATCAGATTAATGTTTGTTTTTTTTTCCTCTTCTTTCTTCTTCTAGTTGAGCTCTGATCATTCAGTCATTAATTTTTTTCAAGTATCAAAACAATAAAGAAAAACATTTTCAATGTCTTAGATCTATTTCATCCATGTCATGCATTATCCTTTTTCCCCCCTTTTTGTACAATTGTATTTTTAGGATTAAGTATAGTATATTCACAATAAATTAGTACTTTGTCCTTGTCAACTTTCCGAGCTATACTGAATATTTTAAAAGACATATTTTAAGATGAGATCTTATGACTGAACTTAAAGGAATGTATTTGTTTTAAGTAAAGGCCGAATATAGGAATTCATTCTTCATTCTCCTATAGTAATAGGATCCCCTTTAAAGGGATCAAAAAAAAAAAATCAAGATATTTACATTAACACTTGGTAACTTTGAAGATTTGAAGCTTATAAGTTTGGCATATAATATTCTGAAGGTATTATAAATACAAATGTGTTTTGAGATTTTAATGGGAAAGTTGGATTTCATCTTTTTGTAATTTTTATTTTCTTGTTATATAATTTGCAACCCTCAAATTTCATCTAAATAACTTTTTTCATTTATGAACTTATATTTTACAGAATTTTGAAGTATAATAAAAAATATCACAAGGAAAATAGACAACATTTCAACTCCCAGTGCTCAGATGATGTAAATTGTACAATGTTAGATGAAATTTCTTAAATTTGATCTTTTGCTGAGAGATTATTAAGACTATAAAAGCCAAGGAAAGCTAAAGTGCAGGGCATCTAGATTTTCTCTTCCTAAATATATTGCAAGTTTAAGTTACTAATGAGCCCTGGTGTGGCACTGTGGATTAATGTGCTGGATTGCAAAATTGGTTTGAACTTCAACATTGATTCAAGCTGACCAGCTGCCCCTCAGAAACCTTATACAGCATCACTATGGATTGGAACCAATGCAACGGGCAGTGTCTCGTTCTGTTGTGCATAGGGTTGCTGAGTTGGTATCGACTTGATGGCACCAAACAAGAAAACTTTACTTTAAAAAAAGGTGTCATGGGGTTAGAAGAGACACAGAAGATACCAACCATACCTAGAAGCAGAATATCTGATGTGGTGAAAAAATGTGAAATTGTTCACCACCAATTAGTAAATAAATATAAGCAAGCCCATGGTGCTTACCTTGGTTATTGAGTAATCCAACACTTAGTTATTTGGTTTTCCTATTTGAATAGTCCTGACTCAGTTGTATTATCTTCTACAAAACAGTTAAACACTACCATTCACTAAATCTTTCCCAACACCTGCCCTGAGACACAAAGGTTTTCAGCAATAACACTCTCTGGGTTTATTGTGTTTGTATCCCTTTATCACAGTAAGAAATATTGATAAATCACTCTTTTTATATTTTTTAATACAATAAATATTTATTAAAGTGCATGTAGAGAAAAGATAACAAGAAGGTGAGTTCCATGTTGTAATGATTTACAAATTTTTAAAATTAAGTGAAAAATTCTAAAGATACCACACGCACACATATATAAGCTTCAAATAGTTTGTGGGAAAACTCCATTATCTGTCAATTTCATTTTACCATGAACTTTTCAATGCCCTTTTATATACAATCATAAGTGTGTGTGTGTGTGTCTGTAATTTTGGGGTGAATAAAATTGTGTTCAATAAAATTGTACCCAAATGAAATTAATAAAATTATGAAGATATTTTATTAAGTGGTTATCTTTGATAGGGAGTAGTAGAGACATGAAATGGAGGTAATATTGTTAGAATTAGGATTCAGAATTATCATATGATAATAATAAACTTATGTAACAAATTGACAAAACATATACAACCTGTGTATAGTATAGACCAATAATTAGAATGAGTCAAAAAATAAAGAACATAATTAAGGTAATGAAAATAAATTAGCATAAGAAATATTGGTATATATGCCAAAGATAAGGAAATAAATGCTCATTATCTTTATGAGACAAATACTCAGCAATAAACCAGTCTGCTTTAGGTACTTCTATGATGCATGAGGATTTTGAGTTAATATAACTTTTGCATATGAAGTATTACTCTTAATTTTTTTTTTTTTTTGTTATGCCATGTTTTACCTTAGATAAGGAGTACTGGTGGTGCAGTGAGTTAAGCATTGGACTGCTAACCAAATTTGTTGTTCAAACTCACCAGCTTCTCACTGGGAGAAAAAATGAGGCTGTCCAATCTCTTAAGGAGTCCTGTTGTGGCAGTATAGGTTAATGCACCAGATTGCAAAGCCATTTGAACTGGAAGGTCAGTGGTTCGAGCTCACCAGCAGCTCCTCAGAAACCCTATACAAGGCCGCTATGGGTTGGAACTGACTCAATGGCACAACAATCTCTTAAAGATTGGTGTTGTTGTTGCTCAGTGCCATTGAGTCAGTTCTTACTAACAGCAACCTTGTAAGGGTTTCCAAAAAGCAGCTGGTGAGTTTGAACTGCTGACCTTGTAGTTCAAATGGACCATGCAGTCCAGGCAAGTTCTTTATCCCACAGTGCCACTTAAAGATTACAACCTCCTGAAACCTATGGGACAATTCTATTCTGTCCTATAAGGTCACTATGAGTTGGAATTGACTCAGTGACAGTGGCCTTGGCTTTCACCTTAGAGAAAAGTCTGACCCCATTAAGTTTTAAATATCAGTTTATACAATTTCAACATATTCATCAGATAGAATCAGCCACTACTTATAATGCAAAAAGAAAAAATGTCCATGTGCAGACAAATGCATACATTTATTTATGCATGTAATTATATACACAACAAAATGTTCAACCATTTCAAGAGGTACCATAGGAACATATGAACAAATGAACAAAATGTCCAACCATTTCAAAAGGTACCATATGAACATATGAACAAAATGTTCAACCATTTCAAGAGGTACCATATGAACAAGAGCCAGTGATACTCAGAGAGGAAGTCCAAAGTGCATTGAAGGAATTGGCAAAGAACAAGGCACCAGGAATTGATGGAATTAAAAAGCACTCACTCATCTCTGCCAAGAAATTTGGAAGACAACTATCTGGCCAACTGATTGGAAGAGATCCATATTTGTGCCCATTCCAAAGAGAGGTGACCCAACGGAATGTGGAAATCATCTAACAATCTCTTTGATATCTCAAGCAAGTAAGGTTTTGCTAAAGATAATACAGAAACGGCTACAATCATACATTAACAGAGAACTTCCAGAGGTTCAAGCTGGATTCCGAAGAAGCCGTGGAACGAGAGATACCATTGTGGATGTCCGATGGATCTTGGCTGAAAGCAGAGAATACCAGAAAGATGTTTACCTATGCTTTATTGACTATGCAAAGGCTTTCGATTGTGTGGATCATGACAAGCTATGGATAACATTGAGAAGCATGAGTATTCCAGAACACTTAATTGTCCTTCTGAGAAATCTGTACCTGTACCAACAAGCAGTTGTTCGAACAGAGCATGGGAACACTGAATGTTTTAAAATTGGGAAAGGTGTGCAACAAGGTTGTGTTCTTTCACCATACTTATTCAACCTGTATGCTGAGCAAATAATACGAGAAGCTGGATTCTGTGAAGAAAAGCGTGGCATCAGGATTGGAGGAAGACTTGTTAACAACCTGCGATATGCAGATGATACAACCTTGCTTGCTGAAAGTGAAAAAGACTTGAAACATTTACTGATGAAGATCAAGGAACACAGCCTTCGGTATGGATTGCATCTCAATGTCAAGAAAACAAAAATCCTCACCACTGGACCAATAAACAACATTCTTATCAACAGAGAAAAAATTGAGGTTGTCAAGGACTTCATTCTTCTTGGATCAACTATCAACATTTGCAGAAGCAGCAGTCAAGATATCAGACAACATATTGCATTAGGCAAATCTGCTGCACAGGAACTTTTTAAAGTGTTGAAGAGCAGAGATGTCAGCTTGAGGACTAAGGTGTGCCTGACTCAAGCCATGGTATTTTCAATAGCCTCATATGGATGTGAAAGCTGGATAGTGAATAAAGAGGATCGTAGAAGAATTGATGCCTTTGAATTGTGGTATTGGAGGAGAATACTAAAAGTGCCATGGACTGCCAAAAGAACCAATAGATCTGTTTTGGAAGAAATACAGCCAGAGTGCTCCTTGGAGGCCAGGATGGCTAACCTTTGTCTCTCATACTTTGGACATATTGTCCAGAGAGAACAATCACTGGAAAAGGATGTCATGCTGGGTAAGATGGAGGGTCAGAGAAAAAGAGGAAGACCCCCAACAAGATGGATCAGCCAGGTGGCATCATTGATGGCATTGAGTGTGGCAGTGGTAATGAGGTTGGCCCAGGATCAGATATTGTTTCATTCTGCTCTGCATGGGGTCGCTATGAGTCAGTTCCCACTCGATGGCACCCGACAACAACAACAGAGGGTATCTGAGGCCATAAATCTTACGGAAGTAGAAGGAATCATCTTTCTCCTGAAAATCAGCTAGTGGGTTTGATTTGCTGACCTTTAGCTGTCAGCCCAACACTTTACATGCTGCACCACCAGAGTTACTTAACTACAGGTTGCTGTTTTTGTTGTTAAATGCTGTTATTGTTGTTGTCAGGTGCCATCGAGTCGGATCGTGCTGTTGAGTTGATTCTAACTCATAGCAACCCTGTAGAGGATATGGACAATAACAAGAGACCATCATATTCATGGTACCAATGACAGACAGCAACCTAGACGAACTACAAAAATTGTAGTTTTTCACGGTCCATATAAGAGATTTAAAAATTGTGATGTAAATGAACAAAAATCCAGAAATTATCAATTCTTTCTAGGAGAGAAAATATGTATAACTGGTGATGTAGAAATCACTATGTTGTTGTTCTTAAGTGCTGTCGAGTCGATTGCGACCCATACCCTATATAGGGTTTCCAAGGAACCTCTGGTGAGCTTAAACCACACATCTTGCAGTTCAAACGACTTTGCTGTCTGACGCATTAGCCCACAGTGCCACACCAGCACTCCAGAAATCACTATAGATGGGTTAATAAGATAGCCTTCAAAATTGTTGTTAAGTGCTGTCGAGTCAGTTCTGACTCATAGCGACCCTATCTTGGGTTTCTGAGGAGCAGTTGGGATTGAACCACTGACCATGTAGTTTATATATATATATATATATATAGCCAAAGCCATGTAGGGGCCATACTGGACTTCTTCTGGATTCACAAGGGGGTAAGAGAGTCAAACTCAAAATCAGCCTAAGACTGATTCATATGAAGCAGAGGTCAGATATGCCTCCATCCTACAGCCATTTTTACCCTTTTCTAACAACAACTATCCCTTCCACAACAGTATCTGCTCCACGTCTGGATTTGACAATCCATTGCAATGGACACACAGAACTCATAACAATACTCATTGTTTTTTATTAAGGAAGTCACCAGGGTGCAATTCAGGATCAGCAACAACTTAGGATGCAGCAGTTTTCTAGTCAAGAATGCCTCTTATCTGCCATACTGCAGGCACACCTCACTCTTATCTTTAACCTCTCAGTCATGTGGCCCCTTGGCCTCTGGCCTGTTCAGGCAAGTGTTACCAAGGTCCTTTATCCAGGTTGTAAATGTCCAAAGGGCACTTATACAGGCCAGCCTCCTGTTTGTAGACACACAGTTTTGCTCAGTCCATGGGACTAGATGCAACAGCTACTCCATGTCACTGCCTCTGCAACAACTTATACTGTCATCACTTTTCTAGGTAGGAATCTCACACTCCACTCCTGCTCTGTTTTCTTGGGGGCCCTGTGATTGTGTGTTCCTGCTTCTGAGGTAGCTCCATTTAAACCTAGTTGGATGACAAAACTAGCCAGTCTCGGTCTTAGAGTTCTGTACACTTTATTTGCATGGTCCCACCCACTCATTTGGTGAGAATTAAGAAGACATTGAATAGAACAGCCATATCAAGAAAATTCAAGGTACCACAGCAATATAAAAGAAATAATGAGAAATATACATACACATATATGTAAGTGTCAAGTAGTATGTTGTTGGGTTTCTGATGTAAATAGAAGTTAACCATATGACAATAAAGTCATGAGACGGAATACTTGGAATTCTATTACAATTCTAAACATTGCGTATAAAGTTATATATCATTTCATTGTCATATATACAGATGTACATTCTTATTCCTCGAGTAACTGCTTAAAAATAGAAGAGAGCTGCAAGGTTAAGAAGAAATCAGTAAAAGCAACTGAAGTAGTTTCTTCCAAAGAAGGGAAGAAGGAAAGAACAAAGAACAGATGGCACAAACAGCAAACAAATGCCAAAAATGGTTGATTTAGATCTAACTGTAATTAAAATTACCTTAGATATAAAAGGCATAAGGACTTCAACTTAAAAATGGAATATTTCAGTACTAATCATGAGCAACATAGTTTGTCTGTTTTAATGTCAGACATGGCAGATTGTATATGGAGATTGCAGATATATGTATATCTGCAAAGACTTATTTTTACTACCATTCTTGGATACAAAACAAGTCATAGCCACAAAAAAAAATATTAAATGTTTTAAATTTTAACAAAAATTAAATCTAGATGAAAATCTAGGAAAAGAGAAAATATCTCTGTGTAGAGCTAGCTTGTCTGTCCTGTAGCTTCCCAGGGTATCGTATTCTGTTGCCTGATTTTTTGTTTGTTTGTTTTTCTGGGATACATAGATTTACAGTTTGCCAGCGAGAATGCATCTTACACTCTGACTACCCTCTGCTTTTCCAGATGACTATATAATTTATCATTCAAAAATTTAAAGTAAAATGGAAATCTGTTAATAATTATGTTACACCAAAATACATAAATTAGGATAACCTCTGGCAGACTGAGGTGCATTGTTACCAAGATATAACCTAATATCTCTTTGAAGGCATTTTGAGTGATATCACATGAAGAGAGATAAATTTATATTTGTCACCATAACATGATGTTAGTTTATTGCTTATTTTATTTATTGTGTACTGTATTATGAGAAGACAATGCTCATTTGCAATAAATTTTTACAATTCAGATAAACCACAATGGGTTTCGGGTGGGGGGTTTTATTTTGGGTGTTGGGGAGGGCAATACAAGAAGGGGGGAGGAGGCAGAAGAACAAGATAGATAGGGGACCACTGAGATAGTTTTGCATGGCCTATTGGGACAGAGGTAAATAGTGATGCATACTCAACCTTGGAACAACAGGGCTCTGGGATACAGGAATCTAGGTATAGCTTGAAGAGGGTAAATAATACTAAAATCCTTGACTACGTTATGAATATTAGTTTCCCCTGCCTACTATTGTAAAATAGACACTTGATGGAATAGAAAGGAATGTTGGGAAACATGATTAGAGAAAACTTGTAAGCCCGCCTTCAGCCAATAACTGATCGGAATACCTAAAAGGGGTTCTACAACTTGCCCAGTGAAATAGGCCTCATGCAAAGCCTTTATAGAGTATAGGACCTTAGGTGGAATCCTGAGTCCCATCCACAACCTTGTGAGGTGAGACATTCCCACTAGAAAGGACAAGCAGACTGGAACAGCTACAGTGACAGAAGATACATCTTCATGATGAACCTGACCTATACTCAGAGCGGTAGTTACTCTAAATACCAACAGAGAGGGAAAGAGTCTTCAAATCAAGTTTCAATGCTATCCACTCTGTAAACAGGGTAGATAGGAACGGGCAACCTAGACATTGGCTATCTAAAATGAGGGGGCAATAAAGGCACGAAGTGACTGGCTTACAATGTTTCAAGAGGGAGCTTAGTTTAAGACTGTGGGGGGAAAGAAAGAGTCCCCACTGAATAGCTATCACATCTTGTCTAGATGCATTTGGTTAAAGGAGATGGGGTTAAGATTTGTAAGATTCAATAGTGAATAACTGTTATCATGACTAATAGCGACTGTCACACTTGTAAAGGTAGAAGTTTTGTAACAAAAACAGGGGAGTAGTTAATCTTACATTCCAGAAACAGAGGACCCTAGGACCATCAAGAGAGAAGTGCACAAGCAGAGTGTGGGACCTTATCCAGAGAAGCAACAATGCCAGAGATGGAGGCTGAGATGGGGGCATGGAGAGGGGGCGTGGCTGAGGACTCTAGATTCATCAACTAAGAAGAGAAGGACTAAGAACTGGTGGCCAGTAGCAGACTTGCACAATGTGCCCTTTGGAGATGTAAATTATTATATATGCCTGAGGTTTTTTTTGTTTGTGTGTTTTTTAAAAAAGCTAAAGTGGATAGAAAGACTTAACTGATGGTATATGGAGGGGATTATAATCAATGTAATGAAACAAGTTATATGAATTGTTGAATGTGAAACTGATGATGTGCCCTGTAAACTTTCACTCAATCCACAATAAAAACCTTAAATTAAAAAAAAAAAAAAAAAAAAGATAGGCATGGTTATAATAAAAGACCGCATAATCAAAGTAGCAAAAAAAAAAAAAAAGAAGAGTACAAAGAGGGAGGATTTGGCTTTTTTTTTTAGTAAGTGTGTCATAAAGCTGTGTTTATCAAAGCAATGTGAAATTGACTTACATGAAATAGATATGTCCATGCAGCAGGATAATCCCAAGCAAGCCCACTGAAATAAAAAGCTTATATTATCAAATCCATCAGGAAGAGTTTTAAATAAATGGAAAATTTCAAATCCAAAAAAAAAAAAACTTATTTTCAAAGGTGACATTTTATTTTATTTTAAAGAACTAGAAATTTAGGAATAGAATTCAAGTCATGTACTTTTTCTTATAAAATTTATTTTATATATTACTCATCTCAGTTGTTTATATTTGGAACTTATGAATTTACATACTACTTATTTAAATAGCCATATATTGAAAGTATTTTGCATAGAACTATATATATAAACCGTTGTTGTTAAGTGCCGTTGAGTCAATTCTGACTCATAGTGACTCTGTATAGGGTTTCCAAGGAGCAGCTGGTGAGCTTGAACCACCAATCTTGCAGTTCAAACAGGCTTTGCAGTCAGACACATTAGCCCAAAGCACCACACCAGGACCATTAGCCCAAAGTGCTACACTATATATATATATATATATATATCACAAGGTCAGCAGTTCGAAACTACCAGCTGTTCTGCGGGAGAAAGATGAGGCTTTCTGTTCCCGTAAAGATTTACAGCCTAGGAAACCCTGTACAGGGTCGCTATGAGTCAGAAATGACTCCACGGCACATAACAACAACAATTATATATATATATAATTAGATTATGTAAGAATATAAGTCCTCGCTAAGCTGAACTTTTCCCCCCTAAATCAGTTAATAGTGTTTATGGTGACTAATTTTTTTTTTTCCCTCTAAATCTATATAAAGAAAGTCTCGTTGTTGTTCTATAAAGTAAGACAGAGAAAACTTAAGACAGACGGAACTGAAGTAAATATAACACATGATATATATTATCAACAAACCAGTTTCTTAGAACAACATCAATTACAGGATTGAATTGGAAGAGGGTAAATTTTAGTCTTTGGTGGAAGCTTTCCTGCTACAAAAGTCCATGTTTTGCTTTATAGAAACAGAAACTGAAGCCAGCAAAATTGAAATGGTATCTGAGATGCTATTCAGCAGATCCAGTATACCACTTCCATGAAACCATAGCATTCATGAAATTTTACAGTGCTTTCCAATATGCACTCTGGAAACTGTATACAGCGTCTCTGTGAGTTGCAGACCACTCCACACCACTTAATAACAACAGCACAATCTATGATATTTTCAGTAGCTTCATATGCATGTGAAAGTCAGATAATGAGTAAAGAAAAATAGAATCATAAGACAGCTTTATGAAAAGGTGCTTCTATGGGATCCACATCACACTTTTTGAATTACAAATCTCTGGAATAGGATTTGAGAACTTCAATTTTAGTAGCTACCTCTCAGGTATATTTGCATTTATTTAAGGAGCCTTGGTGTGGCGTTGTGGGTTAATGCATCAGACTGCAAAGTCATTTGAACCGCAAGGACAGTGGTTCAAGCTCACCAGTTGCTCCTTGGAAACTCTATATAGGGTCACTATGGGTCAGAATTGACTCGATGACACTTAACAACAACAAGTGAGTCAGGATAAAGTAATGAATATATGTTCTAGATGAAATTCACTTTATAAGCCATAGCATATCCTTGTTTTTGCTAAGAAGGAATATTACCTTGATTCCAGGTGAAAATTATTTGAAGTATGACTGTTTTAAGAGCAGTCAGTCATTGCTAAGAATTAATTAGTGTGTAACCTAGTAAACCTGGTGTGGCACTGTGGGTTAATGCGCCAGACTTCAAAGCCGTTTGAACTGCAAGGTCAGTGGTTCAAGTTCACCAGCTGCTCCTCGGAAACCCTATACAGGGTCGCTATGGGTCGGAATCGACTCGATGGCACTTCACAGCAGCACAGAAACCTAGTAAACCAAGGAGAAAAGATAAAACTTTCTCATATATTTTCAGAAATAAGTTTACTTGTACTTTATTGACTATGCAAAAACACTCAACCGTGTAGATCATAGCAAACTACTGATAACATTGTGAAGAATGGGTGTTTCAGAACACTTAATTGTGATCATCAGGAACCTGTACATAGACAAAGAGGCAGTCATTTGAACAGAACAAGGAGACACTGAATGGTTAAAAACCAGGAAAAGCATGCCTCGGAGTTGTATCCTTTCACCATACTTGTTCAAACTTTATGCTGAAGAAATATCCAAGAAACTAGATTATATGAAGAAGACCCAAGCATCATGATTGGAAGATGACTCATAAATAACCTGTCCTGGTGTGGTGCTGTGGATTAATGTGCCAGACTGCAAAGCTGTTTGAACTGCAAGGTTGGCAGTTCAAGCTCACCAGTCGCTCCTCGGAAACCCCATGTAGGGTTGCTATAGGTCGGAACCGACTCGACGGCACTTACCAACAACAACAACAATGAATATAATACGATCTTGTTTGTTGGAAATAAAGACTATTTGAAGATCCAAGAATATAGCCTTCAGTATGGATTGTACCTCAATGTAAATAAAACAAAAAAATAGTATAATTCTAAATAGGTAAAAGATTGAAATTGTCAAAGACTTCATTTTACTTGAATCCATTTTGGTTGAAGGTACCTGGGAAGAAAGGCTTAGTGGTCTACTTCTGAAATATCGGCCATTGACTCTTTATTGAGAAGAGTCCTACTATTATAGAACCAGCAGTCAAGAAGTCAAACAATGCATTGAGTTAGACAAATCTATTACAAAACACTTCTTTAAATGTTAAAGAGCAAAGATGTCCTTTGAGGACCAAGGTGTACTTGACTCAAGCAAAGTCCTAGTATATACATATATATTTAAGTTTTTCTTGTGAATTGAGTGAAAGTTTGCAGGGTGGATCATCAGTTTTGCATTCAACAAATCGCACACTTTGTTTCATTACAATGATTATAATCCCCTCCATATACCATCAGTTAACAGTATTTCTCTCTATTCATTTTTGCTTTTTTTTTTTTTTTTTTTAAACACTCATGCATATATAATAATTTACACCACCAAAGGGCACAGTCTGCAAGTCTGCCTCCTGGCCACCAGCTCTTACTCCCTCTCTTCCCATTAATCTAGCATACGCAGCTGCTCCCTCTCTCCATGTCCCCATCTCTGCCTCCATCTCTGATATCACTGCTTCTTTGGATAGGGTCCCACATTCCACTTGTGCTTCACTCCCTTGATGGTCCTAGGGTCCTCTGTTTCTGGACTGTAAGATTAACTATTCCAGCATTTTTGTTACAAAACTTCTACATTTACAATTGTGCAAGTCGTAATTACTCATGATAACAATTACTCACTATTGAATCGTATTAATCTTACCCCATCTCTTTTTACCAGACCCATCTAGACAAGATAAAACGATTCAGTTGAGACTCTTACCATCCCCCCACACTCTTAAACTAAACTCCCTCTTGAAACCTTTTAAGCCAGTCACTTCATGCCTTTATCACCCCTTCATTTTAGGTAGCCAATGTCTAAGTACCATACCTATGTACCCTATATACAGAGGGGATAGCAGCCCTATGTACCCTATATACAGAGGGGATAGCATTGATACTTAATGTGAAGACTTTGCCTTATATTTTAATCATTTTCCTATAAGTTGAGTGTTCATATAAATATGAAGACAATAATTTAGTTACCTACTTACTTTTGATTATTTTCCATATACCACAGACCTTTGGAACAGTAAACAAGTTAACATGGTGTTGACACTGAAGAAGCTTACAATGAAATGGAATACTTGAGAAACCATGTTGATGGTGGTGTGCCATGGAGTCGGTTCCAACTCATAGCAACCCTGCATAGAGTTTCCAAGGCTGTAAATCTTTACAGGAGCAGAAAGCCTCATCTTTCTCCTGCAGAACAATTGGTAATTTTGAACTGCTGACTTTGAGGTTAGCAGTTCAACTCAAAACCACTACACTATCTGAACTCCTTAATCATATGTTAGGATGCATTATTTTAACAGTCCTGATTCTATCACTGTCTGGTTTCTTTTTCTATTAACTTATTATAATTTAAAAAAATAAAATACTGTAAGAGATCAGAAATGCTTAAATACTATTGCAGTTAGGCAAATACATTAATTTTTAGAGCCATTATACAATTACGATTTTCCATCATTTCATAAATTTTCATATTTTTCAACCAGATTTTACTTTTGATATTCATAACAGAAACTACCTTGACACTTAACATATGTCCCATGTACCTTAAATTCTTAAACTGAAGGTACTAATGAAATGCATACTACAGAAACTTAAGGAGTGTACTTTATACATCCAATGCTGCATAGTAATGACAATAATCAATCATATCTAATTAGCTTGTGACATATTGTGTTTACAGTAATTAAATAAGACATTCAGCTTACTTTCTAATCATTAAGATCATGTAGCTTAAAAGCCAGCTATTAATCACTGTGTCTTTACTTTTGAAAGCAAGGCTAATGCCATTAATTGGAAAATGCTAGTGTTTTCCTTAGGGCTGTTTAAAATGATGCTTCTTGTTAAGAGGCCGAATCAAAATGTGCCTTTTAAAACATAATATAGTTAAAATACTTATTGGAATTATTAAATCAATGATATAATTCAATAAGGAATGTTTCTGTAGAAGTTTTAAGGTAAGAGAGTACCTTTTATAACAAATCATAAAGAAACATGAATGTCTTACACTTGGAAACTAAGATTGCTAACTCCAAGGTTGGTGGTTCGCACTTACTAGCTGCTATTCGGACTCTCTATACATGGTCCCTATGACTCGGAACCAATTTGGTGATACTTAACAACCACAACAACACTTAACATTTAAATATAATAATATTTTTAAAATAGTGTATATACCTTGAACTCTCTGGGTGGTGCTGTAGGATCAACATTTGAGTGTGCATCAGGTCAGCACTTCAAACTCACCAGCTGCTCCTTGAAAACCCTATACAGGGTTTCTGTGAGTCGGAACTGACTTGGAGGCAATCAACAACAACGCATATAGCCTAGCAAAACTGTAGTACAACACAGGTCCATCCCTGAGGCTGGACTGTGTTCAGTTATCTATCATAAGCTGAATATACTTATTTATCATAAAATGTGTGAGATGATATACTAAAACACCTTAAAAAAGTTTCCTATAAAAGAAAACATTGATCTTATTCTCTAATTTGTTTTCTAAAAATCCTTTGTCCTCTCTGTTGAACTGAACTATAGTGCATTTAGAACTGGGAAGAGAGAAATCCGGATTTAAAACAATGGATACTGAGTATGAGGGCACCAAAAAAAAAACCAACAACGAAAAAAACCAACAAACATCTATTTCTGATGCTGAAAGAAAGGTGGTTAATTAATATCCTAGATTCAAAATATTTTATCTTGAATTATTGGCTTTTTTTGCTTCGTAACCTATGAAACCCACAACTTTGCACTTCCTTTTTACTTATTTCCACTACTCTTATTTCCTTCACACAATCATTTAAAATGTTTTCTTCTCACTGACACAACACACCTCCCACAAAGTGATTACAGTGCTAAGCAGTGAGGAAGGTCCCCTTGGTGTAAAATTAGTTGCTCCACTTTTTTAGGGTACAATGTGAGCATGCAGAAATGAAAAAGGTAAATTAAGAAATCAGTGTATTCACAGTAACGTCCATAAGAATAATACCTATTCCTAGGTATTTTATTCTTTGGGGTAATAGTTGATCAGGAGGTGAATGACTTCGATGCTGAAAATTACAAAACATTGCCTTAATAAATGGTGTAGCGCAGTAGTATAAATACTGGATTGCTAGCCACAAGGTCACAGTTCAAACCCACAAGCTGCTTCTTAGAAACCCTATAGAGGGTAACTGAGTTGGAACCTACTCAACAGCACTTAATGACAATAGCAGTTAAATAGAAAACACCCCAAAATGTAGACTTGTTGTTGTTGTTGTCAGGTGCCATCGAGTCGGAACCGACTCATAGTGACCCCATGCACAGCAGAGCGAAACAATGTTCGATCCTGGGCCAACCTCACCACCGCTGCCACCCCCGAGTCCATCAATGATGCCACCTGGCCGATCCATCTCGTTGGAGGTCTTCCTCTTTTTCTCTGACCCTCCACCCTACCCAGCATGACATCCTTCTCCAACGATTGTTTCCTCCGGACTACATGTCCAAAGTAGGAGAGACGAAGCTTAGCCATCCTGGCCTCCAAGGAGCACTCTGGCTGCACTTCTTCCAAAACAGATCTATTGGTTCTTTTGGCAGTCCATGGCACCCTCAGTATTCTCCTCCAACACCACAACTCAAAGGCATCAATTCTTCTACGATCCTCTTTATTCACTGTCCAGCTTTCGCATCCATATGAGGCTATTGAAAACACAATGGCCTGGGTCAGGCGCACCCTAGTCCTCAAGCTGACATCTCTGCTCTTCAATACTTTAAAAAGTTCCTGTGCAGCAGATTTGCCCAGTGCAATACGTCGTCTGATCTCTTGACTGCTACTTCCGTGAGTGTTGATAGTTGATCCAAGAAGAATGAAGTCCTTGACAACTTCAATCCTTTCTCCATTGATAAGAATGTTGTTTATTGGTCCAGTGGTGAGGATTTTTGTTTTCTTGACATTGAGATGCAATCCATATCGAAGGCTGTGCTCTTTAATCTTCATAAGTAAATATTTCAAGTCCTCTTCACTTTCAGCGATCAAGGTTGTATCATCTGCATATCGCAGGTTGTTAATGAGTCTTCCTCCAATCCTGATGCCACGTTTTTCTTCATAGAACCCAGCTTCTCGTATTATTTGCTCAGCATACAGGTTGAATAAGTATGGTGAAAGAATACAACCCTGTCTCACACCTTTCCCAATTTTAAAACTTTCAGTGTTCCCATGTTCTGTTCGAACAACTGCTTCTTGGTCTAGGTACAGATTTCTTAGAAGTACAATTAAGTGTTCTGGAATACTCATACTTCTCAATGTTGTCCATAGCTTGTCATGATCCACACAATCGAAAGCCTTTGCGTAGTCAATAAAGCACAGGTAAACATCCTTCTGATATTCTCTGCTTTCAGCCAAGATCCATCGGACATCAGCAATGATATCTCTTGTTCCACGGCCTCTTCTGAATCCAGCTTGAACCTCTGGAAGTTCTCTGTCAATGTATGACTGTAGCTGTTTCTGTATTACCTTGAGCAAAACTTTGCTTGCTTGAGATATCAAAGAGATTGTCCGATGATTTCCGCATTCCGTTGGGTCACCTCTCTTTGGAATGGGCACAAACATTGATCTCTTCCAATCAGTTGGCCAGACAGTTGTCTTCCAAATTTAAATGTAGACTATATTGGTAAAATGGCACTGTATTCCAAAGCGATGTACAGATTGAATGCAATCTCTTTCCAAATTAAAGTGGTCTTTTTCACAGACATGGAAAATCCAATTTTAAAATTCATTGTAAAAAAAAAACGTTGGAACCAGCCACTGCCTTTCACTGGGTTCTGACTCAGAGCAACCCTATGAAATAGAGTAGAACAGTTCTGTAAGATTTCTTATGCTGTAATTTCCGCAGCAACAAACGAGTCTCATCTTCCCTGCATAGTGATGGGTGGGTTCAAGCTGCTGACTTTTATGTTAGCAGTCTAACACAGAATCTACTGAGCCACTAAAGCTTTATTTTATTTTATTTTTTATTGTGCATTGTGTGACGCATTACAGAGTAAAGCAGTTTTCCATTCAACAATTCATACACATTTTGTTTCATGTCATTGGTAGCAATACCCACTACGTAACAACACTTATCCAACTTCCTCCTTGTGTATATTGCTTCCATTCCTCCTTCTTTCCTAAACCCTATGGACTTTATTTTTGGATAAATGCTGCCCTTTTAATCTCAAATGATTGATTATTCAAAGGTGTGCATATCACTAAGGCTTCTTTGTTGAATTGCAGAGGGACCCAAATAGATTTTTAAAATATTGAAAAAGAAGAACGGACTGGTAGGAATAATACCATTTCCAAAACTTTCTATATAGCTAGAGTAGTCAAAGATGTGTGACACTGGAATAAGGATATATTTGTAGACCAGTAAACTAGAAACCCATGTATCTGTGACTGAATGACTGTAGAAAAGGGTGCTAAGTCCATTCCATGATGAGAGAATGGTCCCTTTAACAAATGGTACAAGAATAACTTTACTGCCATTAATTTGGGTCCTTACCTCACTCGACATAAAAAATTAATTCAAAATGGATAAAAGTTTAATTATAAATCTATAAAAAGTAAGCATACATATAAATCTTTATGATCTCCGATTTGGCAATGAATTCTTAGAATTAAAAACAAAAGCACAAACACATTAAAATAAATGAATCTATTGTTCTTCATCAAAATAAAATTAAAATGTGCATCAGAGGATGTCAGGAGACTGAAAATAGAAATACTTGTACATCAAGACAGTGAAAATGTAACCTACATATTGAGAGAAATATTGCAAATCATGTATCAATAAAGGGTTTAATATCTAAAATATATATGCACAACTTATCAACAAAAAGACAAACAGTCCAATTTAAGAAAAAAAATTGATTAAGAACTGGAAGTAGGCATTTATCTGAAGTAGGTAAATGGCTAACAAATAATTAAAATTATTTTCATCATTATGCCAATCAAAATCACAGTGAAATAGTACTTCACACTCATGAGGATGAATATAGAAATTTAAAAAAGCAACTTAATGAGAATGAAACAAAAATAACAAGTGTTGAGAAGGACATAGAGAAATAAGAACATTCCCAGTTGTTTGAAATGTAGAATGATAGAAAAGTTGAAGTAAACAGTTTGAATGATCCTTAAAAGTTAAACACTGAATTACTCAGAAATTCTACTTCTAATGGAATACCATAGAGAAATAGGAAAAAAAATATATATCTACATAGAAATTGTTTTTAAGTGCAGTAGTCATAACACCCAAAAAATGGAAACAGCCCAAACATCCATCAGTTGAATAAATAAGCAAATTTGTTCTTTCCTATACGGAATAATTGAGTCCTGGTGTAGCGCTGTGGGTTAATGCACCAGACTGCAAAGCCGTTTGAATTGCAAGATTGGCGGTTAAAGCTCACCAGCGTCCCCTGAAACCCTATACAGGGTCGCTACGGGTCGGAATCGACTCGACAGCACTTATCAACAATGTGGAATAATACATTCCCATAGGGAATAATAAAAGGAGCTCTGGTAGGGTAGTGGTTACGAATCGGGCTGCGAACCTCAAGGGCAGCAGTTTGAACCTATCAGCTGTTCCATGGAAGAAAGATGACGCTTTCTGCACCCATAAAGATTTACAGCCTCGGAAACCCTGTACAGGGTCGCTATGAGGCGGAACCGACTCCACGTCACATAACAACAACAATATTGAATAATAAAGAGCTCTGGTAGCGTAGTCGTTACAAATCGGGGTGCTAACCTCAAGGTCGGCAGTTGGAAACTACCAGCTGTTCTGTGGGAGAAATAAGAGGCTTTCTGCTCCCATAAAGCCTCAGAAACCCTGTGCAGGTCCACTATGAGTTGGAACCGACTCCCACGGTAGTTAACAACAACAAATACGGAATAATGGATTGTTATTCCGTATAAGAAGGAATGAAATACAGATATTTGTTACTTATAAAAACCTGGAAAACTTTATGCTAAGCGACGCAAAGGACAAATATTGTATAAATATTTCATATAAAATATCCATAATATTTAGTTCTATAGAGACAGAAAGCAGATTAGTGCTTGCCAGGGATGCAGGGATGGTGTAATAAGGAGTACTACTTCATGGGTCAAGAAAAGAAAAATCCTCACCACTGGACCAATAAGCAACATTCTTATCAATGGAGAAAAGATGAAGTTGTCAAGGACTTCATTCTTCTTGGATCAACTATCAACATTCATGGAAGCAGCAGTCAAGAGATCAGACGACGTATTGCACTGGGCAAATCTGCTGCACAGGAACTTTTTAAAGTATTGAAGAGCAAAGATGTCAGTTTGAGGACTAAGGTGCGCCTGACCCAAGCCATGGTATTTTCAATAACTTCATATGGATGTGAAAGCTGTATGGTAAATAAGGAAGATCGTAGAAGAATTGATGCCTTTGAATTGTGGTGTTGGAGGAGAATACTAAAAGTGCCATGGACTGCCAAAAGAACCAATAGATCTGTTTTGGAAGAAGTGCAGCCACAGTGCTCCTTGGAGGCCAGGATGGCTAAGCTTCGTCTCTCATACTTTGGACATATTGTCCGGAGGGAACAGTTGCTGGAAAAGGATGTCATGCTGGGTAAGATGGAGGGTCAGAGAAAAAGAGGAAGACCTTCGACGAGATGGATCATCCAGGTGGCATCATTGATGGCATCGAGTGTGGCAGCGGTAGTGAGGGTGGCCCAGGATCGGACATTGTTTTGTTCTGCTGTGCACGGGGTCGCTATGAGTTGGTTCCGACTCGATGGCACCTGACAACAGCAACAACAACAACAACTTCATGGCTACAGGGGATTCTGGGATCATGAAAAGGTTTTCAAACAAGGTGGTGGCTGGACAGCAATGTCAATGTAAATAAATTGTTCACTTTCAAATAGTTTATTGTATGTTATATGAATTTCCCCTCCATTTTTAAAAGCTTGTTAAAGCAACAATACTCCCTGCCAGTAGTCACAGATGGAGATTATCATTCTCATGTAAGGTCTGCAAAAGAAACTATCATTAGATCTATTATTTTTTTATAATATGGTATTTTATATTGTAATAAAGCATCCTGGTGTGGTACTGTATTATAAGCACTGGACTGCTAACCACAAGGTTGGTAATTTAACCTACAAGCTGCTCCTTGGAAACTCTATACAGGGTTGCTATGAATCAGAACTGACTCAGCAGCGCCTAACAACAACAAGAATAATAAGAAGTCCTGGTATGGTGCTGTTGTAAGATAAACACTGGAGCACAAAGTTGGTTTGAACTGCAAGGTCAGTAGTTCAGACTCACCAACCACTCCTTGTTTCCAATATATAGGCTCACTATAAGTTGGAATCAACTCAACAACACTAAACAACAACAAAACAAGAAAAATAAATTATATCTCTGGTTAATTGAAAATTTCTCTTCCATTATATATGTTAAAATAATATTATTTTCATACCCTTCATAGGTAATTTAATTGAACAAATGTTTGTTGGGTTTCTACTATGTGCTGATGAAGCATGGTATCAGGATTGGTTACAACCTTGCCTGTTAAATATGAAGAGGTTTTAAAATACTTTTGAATATTAATGACCACAAGTATAAATATGGATTGTATTTAAATGAAAAGAAAACAAAAATTCTCACCATTGAACTAATAAATAATATCAAGATACATGGAGAAAAGATTGAAGTTGGAAACTATTTAATTTTGCTTGAATCTACAATCAACATTCATGGATCAGGAGTTCAAGAAATCCAAGGATGTATTTTGTATTAGGCAAATCTGCTTCACAAGAACTCTTTAAAATGTTCAAGAGCAAATATAACAGTTTGAGAACTAAAGTGCCCCTGACCCAAGCCATGATATTTTCGATACCTTCATATGCATGTAGCAGTTGGACAATGAATAAAGATTCTAGAAAAAGTGATGCATTTGAATTATGGTGTTAGAAAAGAATATTGAAAGGTTCATGGACTGCTGGAAGAACAAACAAATATGTGTTAGATAAACTACAGCCAGAATGCTCCTTAGAAGACAGAATGAGGAGAATGGAGAGAATGAGCATACATAACTTTTGCAAGGATTTTCTTACAAGGGTGTTCAAGAAAATGGAGCAGTAACTAGTGAGGAAAGTGAAGTCAAGAGACTATTTTTAATATTGGATAAGATCATCATGTTTATGATATGATAAGGTATTGAGAAAAAGAATATCATGAGAGATAGAGTGAAAAGCATTTCTGGAGTGATGGCCTATGGTACAATGTGGGAAGGTGGATTATGTGGGGGCAGATACTGGTCCCTGAGAAGATGTGGTACATGAAGCAGTTCTTATTTTATTGCTCCACGTTTCTCAGTGAAATTGAAAGAGGTTTTTGACTGAGAATGACATACAGCTGCACTGGTGCAGGTGTGGTGTATGCAAAGTAGTGTCCAAATCTGCAGTGCAATGCTTCTATGTACTCTACATTTCAAAGCAGTCATTTGTTGTTGGTGTTAGGTTCCATCAGGTCAGTTCTTACTCAGTGACAACAGAACAAAACACTGCTCAGTCCTGCACCATCCTCACAATTATTGTAATGTTTGAGATTATTTTTTGCTGCCCTTGTGTCAGTCCATCTTGTTGGTGGACTTCCTTTTTTTCATCAACTCTCCACTTTACTACACATGATGTCCTTTTCCAGGGACTTGTTGTTGTATGTTCTGTGGAGTTGGTTCTGACTCATAGCAACCCTGTACATGGTTTCCGAGGCTGTAAACCTTTACGGGAGCAGAAAGCCTCATCTTTCTCCCATGGAACAGCTGGTGGTTTCAAACTGCTGACTGTGAAATTAGCAGCCTGATTCATAACCACTACCCTACCAGAGCTCCTTATAATTCCATGTGGAAAGTATGACAGACAAAGTTTCACTATTCTAGTTTCTAAGGAGCATGCTGACTGTACTCCTGTAAACACAGATTTGTTTTTTCATTCTGGCAATCCATGATATTTTCACTCTTGTTCTCCAACACCATAAGTCAAATGAATTGATTTTTCTAAGGTCTTTCTTATTCATTGTCCAATTTTCACATGCATCTAAGGCGATTGAAAATACAGTGGCTTGGGTCATATGCACCATAGTCCTCAAACTGATAATCTTTGTTCTTTAGTATTTTAAAGAGGTCTGTGCAGCAGATTTGCCTAATGCAATATGTCTTAATTTCTTGACTGCTGACTGCTGAGTGTTGATTGTGGATCCAAGCAAATTGAAGTATTTGACAACTTCAGTCTATTCTCCAGGTATTATGACATTACTTATTATCTATTACTGAGGAATTTTGCTTTTTTTTTTGCATTGTGGTGCAATCCACATACAATTCTTTGATATTTTTTAGTTAAGTATTTTAAGTCCTCTTCACTTGCAGGAAGCAAAGTTGTGTCATATGCATATCTCAAGTTGTTAATGAGAATTGTAATCTTGATGCCTTGTTCTTCATATAATATTGCTTCTCAGATTATTTGCTCAGCATACAGAGTAAATATAAGACATTCTGGTAGTGGAGTGGTTATGAATTGGGCTGCTAACTTCAAGATCAGCAGTTCAAAACTACCAGTTGTTATGCAGGACAAAGATGAGGCTTACTGCTCCTGTAAAGATTTACACCCTCTAAAACCCTATGCAGGGTTGCTATGAGTCTGAATCAACTTCGCGGCAACCACCACCACCACCACCACCATGGAGTGAATAATTATGGCAAAAAGATACAACCCTGACACACTCATTTACTGATTTGAAACCATTCATTATCCCCTGGTTGTTCTAACAACTGCCTCTTGGTCTATGTACAGGTTCCTCATGAGCACAATTAAGTGTTTTGGAGTACCCATTCTTCACAGTGTTATCCATACGTTTGTCATGATCTACACATTCAAAAGCCTATGCATAGTCAATAAACTACATTTAAGGAGCTCTGGTAGCGTAGTGGTTACGAATCAGGCTGCGAACCGCAAGGTCAGCAGTTCGAAACTACCAGCAGCTCCACGGGAGAAAGATGAGACTCTCTGCTCCCGTAAAGATTTACAGCCTCGGAAACCCTGTTTAGCGTCACTATGGGTCGGAACCGACTTGATGGCATTTAACAACAACAAACATCTTTCTTGCATTCTGTTATTTCAGCCAAGAGTCATCTGATATTAGCAATGATAGCCTTAATTCCATGTCCTCTTCTGCTTGAATTCTTCTTATTTCTCTGTAATTGTACTGTTGCAACTATTGTTAGCAAAATTTTACTTGTGTTGGTAAGTGCTGTCGAGGCAGTTCTGACCCATAGGGACCCTGTGCAGGGTTTCCGAGGCTGTAAATCTTTACGGGAGCAGAAAGCCTCATCTTTCTCCCGCAGAGCAGCTGGTAGTTTTGAACTGCTGCCCTTAAGGTTCGCAGCCTGATTCGTAACCGCTATGCTACCAGAGCTCCTTAAATTTTATTTGCATGTGGTATTAATGTTATTGTTTGATAGCTTTTGCATTTCATTGGGTCACCTCTCTTTAAAATGGACACAGATAATGAATCTATCCCAATAGGTTGTCCAGAATTCTTTGGCAGAGATTAGTGAGAACCTCCAGTGCTACCTCAGTTTGTTGAAAGATTTCAGTATATAATCTGTCAATTCCTGGAGCCTTATTTTTCACCAATACTTTCAGTACACCTTGGACTTCTTCCTTCATTAGCATTGATTGTTACTCTTAAATATGCCACCTCTAAATATGTTTGAACAACAACTATTTATTCAGTGACTGTGTTTCTTCCATCTTTTTAAAATTCTTTCTGCATGATTCAATATTGTGCTAATAGATACCTTCAATATTGTTAAGTTGAGGCGTGGATTTTTTTGTTAGTTTTTTTCAGCTTGACAAATGCTAAGCCTGTGCTCTTCACTTTTTGTTTTCTTAAATGCCAGGTCTTTGCACATTTCATTATAATGCTTGATTTTTTCTTCTTGAACTGTCATTAGTAGTAATTTTCACTTAAGGTCTTTTACCTCCTCCTTTTTCCATTTGCTTTATTTATTTATTAAAGTTTTTATTGTGTATTGAGTGAGTGAAGGCGTACAGGGCAGATCAACATTTTTACTTTCAGCAAAACATTGTAATGATTACAGTCACCTCTATGCACCCTTGTTGTTGTTGTTAAGTCGATTTTGACCCATAGTGACCCTATACAGGGTATCCGAGGAGCAGGTAGTGAGCTTAAACCGCCGACCATGCACCCTTGGCCAACAATATTTACCTCTATTACCTCTTTTTTTTTTTTTTTTTTTAATGTATGTATACCAGACTGTAGAAGGAGCTCTGGTAGCATAGTGGTTACGAATCGGGCTGTAAACCTTAAGGTCAGCAGTTCGAAACTACCAGCTGCTCCATGGGAGAAAGATGAGGCTTTCTGCTCCCGTAAAGATTTACAGCCTCGAAAACCTTGTACAGGGTCACCATGAGTCGGAACTGACTCCACGGCACTTAACAGCAACAACAACCAGACTCTAAATACATATTCATTTAAATGTCTGAATGGCACATTTTGCAAGCCAACCTCCTGCCTGCAGACACGCGGTTTTTTTCAGTCCGTGGGCCTATAGTACACTGGTACTCTGTCTCTGTGTTATCGTCTCTGCCACCATCTCTATTGTTGCTGCTTTTCTAGTTACGATCATTTGCTCTTCTCATGTTCTTCCCTCTTGATGGTCCTAGGGTCCCCTGTTCCTGAAACGACAGATTAACTGCTCCCCCATTTTAGTTGCACCTATCTACATTTACAGTTGTGATAATCCCCTTCAGACCTGAAAACAATGACTTGAAATTGAATCATAAAATCCTAGCCCCCTCATCACCAGACCCATCTGGTCATGAGGAAAACTATTCAGTGGGGTTTCTGTTATACTCCACTCATTTTGACACTAAGCACCATCATGAAAGCTTGTAAGCCAGCCACTTCATGCCTTTTTATAGCCCCCCAATATTCGTAGCCAAAGTGTAAGTTGCCCATACCTATCAACCCAATGAACAGAGAAGACATGTTTTATCCTTGATATGAAGAAGCTTTTCCTAATTGATTGGAATTTTGGGCAGTCTCATCCATAAGCAAGGGTCTAGTTGATCAGGTTGTAGTAATTTATGCTTGCTCCTTGTTTCATACTTCTGTATCTTCATCTGGTCGAATTCTGGTTGGCAAGGCATCCATGCTAGGTCCAGTGGGTACTGTCAGCGAGCCTGGAAATTCTCCCATGCATCCCCCCTCTTCAGATCAGCTGGATGTTTCATTCTTAACTCTAGTCCCCAGTGGCTTCGCCAGTGTCTTTGGGCTTTTGGAGTTCACACATCTCCCTGAACTTCAAACCAGCCAGCCCATTCTCTTGTCTCTCTCATCTCAAGGCAATTGGGTGTCTAGTCTTCCATTCACTTTCACCTCTCCACACTTAGAAGCACATTTCAGAGTCTCTTCTGACATCTTTTCTTTCATTCCTACCACAATTTTATGACCTTTTGCTTTCTAACTGTTTATTTTTCTTAATGACATCCCACAACTTTCCTGGTCATTGGTCATTAGTGTCTAATGTATCAAATCTGCCCCTTGTTTTGTTTCAGCTGATGGTATAGAGCTTTTCCACAGTCTTTCCCCACAGATACAATCAATTTGATTTCTCTGTTTTCCATCTGGTGTGTGGTTGCTGTTTACGTTGTTTAGAAAAAGTATTTGCAAAAGTCTATTATGTGATCTCCAGCATCATTGTTCTCACCAAGGCCATATTTTCTAATTAATGATTCTTCCTCTTTGTTTTCTAACTTTGCATTCCAATCAACATTAATTATCCATGCACCTTGATTGTATGAATGATCCATTTCAGACTGAAGAACTTGATAGAATTCTTTAATTTCCTTATCACTGGCTTTAGTGTTGGGGTGTAAATTTAAATAATAGTGGTATTGACTGCTCTTCCTTGTAGGAATATGGATATTATCCTATCACAGACAGCATTGTACTTCAAGAAAGTTTGAAAAATGTTCTATTTGACAATAAATGTGATGCTATTCTTCTTCAAATTGTTGTTCCTGGCATTATAAATCATATGATTGTCTGCTTCAAAATGGCCAATAACAGCCCATTTCAGCTCACTAAAATGTAGGATATTGTTTTTTTATGCATTCCATTGCATATTTGACGACTTCCATTTTTTCCTAGATTCATACTTCTTACATTCCATGTTCCAGTTATTAGCGAATGTTTCTAGCTGCTTCTCCTCATTTTGAATTGTGCTCCATCAGCCAACAGCGGTCCTGAAAACATAACTCTTCCCATGTCATTATGGTCAACTTTACTTTGAGGAGGCAGTTCAGCTGTATTTTGATTGCCTTCTAACCTGAGTGGCTCATCATCCAGCACTATTTGACAACTTTCTGCTCCTATTCATAATGTTTTAATCATCTGGTACTGTAACTGACAATGATACTTTTCTATTCATAAGGTTTTCAGTGGCTAACTATTCAGAAGTAGTCTGCTTCTCCTTCTTCCTAGTCTGTGTTAGATTGAAATCTCCACTGAAACTGTCCACCATGAGTGACCCTGCTAGTGTTTAAAATACTGATGGGTGGCATATCTTTCAGCATCACAGCAACACACAAATCACCTCAGAACAATAAACTGAGAGATGAGGTGGTAGAAATCAGTCATTTAGTTACATGGTGTGGTGCTGTATGGTAAAGCACTGGACTACAAAGCCCATTTGAACTGTAAAGTCAGTGGTTCAAATTCTCCAGATTCTCTTTGAAAACCCTATACAGGGTTGCTATGAGTGGGAACTCACTCAATGGCACTTTTAACTACAACAACAATAATATAATTATACAATTTTTCCCACTATGGCCTCTTAAGAATATTTTCCTTTAAATGTTGCTCACAATTTGTGTCTTTGCTTTTTTTGTTAGGATAAGGTTGAAAGATGGAAACTTTGTACTTTTTGTTAAGTGCTTCTGAATCAGTTAGGACTCATAACAACCCTGAATATAGTTTCTGAGGAGCAGCTGGTGGAATTGAACCATCCATCTTGTTTCAGCAGTCCTGTCCTGGTCCTTCAGTTTCACATCAGAATGTGTATCATTAACAAATATTAAACCCACTTTGTTTTTAACTATGTGACTCATTTATAAATACAATAATTTTTTAGAGATACACAGTTTTTAAAAGATACTTATTTGAAATGTTTTTGACTGGCCCCTATAAACATAAAATTATTATTCTTAAACATAAAATATCATTGTTGTTGTTATATGCCATCGAGTTGGTTCTGACCCATAGCAACCTTGCATAGGATTTCCAAGAGCAGCTGGTAAGCTTGAACCACCGACCTTGCAGTTCAAACATCTTTTCAGTCTGGCGTATTAACCCATAGTGCCACACCATGACTCCATATCCAATATCATTAGTGATGCATACATTTTTCCAGATTAATATATAAATCCTCAGCTGATTTATTCTCACTATTGGCACTTAACAACAGCAACAGTTGGTATGTAGGTTCAGAAAATGAACTCTCCAAATAGGTACCAACACTCAATGAGCTGTTAGTATTTTACTGTGATATATTTTTTAGGAGTAGTAGAAATATATGAGGGGAAGACTCTGGGGATATCTTTTTGATTATTGTCTCCACTATTGACTGACTGTATGGCCTAAGCAATTTGTTCAATTGCTCTGAGCCTCTATATCACTCCTCTATAAAATGGAATATGTGTTAATGTGTGTCCTGTTTATGATTAGGATTATCAGATGAAATAGCATTGGATTCCTGGTGTGATGCTGTAGGTCTAACTCTAGAACACAAGGTCAATTTGAACCACAGGTTGACAGTTCAAACTCACCAACCATTCCTTAGAAACCCTATATAGGGCCTCTATGAGTCGGAACCAACTAGATGGTACTTAACAACAACATGTGTAACGTTATATGTATAATACATTAATCATGATGACCTTCTTAACTTTGATGATGGATTTGTTTTCACCCAAAACTGTCTTCCAAATATGGCTTACATGTATAATGTTTAAATCTGGTAAAATGAATACAATTCTGAGAAACTTGAAAGAAGAAAGTGATGTCATTGAAAGTGAATAGTTTTTAGGAGTATTTATAAAATGGAGCTTTGGTAGTGTAGTGGTTATGAATCGGGCTGCTAACCTCAAGGTCAGCAGTTTGAAACTACCAGCAGTTCCATGCGAGAAAGATGAGGCTTTCTGCTCCCACAAAGATTTACAGCCTCGGAAACCCTGTACAGGGTCACTATGAGTCAGAACCGACTCCACGGCACATAACAACAACAATGTAAAATGCTAATACAAAGATGGAGTCCTGGTGTGGCGCTGTGGGTTAATGCGCCTGACTGCAAAGTCGTTTGAACCACAAGTTCAGCAATTCAAGCTTACCAGCTGCTCCTCAAAAACCCTATACCTGGTTGCTATGGGTCGGAATTGACTCGATGGCACATCACAACAACAATACAAAGATAATGAACAGTGGTCTTTACATGTGATAGGATTCTCAACTTCAGAAATCTGATAAAAATATTGTCACGTAATAGGCATTCAATTTTTCTAAAAGGAATTGATAACTCTATTTTATAGATAACTGCAACTAACCGATAAACATCCAAAATAAATTTAAAGCTTACTCTGTATCTGATGTTAAATATGACAATTTTTTGTAAAGTAGAAGTTTTTAGGAAATTTGTTCCTAAGAGGAAGTATAGTGCCAAATTTAAAGCATCTCAGGTAAAATTACTACAAATACTATGTAGCAAAACTTTAAAATAACAAAAATAAAGACTATATTACGCAATATATGTTGTTAAAACAGTGTTCAAGAATATTTCCCTTATATCAGGAAGCATGATTAGAGAAAACTATAAGCCCGTCTTCAGCCTATAATTGATTGTTGTTGTTGTGGAGTAGGTTCCGACTCCACGGTACTCAACAACCCTGCACAGGGTTTCCGAGGCTGCAAATCTTTATGGGAGCAAGAAAGCCTCATCTTTCTCCCGCAGAACAGCTGATAGTTTCAAACTGCCGACCTTGAGGTTAGCAGCCCAATTAGTAACCATTATGCTACCAGAGCTCCTATAACCAATTAGAATATCTAAAAGGGGTTTTAGAACTTGCTCAGTGAAATAGGCTTCTTGTCGAGCCTTTGTAGTGTATAAGACCTTAAGTGGAATCGTGAGCCCCATCCAGAACCTTCTGAGGTGGGATATTCCCACTGGAAAGGACAAGCAGACCAGCCTGGAACAGGTAGAACAGAAGATACTTCCTGAAAGAAAAACCAGCAGGAAAAATCCAAAACAAAAATGGCAGTCTGATTGGCTACTACAAGAACAAGCAAGTTGTTCACAGGGGAATCATCAAGCCCCTTCAGGACAAACCCCTCTCCAAGACTGAAACTCAAAGGAAACACGTGAGCAGGCATGTAAGATTGCTGGTGACCACATTGGTCTACTGATAAGTGGAAGGAAAGAGGGGAAAAGGCAGCAATGGAGATATGGAGATATGGGCTGAATTTGACCACATTCCATAGACTCCCATAAACCTGGAGATGATAGAGAGAAGAGGAAGAGCTGGATGGTCCGAAGTGTGGTGAAACCTGGAAACTCCTGAGCCCAAGGACAAGGACATAGCCATGGAGGGCTAGAGCTCAGAGTGAATTGTCCAGCTGATATGAAGTGAGGGGATTTGCACTAGAACATCCAAACTTGTAGGTAGTACCCATTCGACCTAGCCTTGATGGCTTGATGATCAGAACTCGACTAGAAGAAGATAAAAAAAAATTTTTTTGATAAAGGAAACAAGTGTAAATTGCTACAATTTGATGAACTTGACCTATACTTATGGATGTAGTAGCTCAAAATACCAACTGAGAGCGAAAGTGTCTTCACATCTAGTATCAATCCTATCCCCTCTGTATACAGGGATGATAGGGACAGGCAACTTAAACATTGGCTACCTAAAATAGCGGGGGGCTATAAAGGCTCAAATTGACTGGCTCATAAGTTTTCAAGAGGGAGTTTAATTTCAGAGTGTGTAAGAGAAGGTAGAATCCCCATTGAATAATTTGTTCTTGTCTAGTTCGGTCTGGTGAAAAGAGATGAGGATAAGATTATTATGACTCAATAGTGAATAATTGTTATCATGACTAATTGTGACTGTCCCAACTATAAAGGTAGAAGTTTTATAACCAAAAAGGGTGGAGTAGTTAATCTTACAGTCCAGGAACAGAGGACCCTAGGACCATGAAGGAAGAACAGCATATGAGCTGAATGTGGGCCGCTATGCAGAGAAGCAGCAACATCAGAGATGAGAACATGGAGAGATAGAGCATCTGAGGACACTAGACTCATGGAAAGAGAAAGACTGTGTGCTGGTGGCCAGTAGGGAGTCTTGCAGAATGTGCCCTTTGGTTGTTTAAATAATTACATTCCTGAGTGTTTTTGTGTATACGGTACCTCCCCTAAAAAAAAAAAAAAAAAAAAAAGAGGGAATAGAAGCAAATACTGTTGAATGATGATGCAGAGAAGAGATTGTAATCATTGCAATGAAATGATGAGTGTAAACCCAATGTTCTCCCATGTAAACTATCACTCAATTCACAATAAAAACTTAAAAAAATAATTAAAAAAAGGAATATATCTCTTACTCCTATATGATAATTTTAAGTTTTTGTATTACTTTTATGTATGTGACTATATATTAATGGGTTATTTCATTGCCATCTTGGTCAAGTAATCTGATAAATTAATACTAAATCAAAATGAATAAACTAATAGTGGAATTTATATATTAATATGCAGTATAAATTATAGAGATCCAAATTTCCTATCCAAAGTTAGTTGCCAGAACGGAATATTAACTTTCCTCTAAAACATATCAGAAAAATAGATCATGTGACCATCTCATGAATAAATTGCTTTTTAATACACGCCATGTTTTAAATTAATAAGCATTTATTTTATGCCCACCACATACTACGAGTCCTAGTGTGGCACTCTGGGGTAATGTGCTGCAGTGCAAAGTTGATTTGAACTGTAATGTTGGTGGTTCAAGCTCACCAACCATTATTTGGATACCCTAAACAGGAACGTTATGTGTTGGAACTGACTCAATGACGTTTAGCAACAACAACATATACTAGCTATTTTTGGTTTCTCACATTATAAAACAAGTAAAGACTAGGGTTATTTCCTTCCATCATACTTTATTCATTCTGTATGCTGAGTAAATAATTCTAGGAACTGGCTTATATGTAAAAGGACGTGGCATCAGGATTGGAAGAAAACTCATTAACAACCTGGGCTATACAGATGATACAACTTTGCTTGATGAAAACAAAAAGGACTTAAAATATTTACTGATAAAGATCAAAGACCATAGTCTTCAGTGTGTGTTGCACCTTAATGTAAATAAAACAAAAATTCTCCGAACTGGACCAAATATTAACATCATGATAAATGGAGAAAAATTGAATTTGCCAAAAAATTCATTTTTCTTGGAAAGCAGTGGTCTAGAAATCAAATTACGTATTGCATTAGGCAAATCTGCTGCATCAGTATGAAATTGAACATAAGTGGACAGTAACTAAGTTATTTATAGCAGTTATGATAAGTTGAACTGAAGACTCACTAGTGAGTCTTAGTGAAAGAATTCGTTTCCTTGGTGATTACCTTTTATGTCTTAAATCTTAAAACTGTGACTTTTGTGAACAGAAAAATATTCTTTTTTTTTTTTTTTTTTTAACCATAGGAGCTAGCAGGAACTCTGGTTGTGCAGCGACTTAGATCAAGGGTACTTACCCTTAAAAGATTGGAGGTTCAAACCCACCCACTGGGTCTGTGGGAGAAATATCTGTTAATCTGCTTCAGTAAACAATGGTGGTGGTGGTTATGTGCCGTGGAGTTGGTTCTGACTCATAGCAACCCTGTACAGGGTTTCCGAGGCTGTATAACTTTATGGGAGCAGAAAGCCTCATCTTTCTTCCGCGGAACAACTGGGCTATGAAAACACTTTGTGGCAATTCTACTCTGTCATATAGGTCACTCTGAGATAAAAGCTGGTTCAAAAGCACGTAATGACAGCAAGAGTCAAGCTATTTTGTTACATTATAATTTTTGGTGGAATGTTGACTGATTGAATTGAATCAATGTTGTCATCTACTTTGCTTCTCATCTGAATTGTTTTGGGTTTTAGAAGTGCGGATTTTTCACACTCATATTACTTTTGTTAAGAGACTATTTGTTGCCTTGATTATTTCAGCTTGTATGATATACTGCTGGATTGACATTATTTTTCCTTGTAGAAAAAAAATGGTTTAGTTTTTAGTGATACATAAATAGCGCAAAAGGATAACCTACCAGGAAAAATGACTCAATTACATTCAACTACTGCTGTTTTGTGACAAGTTCTCTGTTAGGAACTTTCACAAATGCCATCTCATTTACTCATTCTATCATCCATGTAAAATTGGAATTATCTAATTTTACAGATGAGGAAATCGAGATTCCGAGAAATAAGACAGATAGCTTAAATGTATATTGTCAATGAGTGACAGAATTGAAATTGCTTTTGACATCATCTGATGCCATTTATTTTTCTTAAAATTGTGTCACTCTACTCCTCTATCAGGAGTTCTGGTGTGGTGCTGTGGGTTAATGCAACAGACTGCAAAGCCATTTGAACTGTAAGGTCAGTGGTTCAAGATCACCAGCTGTTCCTTAGAAACCCTATACAGTGTTGATATGGGTCGGAATCAATGGCACTTGACAACAACAACAACTCCTCTATCATCACTTGTCTGTTGGTTTACCATACTGTGGTGGCTTGCATGTTGCTGTGATTCTAGAAGCTATGCCACTAGTATGTTAAACACCATCAGGGTAATCCACAGTGAACAGGCTTCAGAGGAGCTTCTCGTTTAAAACAGACTAGGATGAAGGAGAGATATATCACTTTTGAGTATTTACCCAAGATATATTACTTTTGAGTGATAACCTTATGAAGGAGTACTGGTGTGGCGCTGTGGGTTAATGCGCCAGACTACAAAGCCATTTGAACTACAAGGTCAGCAGTTCAAGCTCACCAGCTGCTCCGCGGAAACCCTAATCAGGGTCGCTATGGGTCAGAATTGACTCGACGGCACTTAACAACAACCTTATGAATAGCAGTGGAACACTTTCAGATAGCATAAGATTATTGAATATCAAAACAAGATAAAGAACGCAAGAATATTGTCACACATATTGCTGAAAAATGAGCCCCTTAGGTTGGCAGGCATTCAAAATAAAACAGAGATAGAGCTGCCTCATCAAAAACATTGGCCATGATGATGCAAATGGAGTAAAGTTTTGGAGACATTCATTTGCTGATGTGACTCAAATAAAAATGAAGAGAAACAGCTGTAATATCCATTAATAATAAGAACAGAGAATGTATGAAGTATGAATCTAGGTAGAAGTTGTCAAAAATTAAATGGAATGCATAAACATTGATATGCTAGGCCTTAGTGATCTGAAATAGACTGGTATTTGTCATTTTGAACCAGACAATCACATGGTTTACTATGCTGAGAATGACAGATTGAAAAGGTTTGGCTTCACGTTCATCATCCAAAAAGCATTTCAAAATCTATCATGAATTACAATTTTGCCTGTGATGGAATAATATAGATACATTTTCAAGGAAGATCAATAAACACAACTGTTACTCAAATTTACACACCAACCACTGAAGCCAATGGTGATGAAGAATTCTACCAACTTCTTGAGTCTGAAATTGACCAAAAATCCTATCAAGATCTATTGATTTTTACTGGGGATTAGACTGCAAAGGTTGGAAATAAAGAAGAAGAATCAGTCATTGGAAAATATGACCTTGGTGATAGAAACGATACTGGAGATTGCATGATAGAGTTTTGCAAGACCAATTATTTCTTCATTGCAAATAACTTTTTTAAACAATATAAAAGATGACTATACATGTGGACCTCACTAGATGGAGTACACAGAAATCTAATTGACTACATCTGTGCAAAGAGATGTAGGGAAAGCTCCATATCATCAGTTAAAATTAGTCTAGAGGTAGACTGAGGAACACAGAAGCAATTGCTCATATGCTGCTTCAGGGTGAAGCTGAAGAAAATTAAAACAAGTCCACAAAAGCCAAATGATGACCTTGAACATATCATACCTGAATTCACAGATTATTTCAAGAACAGATTTGATGAATTACACACTAATGACCAAAGAACAGAAGAATTATGGAATGATATAGAACATCCTATGTGAAGAAAATAGAAGAACATTAAGTAGAAAATAAAGAAGAAAAAGACCAAAATGGTGTCAGATGGGACTCTGAAACTTCCTCTCCAGCGTAGAGATGCTAAAGCAAATGGAAGAAATGAGGAGGGGAAAGTGCTGATTAGACAATTTCAAAGGGCATCTTGAGAAGTAAACGTCAAATATTATAGTGAAATGTGTTAAGTGGAGTTAGAAAGCAAAAAAAGGAAAACACGCTCAGAATTTCTCAAGCTGAGGGAACTGAAGAAAAAAATTGAGCCTTGATTTGCAGTATTGAAGGATTCCATGGGCAAAATACTGAATGATGCAGAAAGCATCAAAAGAAGATAGACCGAGTGTATACACAGAGTCATTATACTAAATATAAATGGTCGATGTTCAACCATTTCAAGAGATAGAAATGATCAAGAGCCAATGATATTGAAGAAAGAAGTCCAAGCTGCATTGAAGGCATTAGCAAAGACCAAGTCTCCAGTAATTGACTGAATACAAATTTAAATATTTCAACAAATTGGTGTGGCACTAGAGACACTCACTCATCTAGGCCAAGAAATTTGGTGGCTGCCTGGCTACCTGATTGGAAGAGATCCATATTTGTGCCCCTTCAAAAGAGAGGTGACCCAATGGTCTGAGGAATTCATTGGACAATATCATTAATATCACATGCAAGTAAATTTTCACTAAACTTAATTTTTTAAAAGTGGCTACAACAATACATTGGCAGTGAACTGCTAGAGTTTCAAGCTTAATTCAGATAAGGATGCAGATTTGTTGATGTCTGATGGATCTTGACTGAAAGCAGAGAATAGCAGAAAGATATTTACCTGTGCTTCTTTGATTACACAAAGCCCTTTAATTGTGTGTATCATGATGAGCTATGAACAGCATTGTGGAAAACTGAGTATTCTGGAACATTTAATTGTGCTCACGAAAAATATGTAGATAGTCCAAGAGGCAGTTGTTTAAAAAGAACAAAGGAACACTCAATGGCTTAAAACTAGAAAAAACGTGTGCTAGGGTTATTTCCTTCCATCATACTTATTCATTCTGTATGCTGAGTAAAGAATTCTAGAAATTGGCTTATATGTAAAAGAACATGGCATCAGGATTTGAAGAAGACTCACTAACAACCTGGGCTATACAGATGGTACAACCTTGCTTTATGAAAACAAAAAGGACTTAAAATATATACTGATAAAGATGAAAGACCACAGTCTTCAGTGTGTGTTGCACCTTAATGTAAATAAAACAAAACTACTCCTAACTGGACCAAATATTAACATGATAAATGGAGAAAAGATTGAATTTGCCAAAAAATTTATTTTGCTTGGATATACAATAAACATTCATGGAAGCAGTGATCTAGAAATCAAATGATGTATTGCATTAGGCAAATCTGCTACATAAGACCGCTTCAGAGTTTTCAAGAGCAAAGATGTCAGATTAAGGACTAAGGTGTGACTGATATTTTCAATAACATGTGAAAGTTGGATAAAGAATAAAGAATATCGTAGAAGAATTCATGCATTTGATTTATGGTGTTAGAGGAAAATATTAAAATACCGTGGACCACCAAATGAACAAACCAATATGTGTTGGAAGAAGTACAACCATAATGTCCCTTAGGAAACCAGGATGGACAGACTTCATCTCTCATACTTGGGACGTATTATCAGGAGAGGCCAGTCCATGGAGAAGAACAACGTGTTTGGTAAAGTGGAGGGTCAGCCAAAAACAGTAAGACCTAATTTTCATTTTTTTTTTTTTTTTTGGCACAGTGACAAGCACCAGTGAGCTCAGGCATGACAATGATTATGAGGCCGGCTCTGGAACTGCAGTGTTTCCTTCTGTTGTGCACAATGCCCTTACGAGGCGGTGCTGACTCAAGGGCACCTAAGAACAGCAACAACAACTACTTCTAGTACTACTTCTCTGCAAGATCTTTTCCATTTTCTACATATTGTGATTTGCCAAAATTATGTTGTTGTTAAGTCCAGTCGTTTATGAGTTATAAAGGTGCTGAGTACTGTTTCCATGGTATGGGTAGTCATCCAATGCTTAGCCTGTAGCATCATACCAGGATTCCTGGTCAATGTTATATAGATATTAAAATATCAGCTATTTAATAAGTGGAATCTATTAGAGTACATTTAGTGTGCTGCTGTTTTTTATTAAGGTGCCATTGAGTCAGTTCTGACTCAGCAACCCTCTATATGATTTCCAAGGAGCAGCTGGTGGGTTTAAACTGCAGACTTTGTAGTTACAGTCTAGTGCTGATCATACAGCACCACACTGGAAGTCCAGCATTTTATCTATATCTATATATCTCTATATGTATATGTATTTATATAGTCTTTTATAATTAATGTATCAGTATATTATTTTATTCAAATTAAAAGATGCAATATAAAAGTTTATAATTCACTAGGTAAAAGTACTATTTTAGTCCCTTAAATATGCATTGATTAAAAAATGATCTAAATGAAATGTGTGCCTCTTTTTACCTTTTATCCTTATCCTTATAACACCTAGCAATTTAAGTAGTTAGAAGTTCTCATTCTTCCTTATGCTTTCATGGCTGCTTATTTCTAACATTTCCTTTGCTTAAGTTCTTTAATTCATTCATGACTATAAGTCAGTGAATAAGATATGTTAATTTCTAAATTAACAAAAGGAATGCAATTTAATTGTTTTTTTTGTTTTTTTTTTTTTACATTTTTGTTAGAGTATTTGAATAATAGAATAGCAATAATTATTTCATGAATGTAGAGATTTGTGGTTCTTTTATTGAATACGTTCCTTTTAAAAGTAAGCTTTCATTTTGTTTGAACCTCTTAAAAAGGTTTCATATTTTACATATAACAAATACATTCCGTGATAACTCGGGGTGTAGTTAGTTGCACAGATAAATCAAAATGATATAAAATTTCTGAATTTTCTAAATTAATAAGAGCCTACTGCATGTCATTTTAAATCATGTGATGAAAACTCAACTTTAGCATAAATGTCAGGGCTTAATGAAACTAAAATTACATGACTTAGATTTAAATAGCCAAATATAAATGATACATGCACATAATTAAATAGTAATAGATTACTGGATAAATACATCAATATTTTTGAAATTAATTCTAAAATTTACATATAGTTTATTTACATGTACCTTTATGTACACACGTAAGCTTAATATATATATATTTGTTACTATAAGTTGCTCTGGTGATGCTGTGGAATAAGTGCTAGACTACTAACCACAAGGTTAATGGTTCAAACCCATCAGTGGCTCCACAGGAAAAAGATGAGGCTGGCTGCTGTAGTAAAGATTAACAACCTTGCAAACCCTACTGTATGGACCACTTTTAGATGGCAGTGAGTTTGGTTTGCTACTGTAATGATGTTATTTTTTCCAATGATATTTTTTATACTTTTCCTTGTCAATAGATGCAGAACTAAGTATTTTTATTACCCATTCAGTATCACCTTAAGGCATAATGTAGTTTAGATGTGAAAGGGGTGAAATGAATAATCTTGCACATAACTCTTAATGTTTTTGCCTGATTATATTCTTAGCATGAATTCCTAGAATTAGATTCCACATTAAAGAGTAAGTATAACAGAAGTTCACATCTCTTTTTAAACTTTTGTGCAAATATGAACAGTTATCGATACTATCTACATGAGAGTGTTTACATATGTACAATGATATGTTGTTGTTACATGGCTTCCAGTCAGTTCTGACTCATAGTGACCCTATACACAACAGAATGAAACACAACCTGGTCCTGCATCATCTTCACAATTGTTGACATATTTGAGCCTATTGTTGCAGCCCTGTGTAAGTCCATCTTGGAGGTCTTCATGTTTTTCACTGACCTCTACTTTGCCAAGCATCATGTTATTCCTGATAATGTGTCCACAGTATGTGAGACGAAATCTCATTATCCTCCCTTCCAAAGGCATCCTAGCTGTGCATTGTCCAAGACAAATTTATATGTTCTTCTGGCAGTCCATGGTACTATCACTATTCTTCAACAACACTATAATTTTTCTCCATTCTTCCTTATACACTGTCTAAACTTGTGTATAACAATTCAGAATAGCATGGCTTGAATCAGACATTTTAATCCTCAAAGTGACATCTTTGCTTTTGACCTGTAAAGAGGTCTTTTGCAGCAGATTTACCTAATACAATACGTCATTTGATTTCTTGACTGCTGCTTCCATGAGCATTGATTGTGGATCCAAGTAAAATGAAATCTCTGAAAACATCAAACTTTTCTATATTTTTCATGATATTATTTATTGTTCTAGTCATGAGGATTTTAATTTTCTTTACATTGAAATGAAATCTATACTAAAGGCTGTAATTTTTTTTATCTTCATCATTAAATATTTCAAGTTTTTTTTTTTTTTTTCTCATCCCGAAAGCTAGGTTATGTCCTTTGCATAACACAGATTGTTGATGAGTCTTCCTCCAATGCTAGTGGCACATTCTTCTTATATCTAGTTTCTCAGATAATTTGCTCTGCATAAGGAATGAAGACTTCGTTCATCTTGAATGAACCATCAACATTCATGGACGCAGCAGTCAAGAAATCAAATGACGTATTGAACTAAGCAAATCTGCTGCACAAGTCCTCTTTAAAATGTTGAAGAACAAAGATGTCAGTTTGAGGACTAAGGTGCGCCTGACCAAGCCATGGTATTTTCAGTAACCTCATATGCATGTGAAAGCTGGACAGTGAATAAGGAAGACCATAGAAGAATTGATACTTTTGAATTATGATGTTGGAGGAGAATATTGGAAGTACCATGGGCTGCCAAAAGAACCAACAGATCTGTTTTAGAAGAAGTTCAGCCTTAGTGCTCCTTGGAGGCCAGGATGGCCAAACTTCATCTCTCATACTTCGGACATATTGTCAGGAGAGAACAGTCATGTTTGGTAGGGTTGAGGGCCAAAGAAAAAGAGGAAGACCTCCAGCAAGATGAATTGGCAAAATGGCAGCATTAATAGGATCAAGAGTGGCAACAATTGTGAGGTTGGCCCAGGACCAGGCAGTGTTTCTATGAGACGGTACCTACTCAATGGCACCTAACAACAAGAAGGATTGAATAATTTTGGCGAAAGTGTACAATCCTGGCTTAAATCTTTTCTAATTTAAAATTATTCAATTTTCCCCTGTTCTGTTCTAACAACTGCCTCTTGGCCATCAGTTTCCTTATGAGCACAAGTAAGTGTTCTGGAATTACCATTCTACGTAATGCTGTCCATAGTTTGTATGATAATCAATAGAGTCAAATGCCTTTGCATATTCAAGAAAATACTAGCAAAATCTTTCTGCTGTTGTCTACTTTTAGCCAGGATCAATCTGAGATTTACCTCATTCTGTATCCTCTTATGAATCTAGCTTGAAATTATGGCAATTTCTTGTTAATGTATTGTTACAACAGTTTTTGAAATATCTTCAGCAAAATTTTACTTGCATGTGATATTAATGATGTTGTTTGATGATTCCTGCCTTCTACTGGGTCATCTTTCTTTGGAACAGGCATAAATCTGGATTTCTAACAATCAGTTAGCCGGGTACCTCTTCTCCAAATTTCTTGGCATAGATAAGTTAGCACCTCCAGCGTTGCATCCATTTGTTGATATTTCAATTTGTAGTCTATCAGTTCCTGTAGACAAGAGTTTTCATGAATGCCTTCAATGCAGATTGAACTATAAATCTTTAATCATTTGCTACCTCTGAAAGTGGTGGAGTTCTGACCAATTCTTTTTTGGTACAGAGACTCTGTGCATTCCTTCCATCTTCCACATTTTTTGTTCCCTGCATCATTCAGTATTTTGCCTTCAGTATTGTAAATAAAAAGTTGAAATTTTTTCTTTAGTTCTTCAGCTTGAGAAAAGCTGAGCATTCTCTTCCCTTTTGGTTTTTGATTCCAGGTTTTTAAACATTCACTTCATTATATTACTTTGTCTTCACCAGCTGTCCTTTGAAGTTGTCTGTTCATCTCTTTTACTTCTTTTCTTCTCATCACTTTAGCTTCTCTGTTCTCAAGAGCAAGTTTCAGAGTCTCTTCTGACATCCATTTTGGTCTTCTTTCATGTCTAGTAAATATTTTTGCTTTCTTTATGTATGATTTATTCTTGACATAATCACACAACTACTCTGGTTTTCAGTCATTAGTGTCTAATGCATCAAATCTTGTTTTGAGGCGGTTTTAAATTCAGGTGGGATATTCTCAAAGTCATATTTTATGGCTTTTGTGGACTTGTTTTAATTTTCTTCAGCTTCAGCCTGAACTTGTATATGAACAATTGATTGTTCAACAGGAGGCCTCTGGCATTGTTTCGTCTGATGATTTTGAAGTTCTCCATTGTCTTTTCCAACAGATGTAGTCAGTATGATTCCTATGTAGCCCATCAGGTGAGGTCCATGTGTACAGTTGCCTTTTATGTTGTTTAAAAAAAGATATTTGCAATGAATGTGTCATTGGTCTTACAAAATTCTATCATGTGATCTCCAGCATCATTTCAGTACCTCTCTACCCAACAATCTTCCTCATCATAATGATGGCATTTATACCATATACATAGAAAAGATATTTGCAATGAATAAAGTTTTGGTCTTGCAAATTTCTGTCATGTGATCTCCCGCATTATTTCTATCATCAAGCCAGTATTTTTATATGTATCATATAGAGTCCTGGGCTAATGCATCAGACTGAAAAGTCATTTGAACTGCAAGGTTGGTGGTTCAAGCTAACCAGCTGCTCCTTGGAAACCCTATAGAGGGTCTCTGTGGGTCAGAATCAACTCGACGGCACTTAACAACAACAACATAGTTGTAGAAGTATTTACTTGTCTTTACCAACATGAGTTATTGTTATTTTTAAAAAAATATTTGCTTGTCTAATGGTTTATAAAAATCATGAATTATTGTTGTTTTATTAAGTGCCATCATGTCAGTTCCAACTTATGTCGTCCCTGTATAGGGTTTCCAAGTAGTGGATGGTGAATTTGAACTGCCAGTCTTATGGTTAGCAGTTCAGTGCTTATCCTACAGCACCATACCAGGGCACCATTATCTGTGTGTGTGTGTTTATTACTTACAAGGTTGTATATTAAAATTAAAATTTCATTTGATTTACTTCTTTTTAGAATTACTTTCATATTTGTTGCTGATTTTTAAATGGTAGTCATTTTGCCTTACTTATTTGTAATATCTATTTATATTATCCAGTATATGCTATATGCATATGCTTCTGTGGTGGTGGTGGTTATGTGCCAATCTTTACGGGCCTCTGTCTCACGGGTCCTCACTTCCAAGATGATAAAGCAAAGGAGAAACACCGGTCATGCCAAAAAAGGCTGGAGAAACCTGCAGCCTATTTGTTGAACAAACTGTGTCCCCTGGGTGCCCAAAGACAGGCCATTGAGAAGTTCATAATTTGAAACATAGTAGAGGCCACAGCCATCAGGGATATTTCCAAAGCTAGTGTCTTTGATGCATACTTGCTTCCCAAGCTGTATATGAAACTACATTATTGTGTGAGCTGTGCTATTCACAGCAAAGTGGTCAGGAACCATTTTCATGAAGCTTGGAAGGACTGAACACCCCCACTCCTATTTAGACCTTCAGGTGCTACCCCACAACCGCCACCAAAGCCAACATAAAGAATGGGGGCCTTAAAGGCTGAAGTAAAACTAACTTGCAAGAAAATCAAATGAAAATTACAAACAAACAAACAAAATCTTTATGGGAGCAGAAAGCCTCATCTTTCTCCCATGGAACGTTTCATATAGTGAATTTCACAGACTTCTTTTCAATAATTGCTGACTAGAATCACAAGAACCCAGTATTTGATAAATACAAACACACACATATAATTTCTTCACAACTATTCAGTTTGTTTTTCGATTTTTGCATTTTTTTCCTCTCTCTCTGAAATTTAGTATTGAAATAAGATAAAAATATGGGAACCATGCTTATGTTTTAAAACCGTTGGATAATATTTTCAAAGCCTTTTTGGAATTAGATATTGCACAATTGATATAGTCCATTCCTTTTTATAATTGAGATATTTTGAACCCTATGTAGATTCATTACATTTCTCACTATCCTATAATAGTACTATAAAATTGTAATAGTGCTTAATGTTGTGTGAAGTAGATAACCACTCATTGTTCATCTTTTCTTCTAAAATATAACTTTTGGTATTATAATGCAGAATTTTAAAATCTAGAATTTTAAGATTTTAAATTCTGTTTGTAGGACTCATATAGGTGATAGGTTCTATTAAGAAACATAATGCCTGGAAGAGAGAGATAAAGGATTTTTAGCGTCTGGGTGGAGTTACAATTTTTAGATAGCTGTTTAGTGAAGGCCTTTTTCAGAAGGTGATGTTTCAAAAAAAGACCTAAAGAAGATGAGGGAAGAAGCCATGTGGAAATCAGGGGGAAACAAAAGCAAAGAACAAATGGAAATGTCCTGAATTAGGCAGAGTGCACAGCAGACCATATATATGGCAAACAGAGAATAAGGGAAGTCCACTGAAGCTAAGGTTAGAGAGTTAGTGGAAAGCCAAGATCATATTGACTCCTGAGATGCTGTGTGTGCTGTCAACTCAGTTCTGACTCATAGGTTTTCTGAGGTTGCAAATGTTTACAGGAGTAGAAAGCCACATTTTTCTCCAATGGACCAGCTAGTGGATTTGAACTGCTGACTGTGCTATTAGCACCTGTATACCTTACCCTCTATGCCACCAGGGCTTCTTTGAACCTTGTAGGTCACTGGAAAATATTGTCTTTTACTTTGAGAGATATTAAGGAAAACAGCAATAGTACCAAAAACCTTTGGGCATGCTTTTTTACAAAATATTTATGTGATTTAACCTATGCTTTAAACTCTGTGAACTTGGCTGCTACTTTAAGAATAGATTGAATTGAGGGCAAGGGTGGGAACTGGGAGATCAGTTATGAGGCTAGTGAAATGATCTGGAAAAATGTAACAGTGGCTTTGATCAGGATAATAGTGGTGAGAAATATTTGGTTTCTGAACTTATTTAAACTTCTAGCCAACTGGATTTGCTGACATATCAGATATGGAGTGCAAGAGAAAAAAGCAAGTCAAGGATGAAACCATTTACTGCAACTAAGCTATCAGAGTTGTGAAGCTTCCATTTTTATGATGGAGGAGCCTTAGTGACACAGTGAGTTACAAGTTGGGTTGTTAACAACTTGGTCAGTAGTTCAAATCCACCAGCCACTTCATGGGAGAAAGATGAAGCTTTCTGCTCCTGTAAATTTTTTTTTTTTTTTTTTTAAAGCTGTTATTGTGCATTGAGTAATAGTTTACATGGGAGAACATTAGTTTTGCACTCATCTTATTGTATTTTATATTATTGCAATGATTACAATCCCTTCCATGTATCACCATTCAACAGTATTTGCTTCAATTCTCTCTGGTTTTTAGTTTTTGTTTTTTTGTACACAAAAACATTGAGGAAAATATAATCATTTAAATAACCCGAGGGTACATTCTGCAAGCCTGCCTCCTAGCTGCCAGCACACAGCCTTTCTCTTTCCATGAGTCTAGAGTCTTCAGCTGCTCAGTATTTCCATGTCATCATCTCTGCCTACATCTCTGGTGTCGCTGCTTCTCTGGATAGGGTCCCACATTCTGTTTATGCTCTTTTGGCATGTAACTTATTCAAATCTCTGAACCTCAGTCTCTGAGTTTTCCTTGAATGTTTGTTATAAGACCTGTAGGCAAATTCTCTAGTAAATTCATTAGTACTTAGCATATAAGAGGCATTCAATAAATGGTATGTTTATATCTGTGAGAACTATCTCTGGCATGCTAATGCCAATTTGACATAATGTCAGGTTGTTTTGTTTTTTGTGGTAGAAATGACTAAAATAAAATTACAGTTTTTAGTTGTTGTTTTTGTTATGTGCCATTGAGTCAGTACCATCTTATAGTGACCCTGTACACAACAGAATGAAACAATGCCCGGTCCTTGGCCAACCTCACAATTATTGCCATGCTTGAGCCCAATGATGCTGCCACTTGGCCAATCCATCTTGTTGGGGGTCTTTCTCTTTTTTCCTGACCCTCTGTCTTACCAAACATAATATCCTTCTCCAGTGACGTGTCCCTCCTGATAATATGTCTGAAATTTGGCCATCCTGGCCTCAAAGGAGCACTATGGCTGCACTTCTTCCAAAACAGATCTATAGTAACAATGACAGTATTGAAAAGGACATTAGGCAAGCAATACCATTTACAGTAGCCACCCAAAGGATAAAATATTTAGGAATAAACATAACCAGATAAACAAAGAACTTATACAAAGAAAATTACAAAACACTACTATAAGAAACCAAAAGAGACTTACAGAAGTGGAAGAACATACCATGTTCATGGACAGGAAGACTCAACAACATGAAAATGCCAGAACTGTCCAAAACAATTTACACATATAATGCAGTCCCAATCCAGATTCCAATAACATTCTTCAAAGAGATGGAAAAGACAATTACAAACTCTATATGTAAAGGAAAGAGAACCAGGATAAGCAAAGCACTGCTTAAGAAGAAAAACAAAGTTGGAGGCCTCTCACTCCCTGATTTTGATACTTACTACATGGCTACAGTGGTCAAAACAGCCTGGTACTGGTACAATGAAAGATACATTGATCAATGGAACAGAATTGAGAATCCAGAAATTAACCCATCCACATACAGCTAAGTGATTTTTGACAAAATGCCTAGGTATTTTGCATGGGGAGGAGGTATTCTTTTTTTTACAGATGGTGCTGGCAGAACTGGAAAGCAATATGCTGAAGATTGAAACAAGACCTTTATTTCATGTCCTATACAAAAAATGAACTCAGCATGGATTAAAGACCTAAATGTAAATCCCAGAATTATGAAGGTCATCAATGAAAAAATAGAGACAAATGTGAGGGCTCTAATTCAGGGCATACACAGACTACCAAACATTTTGAAAATTACACAAACAAAAGTAGACAAAATAGAGTGGGTCATACTAAAAATTTAAAACTTACGTGAATCAAAAAACTTCACCAAAAGAGTAAAAGGGGAACACACAGAATGGGAAAAAATCTTTTGCAATGACAACATCAGATAAGGGACTCATTTCTAAAATATATAGGAAACTACAACACCTCTACAAGAAAAAGACAAATAACCTAATTAAAAAATGGGTACAGGACATGATCAGACACTTTACCAAAGAGTTGATCTGGGAAGCCAACAAACATTTGAAGAAGTGTTCACGGTCACTAGCCATTAGAGAGATGCAAACAAAAACAACAATGAGATATTATCTTACACCAGTAATAACAGTGAAGACCCAAAAAGTAGAGGACAATAAATGCTGGCGAGGATGTGGAGAGACTGGGATGCTCCTACATTGTTGGTGGGATTGCAAAATGGTCCAATCACTCAGGAAAGCAATATGGCACTTCCTTAGAAGGTTGGAAATAGAAATACCATATGATCCAGCAATTCCTCTACTTGGTATTTACCCACAAGAAATATGAGCCATAACACTAGTAGATATATGCACACTAATGTTCATAGCAGCACTATTTACAACAGCAAAAAGATGGAGACAGCCTAAATTCCCATCAATTGAAGAATGGACAAGTAAACTTTGGTACATACACACAATGGAATGCCGTGCTACCTTGAAGAACAACAAGGAAGCTGCAAGCCACTGCTTAACTTGGATGAACCTTGAGGACATTATGCTGAGTGAAATTAGTCAGTCACAAAAGGCGAAATACTGCAAAATTTGTTATTGTAAAAGACTAAGAAAAAGAACCTAGCCAAAAGGGGTGGGGGGAAACCGATATATATAATTTCTGATCACTGGGATGTATGGGATGAGAGGAGGGGAGGAAAAGATGGGAAGATAGAGCATGGAGTAGGGAATAAACTCAGGAAAGCTTAGGTGCTGGTGGGAGGAGGGGGCGGGCCATACAAAAGAAGGGGGAGGGGAATAGAAGAACAAGGCTGATGGGAGAACAGTTAGTCAGGTTCACATGGGCTTAGTGGGACAGAGGTAAATGATGATGTATCCACAACCTTGGAATAATAGGGCTTCAGGATGCAGGGATTGAGGCATGCTTTGAAAGGGTAAAAGAAGTGAATAATGTTAAGATGCTTGGCTGTCTTTTGAATCTTGGTTTCCCTTGCCTACCATTGTGAAATAGACACTTGGGGGGTGGTGTGTGGAAAGGAGAAGCCAGAAACATCACAATAGAAAGCTTGTAAGCCTGTCTTCAGCCTATAACTGATTGGAATACTTTAAGGGAGCTAGAAATTCCCCAGTGAAAGACACCTCTTGTGCATTCCATAATGTCATAGGTGGAAACCAGAATCCCATCCAGGATTGTCTGAAGTGGGAAATTTCCACTGGAAAGGACGAGTAGACCAGCCTAGAGTGGCTAGAAGAATAGAAGCTACTTCGTGAAGAAAGACCAGCTGGAAAAATCAGAAACAATAATGGCAGTATGATTGATTGCTACAAGAACAAGTAAGCTGTTCATCCCGGAGCCATCAAGACAAGTGGTCAGGTCCCCTCAGAGCAAACTGCCTTCCAAGACTAAGACTCAAGGGGAATACATGAGCAGGCATGTGGTCTGACTGGTGACCATGTTGGTCACCGATAAGGGGAAGAGGGGGAAAAACAGCAATAAAGTTGGAATCTAAGTCTGACCACATTCAATAGACTCCTGTGAACCCAGGAGGAGACCTGGATGGCCAGCAGTTACAGCAAGACCCAGGGACTTCTGGGTTCAGAGGCAGTGACATGGCCACAGAGGACTAGAGTGAAGAATGAAGCATCCAGCTGATATGAAGTGAGGAGAGATACATAAGAACACCCATACTTACAGATAGTACCCACTTGACCTGGCTTCAATGGCTGGATGATCAGAACTTGACTAGAAGAAGAAACAAGAGGGAAGGAAAAAAAAAAGAGTAACCCACTATAATTTCATGAACTTTACCTATAATGTATGGATATAGTAGCTCAAAAAAGGGAACACATCTTTACAGCAAGGATCACTCCCACCCCCTCGGTACACAGGGTTGACAGGGATGGGCTACTTAGACATTGGTTACCCACAGTGGAATGGAAGGGGTCTATAAAGGCAAGAAGCGACTGGTTTACAAGTGTTCAAGAGGGAGCCTAGTTCCAGACAGGGCAGGGGCAGGTAGAACCTCCACTGAGTGATTTCCAATCCGGTGGCACTGGGATAGCGAAAGGAAATGGGGTTAAGACTCTTGTGGTAAAATAGTGAATAATTGCCATCAGGACTGACTGTGAGGGTCAGAAATTTAGAGGTAAATGCTTTTTGACAAAAGGAGGGGAGTGATTGATTTTGCAGCCCAGGAGCAGAGGTCCCTGGGACCATCAAGTGTGAAGAGCGGAGAGCAGGATCCTACCCAGAGAGGCAGTGACACCAGGCATGGAGACAGAGATGATGACATGGACAGATGGAATGGCTGGGGACACGGGACTCAGGGAGGCAGAGGGGCTGTATGCTGACAGCCGGGGCAGGTCGGGACAAGCCTGTGGGGTGTATCCCTAGGCTATTTGATGATGCATGAAGGGATTGTAATAATTGCAGTGAAAGGAAATACGATAGGATGAATGTAAAATTGATGTTTTCCCATGTAAACCCACATAATTAACAATAAAACTTAAAAAAAAGAGAGAGAGAGAGATGAAAGAAATACAGAGTCACTGTACCAAAAGGAAATGATTGATGTCCAATCATTTTAAGAGGTAATATATGATCAAATGCCAATTATACTGAAGGAAGAAGTTCAAGGTCCATTGAAGGAACTGGCAAAGAACAAGGCACCGGGAATTGATGGAATATACATAGAAATTTTTCAAGAAAGTGAGGTAGCACTGGAGGCACTCACTCATCTCTGCCAAGAAATTTGGAAGACAACTATCTTGCCAACTGATTGGAAGAGATTGGCATTTGTGCCCATTCCAAAGATAGGTGACTCAATGGAATGTGGAAATCATCACACAATATCTTTGATATCCCATGTGATTAAAGTTTTACTCAAGGTAATACAGAAATGGCTGCAAGTATACATTGACAGAGAACTTCCAGAGGTTCAAGATGGATTCAGAAGAGGACATGGAACGAGAGGTATCTTTGCTGATGTCTGATGGATCTTGGCTGAATGCAGAGAATACCAGAAAGATGTTTACCTGTGTAGTTTTTAGTAGGAATGTTCAATTACTTCAAATTTGGTTTCATTCCTGACTTTAATTTTTTTTCAACATACCTGAACAGAAGTTGGCATCATTTTCCTCGGATAGCATTATACAGAAACATGATTACTTTTCTTTTCCATCATTATTTGTTGCTATTAGCTAATATACTTAATGTTTGATGTATTTCCAATAGTATTCTTCACTATATAATATA
>NW_006408576.1:2289571-2314233 GCF_000296735.1 Chrysochloris asiatica
ATAAACCATCCTTTCCTACCTTTTTATCATATATGAAACTTATATTTTCCCATTCAGTTGTCTCTATGGGTTAAAGACAATTTCATCATCAAGACAGTTAATTGGTAGAAGTAACATATTAGGAGGAGCTCTGGTAGCATAGTGGTTAAGAATCAGGCTGTGTTCGAAACTACCAGCTGTTCTGCCGGAGAAAGATGAGGCTTTCTGCTCCGGAAGATTTATAGCCTCAGAAACACTGTCCAGTGTTGCGAGAAGTTGGAAGCGACTCCATGGCACATAATCACCACCACCATAGCAGTAGCAGCAACATAAGTTACTTGATATGCACTGGACTGCTTAATGGCAAGTTTGGCAATTTATACCCACAAGCCACTCTTGGAAACCCTATACAGGGTCACTGAGTCAGAATCAACTCAATAGCTCTAAACAATTTGGAAATTTATATTGTACATGAAATTTATATCCCATGCAATTGTTTATGTGCTTTTACATTGATATTATGTGAATCAATATTGTATCTTTTTTATATATCCTGAAAATAATTCTTGTGCTAAATAACAAGCATCAATGAGCTGCTTTCTCAGCAAACATTTGCCTTTGTTTTGCTATTCTTTTTGGTAAAATTACCTTTGTACGGCTTGCTGTGAGCATTAGCCCAGGTCCTGACTTCTTCTTGTTGACTGTTCTGAGCCCGTGTGTCCTCTTTTCTTGAGTTTTGCTTCTTTAGTAACAGTTAATGCCTTTGACAGGCCCCAGAGTCTTCACATGTGTCTCTAATATCAATAAAGACAGAAAGCTTTTTGGTCAATATCTTATACTTGTTATATTTGACGGATGCGGGGAAAAAATGAGACTTTATGCTCCTGCAAAGAAGTACAACCTTGGATGTCCTGCACAGCATTGCCATGAGTTGAAACTGACTCAATAACACTTAACAACAGCAGCATATATCTGATGAATAAATGATTGCTCAACAAAAGTTTGTTATATGAATGCATTTGTAAATGTGTAAATAGAAGAGATTTGAAATGGAATGCACAGAAAATCAGAAAATATAACATTGCCATACAAAAACAGGATTAAAAAAAACCTAACTAACTAGATTCCCAAGATACAAGCCTGCTTAACTGAAGTGCAAATGACTTACAATACTGTACAAGGAATAGCCCTTATAAGAAACTGTTTATTTATGAGAAGACATCAGCTCTTGCTTTGAGTCTCAGGATCCAGTTTTTAGATACCCTTGTGCTGATTGTCGGTATAAGCCTCTATGATCTAAGATTGTTATTCCTGTACTGATCATGGCATATTAATATATGGGTTGTGCATTTGTGTGAGTGCACACACAAATATGGAGATGGTTTCTTGAACTCTAGAAAGAGTCTTGGGAAGTGGATAAAGACACAGTAGGTGTCCCAGATGACATGAAAACAGTCTAGAACCTAGCAAGGCAGCAGTGGAGATTTATGCTTGGGTCCTGATAGTGATGGCAAATATAGAAGCACTAGGAGCCCCATTCTGCAGAAACCTTTGTAAAAATCAGTGATTGTCCTGATTTTGGTAGGACTTCAGTGTTTTAGCAAGTTGCAGGTGAACTAAAAGAACAAGAGCGTGTAGTGGCTGAAAGAAGAATAGAAGGTGTCCCAAACAATAGCAGCTATTAAGGTAAGATTGTCCTGAAAGCTGTGATGGCAGAAGGGATTTTGGAGTTCCTCTAACTCCTAAAGTGGGAATTCAATCTCAATATGACCTTTTAAAAGGAAGAGGATTTCAAAAAGAGGGGACTCATTGCAATTCCCACCTCATGTTATGTCAGAAACCAAGTATATACACTTAGTGACTTATGTCAGAAACAAAGCATACACTTAGAATAAAAATCCGGGTCTTCTAATTCTATCTTTGTCACTAAGAGTGACTTCAGGGATGCCATTTAGATATCATCTCTCAAGTTCTTTATCCTTTAGAACAAAAACGGACTGCTGTTTTCCGATCATAAAGGCAGTGGAATAAGTGAGACGTATTTGAAAGCACTGCCCCCTAAGTTCTTTTTATTTTCAATTGTACACTTACGGAGTGGATACCTATTATATGGTGGGCATTGTGTTATCAGCTCCCGGAACAAAAAAGAAAATGAAAGTATCTGCTTTCTAACTGCTAAGGGTCTATTGGGAGATACAGTTACTTAAACAGACACATGGCATGCTAAAATAAATGCAGTAAATGTTCAGATAAATATTTTTGCAAAGTGCTGTGAGAAATCAAAAGAAAAGTAAGGTATTCATTGCATGTATTTGCATGTTTCATCAATTTTTTTTTACAATGAGTTATTTTTTAATTATAAAAACATGCATGCTTCTGTGTGCCATTGTTTTGGTCTGACTCATACTGACACTTTTTAGGGTTTCTGAGGCTGTAAATCTTTGCAGGAGTAGAAAGCCCTTTCACCTGATTAGCAGTTGGTGAATTAAAACTCCTTACTTTGTAGTTAGCAGCCCAGTACATAACCCACTTTACCACTATGGCTCATAAACATATATATGTTGTTGTTGTAAAGTGTCATCGAGTCGGTTCTGACCCATACTGACCCTGTATAAGGTTTCCAAAGAGCAGCTGGTGAGCTTGAACTCCTGACCTTACAGTTCAAATGGCTTCGCAGTCTGGCGCATTAACCCACAGTGCCACACCAGGACTCCAAACATATATATAGTCTTGGTGAAAATATTTACTGATTTCTATGATATTAGGTCTCTTCTCCTGTTTTAACCTCTTTGGAGTGCTCAGTTCCCTGTGACTGCAAAGTGAAGGACAAGAATAAAGGGAACACATCGTAGAACAATTGATGCTTTTGCATTATGGTGTTGGAGGAGAATATTGAAAGTGCCATGGGCTACCCAAAGAACCAATAGATCCATTTTGGAAGAAGTGCTCCAGAGTGCTCCTTGGAGGCCAAGATGGCCAAACTTTGGACATCTCTCATACTTTGGACATATTGTCAGGAGGGATGAGTCACTGGATAAGGATATCATCTTTGGGAAGGTGGAGAGTCAGAGAAAAAGAGGAAGACCCGCAGTGAGATGGACTGGCCAAAGGGAAGCATCGATGGACTCAAGCATGGCAACAGTAGTGAGGTTGGCCCAGGATTGGGCAGTGTTTTATTCTACTGTGCATAAGGTCGGTATGGGTCGGTACTGACTGGATGGCATCTAACAACAACAACAACTGTCCAGGTGTATGTCTTTTCAAGTCACTTCAAATGGTTAGTCAGCCCTGGAATGTGGGTGTGGATTTCTCTTTAGTCCTATGAGATATGCCTGTGCAGCTACTGAGTCATTAGAAACAGAGAAGTGGTGCAAATGATTTAGCACTTGACTACTAGCTGAAAGATTGGTGATTCAAACACACCAGAGATATTCTCGCCACGCATCACTGGCAGTATGCATCTGAAAGGTTGTAACCATGAACATTTTGTTGACCAGTTCCATTCTGCATATGGTCTCTACTGGATGGCAGCAACAGCAACAGCCAGCCAACAGTAATACAAAATTTTAGATATACTCATGTAAGACAATTACTACCATTTAAACCTCCCTGAAAGGCCATGTTTTCGGCTCCTGTAAAGATTGACAACCTCAGAAACCCTACCCAGGGTCACTATGATCTGGAAGCTGGCACATAAGCACCACCACTGCTGTGTGTTAATGCACTGGACTGCAAAGTCAGTGGAACTGCAAGGTCGATGGTTCAAGCTCACCACCACTTCTTGGAAATTCTTTAAAGGCTTGCTATGGGTTGTAACCACATCAATGCCACATAACAACAATAACAACAACACCCACAACTCTCTGGTAGTTTCCAAAACGGAGTTCGAGAAACCTGGCTAGTATACAGGCATTCCACAGGCGTTAGGAAAAAAATTAGAATTCATATTTATATTTATTTTGAAGTGAAAACTTAAGGGGAAAAACTATGTACTGAATGGTGGTGTTGTTCAATGTTACCAATTTGGTTCTGATTTATGACAACCCCGTATAGTGTTTCCAAGGAATGGCTGGTATAGCAGCTGGTGGGTTTGAACAAGCAACCTTTCAGTAGGTAACTCAATGCCCATCCTACAGGACTAAGTCAGGACTCCTCTGTATAGTCATAGGTGATATATGAATTGCAGTTTTAAATTTACTGGTATTTATTTCAGATAGCCACTGTACATACTGTATATCAGTAGAATCATGCATGGATGTGGTTGGTAACTAATTAAATTTAATATGTTACTGTTGTTGATAAGTGCTGTTGAGTTGGTTCTGACTCATAGCGACCCAGAATACGGTCTACAAGCAGTAGATCGTGAGTTTGAACCACCATCCTTGTTTTTCAAACCAACCTTGCAGTCCAGTGCTTTATCTCACACCAGGATTCCAATGCAATATAATGGAGTATAATTTTTTTAAAAAACTGAGTGTTACGCAATTGACAGTCATAGGAAACCGTTCCCAGAGTTTCCTAGACTTTAATGTACAGTATGAATCAAGAGTCCTGGTGTGGCGCTGTGGGCTAATGCGTTAGACGCCAAAGTCATTTGAACTGTAAGGTCAGTGGTTCAAGCTCACCATTTGCACCTTGGAAACCCTATACAGGGTCGCTGTGGGTCAAAGTCAACTCAACAGCACTTAACAACAACAACAATGAATCACCTAATGATAGCAATAGGATACAGATATTGTTCAGTAGACCTACTTCAGTAGGATTTTGCAATTCCACTGGGTTCACAGAGTTGCCTTTTCTGCCTGTGAATAGGCCACTTGTTGAGTAGCAATAAACTCTTACGTAAACCCATCATTCTCAAGCTTTGCTATATAGTAGATTAATTTGGTGAGTTTTTAAATTCCTGATTCTCAGTCTGAATGTCATACCAAAGAAATCTAAATTAAATCTGTGGTTATGTTTCAGATAGTATTTTTTAAGAGTTCTGTATTTCATTCCCATGTGCAGCCAAGAGTATTAAATCTAGACACTCATCTCTATTATAAACAGAAAAAAACAAAACAAAACAACACAAAACACTGCAATCAAGTACATCTTGACTTATAGCCATGCTGTAGTATAAATTAGAAGTGTCCCCTAGGGTTCGCAAGGCTGTAATCTTTATGGGCAACCCTGCTGGCATAGTGGGCCTGCTAGCATCCAGGTCAAATGGTAATTCAAATTCACCATTTGTTCTCTGTTTTGTTTTTTTTATCTGCTAGCAAAATGATACATTTGTCTTTGTTAATAATATTAATTTTTATACTGAAATTAATTTTATAGTGAAATATGAAGGATATCTAGAATGCAGAAACAAAAATTTTAAATGTGAATGAAGTCTTTAGATTTTCTTTCCAAGTCCTATTTAATAGGGAATTGGACCAACTATTGAAGGTCGTATTAATGTGTGATAAATTGGTCAAAAATTTTAAGGGATAAATATAAATCTTCTGTTCACATTAGATGAATATACATATTATCTTAGAACGTTGTTGAAAAGGAAGCAACTTATAATTTGCCATCACCAATGATTCTTCTTTACTTAAACAATTTTTTTTTTTTTTTTTTGTATTTCCACTTTGTTTCTACAGACTAAAACTGGTATCGCCTTGTTGTATGATGAAGGGTCTGAAAATGCCTATGACATCCGATTGAAGCTAACAAAAGAGGTACTAACTATTCAAAAACAAGATGTCATCTGTACTAGTGGAAGCAATCACAGTGCAAATGTAAGTGCTTCTGGATCTCCATGCTTCCAGTGGTATGTGTCAAAATGTTTCGAATTTATGAGCCAAGAAGGTCTTAGTCACTTGAAAGTTATTTAAAATGGATTGTGCAAGAATGTTTACTAATGAAAGCTATGAGGCCACTATTAAAGTATTCCTTATACTGATTCTGATTATTCACAACTAAAATACTACGTTCAAAATAACATCATTTATTCTGTACCTGACTTTTTAAATGTATTTCTTAAAATATTTTCTTTGAGGAGCTTTAGTAAAAACATAGCCCCTAATACCTCATTATTAACTGTTATATGCTCTAATTAGAAAGTAAAAAATGCATAATATAGTAGCTACTGTGCTTACAAAAAGGAAAAGAATTCATCTGGAATGGCATACAATGAAAAATCTCATGAGTATTCCTAGTACCAGGTATTTCCTCTGTACCTTTGTATCTGTGGATGTAAATATGCATTTTCATGCTGGAAGCATAGTCCTTCTTGGCTTCAATTTACTGTTAACTCACAAATGAATTTTGCTTATGGGTAAGAAATTTATTTATTTATTGGATACAGTAGAATATTGAATAAATGTTAAGGGAAATATTTTTGACATCTGCCTCAGTTTTTTAACTCAAAGTAAACTACTGCAGGTGGAATATTCTATATTAGAATAAAATTCAATTTTCTGATTTTCTTTCTAGAAGACTTAAATAATTTCAACTTTATGTTTCAGGGATCCTTTATAGATCTTTCATTTAAATACATCCATTAGCTATAAAAATGATACTCAAGATACCATGTAGTTAAAGGAAGGTATCTTCAGTGTGTTTTTGAAAATATTTCAATTCATTGTTGGTGTTTTTGGAGGATACAGACTCTGGAGGATATATACCCCTTATGTCTGTTCCTCTGAGTCTTTATGAGTTTCAACTTGGAAATAAGTAAGCAGGTGATTTTTATTTCAACTAAAATCCTATGATCAGTATTTCCTACAGAGAAAATACTGCAATACACAGATGCTAGCAAAATTTGATGCATTAATTGAGAAATTTTTATTAGTATATTAAGAAAATACAATATGATTCCCAAATAATAGTAACTCTAGGATTTCATGTGTATTTCAAATGTATTTCTGTTTATGGATAGCATTGCTCATATTTTTCATTTAAAATTTCTGTTTCTTCTGTTGTTTAGAGCTCAAATCTGTCCTGTTCTACCACCATAGTATGTCAGAAAGTCTAACTAGTTCATACCATCTCCACTATAGGATCCTCTCTATAGTTCCTATAGTTCTAGGACTAGAAAAAACAAAAACAAATAAAAGGGTGAAGATGAGTGTGCTATATGTTCTACTGTTCTTCACCCATTCTAAGATCCAGGACCTGAATGCTATAGCATTCTTGTTCCCTTTCCATTCTGTAAATTCCAGCTGCACTTTAAAAGCTTTTGTAAAGTTCTTAACAATAAGTCATTCTTCTTTCAAAGCTATAGGTAAATTTTATGCCCAGGTTAATCCAATTAGCATGACCACTGTTAGCTTTACTTTTTCTTTTTCTTCTTTTACTTTTTCTAGCTACCAGACAATGATGGGAGTAGAGAAAAATGAGGAAACTGAGGGAGAAATTTTAACCATTTAAACATTTACCATTTTCAGTAACAGTTTTTTACACTGTAGAAAATCTCACTCAAGATATAGTAAAAGTACTGAATCTTTTATTCTTTAATTGAACCAGACTGCAAAGCAGTTGGAACTGCAAGGTTGGTGGTTCAAGCTCACCAGCTGCTCCTCAGAAACCCTATACAGGGTCACTATGGGTCAGAACCGACTTGATGGAACTTAGAAACAACAATAGGCCAGAAAAAAATATTCTTTTTTTTTGTATCCTTAAATATCAGACTATTCCCCCTAGATTAAGTTCTTGATGAAAATTATAAACTCTTTATTAAGACAATGAATGTATTTTCACATGTATGCAATTATGCTACAACTTCAGGGGATTTACAGATGCCTACAAAGGAGCTCTGGTAGCGTAGTAGTTACGAATCGAGCTGCGAACCTTAAAGCCAGCAGTTCGAAACTACCAGCCGCTTCGCAGGAGAAAGATGAGGCATTCTGTTCCCGTAAAGATTTACAGCCTCAGAAACCCTGTACAGGGTCGCTATGGGTCGGAACCGACTCGACGGCACTTAACAACAACAACAAATGAATTGGGCTGCTAACCTCAAGGTCAGCAGTTCAAAACTACCAGCCGTTCCAAGGGAGAAAGATGAGGCTTTCTGCTCCTGTAAAGATTTATAGCCTCAGAAACCCTGTACAGGGTCACTATGAGTCAGAACCGACTCCATGGCACTTAACAACAACAACAAGAAACATCATGGATGTGAGATTAAAATTCTTACCTTTCAGAGGGTGAGGGTATATTACAACACCAGGCTAATAAGGATTCTTATCCAGTCTCTGCTACTTTTAATATTTAATTATCTTTTGAAGTAATAAACAAATAATAAAATATATTGGTCTTTATGAAAGCTGTTCTTCAATAAATGTAATGAACACATAATTGAATAAACTTGCATGCATGGGTTGGCAATTAGGGGAATGAAGGGATGAAATTAAGAGGAAATCATTTTGTCACCGGAAATCATATCCAGCTACTATGATCACAATTTCTTATAAGTCCCAGGTACAGAATAATATTGTGACTAACCCCTATTATATGAAGTGGTACATTTATTGAAATCCTACCTTCTTCAGTTGGTTCAAAAAATAAAACTTTTCATGTCAGGAAAATTTATCGTGTGCTTAGAAAATGAAAAAGACATTTTTTAAAGGTCACAATTATTTTTAGAATTAAAGACAGAAGGTATCTCTGGGGTTCTCAAACATAACAATTTTCATTTTGTCCACCTTATTAAATATTTCTATGTAATCCTTCATCAAGAAACCTGGTTGATAATAATTGATTTCCATTTTAAATGCTTTTAAGAGCAGAAATGTAAGATATAGTCATTATATAATCTATCAGCAGAATTAATGTGTTGGGATCTTGGGTCTTATGAAAATAAAGAAATTCATCATCAGATTCGGTTCAATACATATGCACACAATATAGATATTAAAATCAATAGAAATGAGTTTATTATTTGGATAAGAACATTCTATTATTACTAAAATTAATAAGAAATATGTATTATTCTTCTTATATATGTCAGCAGTGTTATAAACATATTACATTAAATATGTAGTTAAAACTCCCCAATTCATTATGCAATAGGTTTCCTTTAATACAAATGATAAAACTTAGGTACGGTTTAAATAAGTAACTCACTAATTCCACTGTTTATGTTGCATGACATGTCAGTCACAAATACATAGACCTACATGTTACTTCTCCATCACTTGCCTGACAGTTTGTCATACTGTTGTAACTTGTGTATTGCTGTAATTCTGGAAGCTATGTGTATTGCAGAATAGGACGTTGGGGTTTCTCAGTACCCCAACTTAACAGGTTGACTGGATCGGGCAGCCAAATGACCATACAAGGTATGGTGGGGAGATGGTTCATTCCTTTCTTCAACAAAACAATGGTCAGCTCAGGGGAAAGGGTCTCAGGTAGTCTCTTGCCCTTCTGTCCTCTCTAATACTAGAGCTCTCTCAAGCTTTCTTTCCTTCATTTGTTTGTTTCTTCTCCCTCTGTTTGATTCCCTTCTCCCTTCTATATCTGTTTGCACTTTTCTTCCTTACCCTCATGTGGGGAAACTCCTTTGACACTACTACAGAACAAAGATGGCATCTTGCCAAATATACTCAAAGGTTATATAACAGTATGACATCATTCTAATATGGTGTTGTGCATAACAATAACTTAGCATTCTCTGGTTTCCTTCAGAAACAATGAGTTACTCCTGGCTAGAAGAAGAGAGTTCCTGATGAGCTATAGCCACTCCCTGGCCAGTGCCATGTTCTGACCCAACAATATGCCATTGGTATTTTAAATAACAGCAGGGGCATCCATGATAGACAGGTTTCAGCAGAGCTTCCATACTAATACAAACTAGAAAGAAGGAGAAGCATAAGGGTTACCCACAAAAACTCTTATATAGCAGCGCACATTTGTCTTATATAGCAGCGCAACATTTGTTCATGCTGGAAGATGAACCCATCAAGTTGGAAGGCATTCAAAATGCCACTGAAAAAGAGTTGCCTCATCAAAGTAGTGTTGATCTTAATGACCTGGATGGAATAAGCTTTTGGGGCCTTCATTGGTTGATGATGCACATCACAAAATGAGAAGAAATAGCTGCAAGCATCCATTAATAATCAGAATATGGAATGCACAAATGTATGAATCCAGGAAAATTGGAAGTTTTTGGAATTGTAATTGGATGCATTAAGATCGATATCCTAGGCATTATTGAGCTGAAATGGACTAGCATTGCCATTTTTAATTGGACAATCATATGGTAAACTATGTTGGGAATAATACATTGAAGCAGAATGGCATCACATTCATTGTCAAAAAGAACATTTCAAGATCTAGCTGTGATAGAATAATGTCATATGCATAAAAAGAAAACCAGTTAATATCACTATCATTTAGATTTACGCATCAATCACTAAATCCAAAGGTGTTAAAACTGAAGAATTCCACCAGCCTCTTTAGTCTGAAATTGAACAAATGTGCATTCAAGATACTGCTGATTGGAATGCAAAAATTGGAAACAAAGCAAAAGGATCAGTAGTTAATGATAGAAATGATGCTGGAGATCACATGATACAAATTTGCAAGACCAATGACTTACTCAAAGCAAATATGTTTGTTTTTTATGAATATGAACAATGACTCTACACGTGGACTTCATCAGATGGACTACACAGGGATGAAATGGATTACATCTGTGGTAAGAGATGAGGAAGGTCAATTGTTGTTGTTAGGTGCCATCGAGTCGGTACCAACTCAAAGCGACCTTATGCACAGCAGAACGAAACACTGCCCGATCCTGAGCCAACCTCACTACTGTTGCCACACTTTAGTCCATCGATGCTGCCACTTGACTAATCCATCTCATTGGGGGGCTTCCTCTTTTTCTCTGACCATCCACCTTACCAAACATGATGTCCTTCTCTAATGACTGGTCCTTCCTGACAATATGTCCGAAGTATGAGAGACAAAGTTTGGCCATCTTGGCCTCCAAGGAACACTCTGGCTGCACTTCTTCCAAAACGGATCTATTGGTTCCTTTGGCAGCCCATGGCACTTTCAATATTCTCCTCCAACACCATAACTCAAAAGCATCAATTCTTCTATGATCTTCCTTATTCACTGTCCAGCTTTCACATGCATATGAGGTTATTGAAAATACTATGGCTTGGGTCAGGTGCACCTTAATCCTCAAGCTGACATCTTTGCTCTTCAACACTTTAGAAAGGTCTTGTGCAGCAGATTTGCCTAATGCAATACGTCATTTGATTTCTATAATCTGCTAAAACAAGGCCAGGGGCCAAATGTGGACCAGACCATCAGTTACTTCTATTCAAGTTAAAGATGAAGAAAATAATTCAAGTCCACAAGAGCCAAAATATGATCTGAAGTATATCCCATCTAAATTATGAGACCATCTCAAGAACAGATTTGTTGTTACCTTAAGAATATCAAAACATCTTTAAAGACACAGGAATGAAAAAAGACCAAAATGATGTCAGAAAAAACTATGAAACTTGCTCTTGAGTGTAGAGAAGCTAAAGTCAAAGAAATGATAAGTAAAGGAGATGAACAAGAAATTTCAAAGGGAAGCTCGAGAAGACAAAGTAAATTATACAATGAAATGCCTAAAGATCAGGAGTTAAAAATCATAAGAGAAAAATAAGCTCAATGTTTTTCAAGCTGAAAGAACTTAAGAAAAGTATCAAGCGTCAGGTTGCAATATTGTGCACAAAATATAGAATGACACAGAAAGCATGAAAGAAGGTGAAAAGGTCACTGAATGATCAATGTTCATTCATTTGAAGAGGTAGCATATTAGCATATGTTCAAGAACTGCTGATGTTGAAGGAAGAAGCCCCAGTTCATTGAAAGCATTGGTGACGAACAAGCCTCCTGAATTCATGGGATACATATTAAAATGTTCCAGCAAACTGCTGTAACCATGGAGGCACTCACTTCTCTATGCCAAGAAATTCGGAAGATGGCTATCTGGCTAACTGATTGGAAGAAATCCATATTTGTACCTATGTGAAAGAAAAGTGACCCAACAGAATGCAGATTTCATTGAACAATATCATTAATATTACATGCAAGTAAAATTTTGCTGTAGACAATTCAAAATGGACTGCAGCAGTAAGTACATTGACAGAGAACTGCCAGAAATTCAAGTTGGATTCAGCAGAAGACATGGAATGAGGGATACCATTGGTGTTATAAGATGTATCATGGCTGAAAGTTGAGAATGCCAAAAAGATGTCTACTTGTAATTTATTGACTAGGCAAAGGCATTCAACTTTATGAATCATAATAAACTATGGGTAACATTTCAAAGAATGAGAATTCCAGAACACATAAGTATGTCAGATTCAGTATCAGGGTTTAGAAATCTAAAATCAGTATTTTATTTCTTTTCCTTATCCCTTCAGATCAGCATGACATTTTTAATCTCAGTATTCTATACTTATCTCCTTATCAATCCCCTTGCTGCCCACTGAATAACTACTCATAATGACCAAGCAGGGCGGAATATAGATACCCCTACCAGTTGCTCCTCAGGAAATTCTATACAGGTTCGCTATGAGTCAGAAATGACACAAAGGCACTTAACAGTAACAACTTACAGACATAGACTGCTAATTCTTTTCCTATGGAGTGGCTGGTAGGTTTGATCTGTGGACCTTTTGATTAGCACCTGAGGGCTTTAATCACTGAGCCACCAGGTGTCCTTGTTATCTCTTGAAAAATAGGTAAAAGCGAGGAGCCATCTTTTCCTCATATTTCTGTATTATTTTTGTGGGTTATTCATTTACTTGTATAATTGTCCATGTATATTTGACATAATTACATTTTTCTATTTTAGGTTTATGTTAGTGGTGTATACGATTGTAGTAGGGAAATTACATATGAAGAAAATGTTTCAGTAGATGTCTACATTATACTTAGTAATCTAAATCATGGCAAGTATACAGCTAGAATACATTTTATAGAATTCCATATTCTTATTTTACTATTTAGGAACTGAAGACTTAGGAAGAGAAAATTATTGATCTGGCATTACAAAGTTAATTACAGAGCTAAGATAAATAGTTCGTTGTACAGCTCTGCCAATTTATAATTTAAGGAATACTGCATAATAAATTAATGAATATGACAGTAAGTCAATAAATATTGCTAGTATGTTTCCTTTTCACACTTGCACAGCTTATCCAAAGAAAACATGTTTAATTGTTTCTCTGTGCTCAGTAATACACTTGTCTTAGTCTCATTAGAATATTTTCCAAAAAAAGGAAATCTACTCAAAAGTGAATTCCGAGGGAATCAGTTTAAATCAAGGCACAATGTGGTGGCAACTGATTTTTTTTTTTTAATTCCATAGGGATAATCTTGATATATTTTCTTAAAGGATGATCATGGGAACTTCTCATGAAGTTTTACGAAAATTGAAAGCTGCATTGGTGAGAAAAAGGTCAGGAAAATTGTGTTGAGGAGATTTTTTTCTTTCTTTCTAATATCGTAAGTCTAAGCACTCAATTTCAATATTATCATTGTTGGTTGTTAAGTGCCATTGAGTCGGTTCTGATTCATAGTGACCCTGTATAGGGTTTCTGAGGAATGATTGGTGGGTTTGAACCTGCCGACCTTGCAGTTAGCAGTCCAGTTCCAGTGCCTAACATACAGTGCCACACCAGGACTCCAAATATAATTGTTGTTGTTGTTTAGTGCCATTGGGTCAGTTCCCACTCACAGTGACCCTGTATAGCTGAATTTGAACATCCAAACTTGTGTTTTAAAGTCCCATGCTGATCTTATAGCACCAAACCAGGAGTACCCAAATATAAATTGGACTGAAATATTTTTACTCTAAATTCAAGGCATATCATATGCTGTCCTGAACTTAAACTTTCAGTATTTTAGCTTTCTCTTTTCCTACAAATTCTACTGACGTCATTGTCTATAACATATTAGGAACCTTTATTGGTGCTGCAAATATTTGTTTGTTTGTTTTTTTCCGCTTTATTACTGTTAGATCATATGCAACTATCATCAAAGACCATGCTACCTTTCATTTTTGCTCCCCAAATGTACCTTTACAATTGGCAAATGAGTTAAAAGTGATTTGTGAGTAACTTAACAAATGAATGAATGAAGGGCTAAATAGGAGCATTTTGGAACATGTAAAGTAAGAGCACTAAATGACAGCAAACAGTGCACTAATTCAAACAGTTGCATGGTTTTGTACATTCAGGAGGCATTTCAAATTGGTTTAGATATGTCATAGTAGCTCATTGATCTTTCAAAAATTATTTAAGAAACGATTGATTTATAACTTACATTATATGTAATGTGAGGGATATCAAAGAAATGTTATTTGATCTGAATTAAGAAAGTTAAGCTTTCCAACACAGGTGATTTTGTTACCAGAACTCATAAAAAAAACAGTGGTAGTTTCTAATGGATGAAATATACATTCTATAATCACTTGTTTGTAATAAATACTTCTGCTCCTATCTCTTTGTCTGCCACTTTGCATTTATGACAGTAGTGAAAATCTAGAAACTGCCTAGTTTGCATATTAACAGTGTTCATCCCGCAGTAAGAAATGTCAAGTTGTAACGTGGGAGTAAATTTGGTTGTCATGGTAAAGGTCAAGTCACCAGGGTCATGATACTCAGTTGTTTGGCAGTTATCTAATGATGTAATTGGAAGGCAGTGTAATGATGGGATTTGGCAGTTGTGTAATGATGCAGATTTTGTGCATTTTGTGATATAATGTGGTCTTCTTCCATTTCATAGGAAACTGATTTTTACATAATAAACTGGTCTTTGGAACCTAACAGTGTTGATAAAAGTGAAGAGTATGTGTAAATGCATGTTTAGTGCTATTATTCACTAAAATTTATTCACAGTTTCCCCATTTATTCCTGATTGTTTTGCTCCATAAAGCAGTAATACCTGTACGATCCTTATATGTTTTAGTATTTTGTCTTTTATTTTTTTTTAATTCCTAACTTGAATATTTATTATAATATGTCCTCAAATTTAGAGTAATGATAAGTGTCTCATAAGAGATAATTTATCATTTATCCAACCTATAAACAAATTACAAAATGCCTTTTTTAATTAATAAGAAGTTGTTGAAAGGTGCCATCTAGTTGGTACTGACTAAACACGACCATATGCAAAACGGAATGAAACATTGCCCAGTCAGTCCTGTGATGATCTCAAAATCATTTCTAGGCTTGAGCCCATTGTTGCTGCCACTATGCCAATACATCTAATTGGGGATCTTCCTCTTTTTCACTTACTTTCCTCTTTGCCAAGTATGATGTCCTCCTCCAGGGACTGGTCTCTCCTGATAATATATCCCAAGAATGAGTGGTGAAGTCTGTCCATCCTAGCTTCTAAAGACCATTCCAGCTGTACTGCTTTCAACACAGATTTGTTTGTTTTTCGGGCAGTCCATGGTACATTCTACTCCAGCACTATAACTCAATTGCATCAATTCTGCTACTGTCTTCCTTATTCAATGTCCAACTTACACATTCATATGTTGTTGTTGTTGTTGTTATGTGCCGTGGAGTCGGTTTCGACTCATAGCAACCCTGTGCAGGGTTTCCGAGGCTGTAAATCTTAACGGGAACAGAAAGCCTCATCTTTCTCCTGCGGAGCAGCTGGTAGTTTCAAACTGCTGACCTTGCGGTTCGCAGCCCGATTCGTAACCACTACGCTACCAGAGGTCCTTCATATGAGGCTATTGAAAATACTATGGCTTATGTCAGGCATGCCTTAGTCCTCAAACTGAGATCTTTGCTCTTGAACACTTTAAAGAGGTCTTATGCAGCAGATTTGCCTAATACAATAAATACATTGATTTCTTGACCTGTGATTCCATGAGTGTTCATGGTTGATCCCAGCAACATGAAATCTTTGATAATTTCAATCTGCATTTATCTTGATGTTATTTATTAGTATAATGGTGAGAATTTATGTTTTATGCAACCCATACTAAAGACTGTAGTCTTTGATATTAATCAGTAAGTATTTTAAGTCTTCCTCGTTTTCGGAAATCAAGGTTGTATCATCTGCATATAACTGGTTGAGTCTTCCTCCAATCCTGATGCCTCTTTTCTTTATGTAATCCAGCTTCTAGGATTATTTGCTCAGTGTGTAAATTGAATAGGTATGGTGAAAAATAGGTATGGTGAAAAAAGCTGGTGAACAGCTTTCTTAATTTAAAACTATCCAGTGTCCCCTTGTTTTGTTTGAACCACTGCTTATAAGTTCCTTGTGAGTACAATGATGTATTCTTTATAACTCATTCTATACAATGCTGTTCATAGATTGTTATGATCCACATGATCAGAAGCCTTTTTAATAGTAAATAAAACAAGGTAAACATCTTTTTAATATTTGCTTTAAGTAAAGATCCATGTGACATCAGCAATGATATCCCTTGTTACATGTCCTCATCTGAATTGGTTTAAGCTTATAATAGTTTCCTGTCAACTGCTTTTGAATTATCTTTAGCAAAAGTTTACTTACTTGTGATATTAATGATATGGTCCAATGATTTCTGCATTCTATTGGATCACCTCTCTTTGGAATGGGCACAAATTAGTTTGCCAGGTAGCTGTCTTCCAAATTTCTTGGCACACATGAGTTAGTGTCTCCAGTGCTGCATCAATTTGTTGATACATTTCAATTTGTATTCCATCAATTCCCAGAGCCTTGTTCTTTGCTAATGGCTTCGGTGAACCTTGGACTTTTTCCTTCAGTACTATTAGCTCTGGCACATGTGCTACCTCTTGAAATGGTTGCACATCAACCATTTCTTTTTGGTACAGCAACTAGGTGCATTCTTTCCATCTTATTTTGATGCTGTCTCCATTCAATATTTTGCCCATAGAATACTAAATATTGCAGTTTATTCTTGAATTTTTACATCAGCAAATGAGTGTCCCAAAAGCTTTGCTCCATTCATGTGATTATGGTCAACTCTACTTTGAGGGGGCAGCTCTTTCCCAGTCATATTTTGAGTGTGTTTCAACCTGAAGTGCTCATCTACAGGCGCAATATCGGATACCGTTCTGCTGCTTTTCGTAATATTTTCATCATCTGGCACTATATTCAATAATGTTCCATTGCTATACATATGGTTATCAGTGACTAAATATTCAGAATTAGCCTGTCTCCCTTTCATCCTATTCTGTTTTAGTCTGGAAGTTCAGCTGAAACCTGTTCAGCCTGGGTATGTATACCTGTGACATATCTTCCAGCATCCCAGCAACATGAAAGTTACTACATTACAACAAATGATAGATGAGTGGTAGAGAGCTTTATGTGTTTTTGTGTGTTCATTTTATTAATTTGTTTAAATCCCTTATTTTTCATTTCTTTAAACCAGTTTCTACACATATATTCATACAGTAGGAGTCCTGGTGTGGTGCAGTTGGTTAATGCACTGGTCTGCAAGATCACTTTGAGCTGCAAGGTTATGGTTCAAGCTCACCAGCCGCTCCTTGGAAACCCTATGCAGGGTGGTTGTGTTGGACCCGACTCAAAGGCACTTAACAACAATAACAATAACAATTCACATAGTAAATTGGTGTGGTTTGCTCGCACTTATCCTAATGTTGTTGCTGTTGAGTCAGTTGCGACCCAAAGCAACCCTTTATAGGGTTTTGGAGGAATAACTTGTGAACTTGAACCACTGACCTTGCAGTTCAAACCAACTTTGTATTCCAGCACATTAACCCACAGAACTGCACCAGAAGTCCATTATCCTAATAGATCCCAGTAATTTGAATTGTTGGTTTAAAAGATTTCTGTAATCTTCTCAGTCTCAACTGTGTCCTGCTAATGAAAGATGATCTTAAAGGCTGTTAAGAGTCTCTAAATATCTTTGCCCCTTCATATAGCAAGCTCATTGATATAGAGCAAATGCTCTTATTTGTAATATTGTAATACCATATGAAGAATGATGGTTATGTCTAGAAATTAACCATATAATTCTGAGTCTTGATTTTTTCAGTATTAGTTTACCAGTTGAAGAATTATGTAAGATAAGTTCAGTTGTTGTTGTTATGTGCCATGGAGTCGGCTCTGACCCATAGCGACTCTGCACAGGGTTTCCAAGGCTGTAAATCTTTATGGGAGCAGTTCAGTAGGCCCTTATTAATTTTTAAGGAGTTCTGATAGTGTTTTAGGATAAACAATGGACTGCTAATCACAAAGTCAGCCATTCAAACCCAGCATCCACTCTGAGGAAGAAAGAGGGGACTGTCCTGATAAATGTTTATAGCCTCGAAAACCTTATACAACGTCGTTATGAGTGAAAGTGAGTAAAATGATCAAAGTGAGTTTGGTTTGAGTGTATGTTAAGTTTTATATGTGTATTATTCACTCACAATACCATTTTTTATCCCCCCCCCAAGGGAAATAAGTCTGTGTATTGAGCATCTATCTACTTGTTGATTGATTTGTTGTTAAGCTATCTAGTCACTTAAGACTCATTAAAAACCTGTGTAGGATTTCCAACAAGCGGCTGGCAAGATTGAACCATTGACATAGTGGTTCAAACCGAACTTGCAGTCAGTGCTTTATCCTATAGTGCAACATCAGCTTGCTTTAAATTGTTTATAAAATCACTCAATACCCTTCTACGTGTGTTAAAGTTAAGGATCCATTCTCCTTTAAAATATTCTGTCTCTTGAAGTCCTAGTGTGGCGCTGTAGGATAAGTACTGTACTGTTAACCACAAGGCCAGTGGTTCAAACCCACCAGTTCTTCCTCTGAAACCCAGAAGTGACTCGATGGCAGTTAACAACAACAAAGTAACAATGTCCATTGCTTTTTTACTTAGATAGTTTATTTCCAAAAGAATTGCTTCCTTAGCATTTTCAGCAAAGGGCTGTATAACAGTATTTTTTAAGTATGGGAAAAGTAATCATTGTATATAAACAAACTATAATATAGAAAGAAGTCACCTCAAAATTAAAGTAAAATCTAAAGTCTTTGATTTGCAAAACATCACAGATATTGACTGCAGAAAAACTTTATGGTTTAACCTGTGTTTTGAAATTTTATATCAGCTATAGAAATTTGGCAATCTCTGAAAAGGATATGTACTGAAATGTAATCGTCAGCAAAATAACTAAAATTCACCTCTAAACTAGTCTGAATAATGGCTGACTTTTGCAGATTGTGCTATGCTATAACTTACAATGTTATGAAGCTAGCTCATTAAAATGTTTTTTAATAGTATCCATATTACATCTCACTTTAATGAGCAAAGTTGTAACTTAACAGCATGAAAACATTAAAATAGCAAATAATTTGTTAACATTTGTTAACAAAAGTTTATATTTATTTTCAATGTAAAATAATATTTTGTGTATTTCTGTGTGTTTGTGAGCATTCTTTAGCAATCAGGGAGTAAAAATACCCCCCCCCCAATTTAAATATTTAAAAATACCAAAAAAAAAAAAATGTGTCAGGGAGTAAAAATACAAAAAAAAATTATATTTAAAGTATATTAAAAAGATAATTTAAAATATCTAAAAATCATAGAAACAAAGGTATTTTGCATAATATCCTAAGAAGCTTTATGATTCTTTCCTTTAATTTTATAATTTTTAAATGAAAAGTTAGAATATAATAAACAAAATAACATGAAATACCACTTATCTAAATTGCCATATTTGCTTAAGAAGGCTACATTTAAAAAAATTAAATACTAGAAATGTAACTGAAGCCTCGTTCTCTTATCCCTTCCACCATGATTATTATTATACTGATATTGATATACATTGCTCCATTTGAAATTTTAAATAATCGACATATTTTTGCATGAACAATATATATGCATAAATATATCCATAATACATGTATTTTTATGTGATTTTGGAATTTATATGAGTGAAATGGTATTATATCTTAATTTGTTTTTTTTCATATACATATAAACAGTGTCTTCCCCATGTAGATAATAATTTATTTGATATACAAAAAAACAAGAAATTGATGCATTTGCTGCACATATTTGTTTTGATTTAAGCCCACCAAGTACAATTTGATTTTTCAACATTCCTCATGTATTTGTTTCAGGGAATCTTAATTTGCGATGAAGCATAAGCTTTCTCAAAATAAATTTACCCATATGTATAGTGAATTCCTTTTTATTAATATTTCAGAAATAAAGTAGAATGGTGACAATAACTGTTCATTTGCTCATCAGGTTAACATGAGTAAGTGAAGTTAAAATACTTTATGGATATTTTTTGTTTGTTTTCATTTTGTTTGAGTGTTAAGTAACTTTTACAACCTAAGCATAGTGGTGTTCAGTGGTCAAATTTTCGTCTTTTAAGCTGGGGTTCTGGGTTCTTTTGATTGCCAATGCATGCCATACACGGGCAATATAATGTTGTCAATAGAGACTCGTCATACTGGTATGTGGTGTTCAACAGAGTTTAAAGATCAAAATATATTAGAAATAAATATTGAGCAATGTATTTCTAAAAATGAAGCAATGGAAACCCACTGGGTTACTGTTGTTCTGTCTGCAACCAAAAATAGAGATGGAGGAGGACAGGGCAATGTTTACAGATTCACCATGAATCTGCACTGACTTGATGGCAGCTGGGTTAATGCACCAGACTGCAAAGTTGTTTGAACTTCAAGGTTGAGGGTTAAAGCTCACCAGCTGCTCCTCGGAAACCCTATACAGGGTCACTATGGGTTGGAACCGACTCGACGGCCCTTGACAACAACATCAAAGCACAATTCATTGAATTTGAAATCCCTCTAATATGGATTTTGGAATCTTGGTGTGGAACTGTGGATTAATGCACTGGACAGCAAAGTCAGTTTGAACTGCAAGGTTAGCAGTTCAAGCGCATCAGCTGCTCTGATGCAGGGTCACTGTGGGTTGGAACTGACTCAACACACTTAACAACAATGATAAAGATTTGACTCAGCAGTGGAATTGGAATCTTGGTATCTAAGCAATTTACTTGCATCTGATGGTAAATTCAGATTCTTTATCTCACTAAGATATTTTCACTCATCAGAATTATTTAAAAAGAGTAAAGATGTAAAAAACAACCTTCGTTCTAAAATATACCTTACAGATATAATAATTCAATATTCCACCATGCAGAAGCAAAAATGGTTTATGATTTGCCCTGCCCCTTTCTCCTACACTTATTCCAAACATTAGAATCCATTAACTTTTTTAAATGAAATATTGGAAGTATTTTTGAGCATATATTTTTCCACAAAATAAAATATTTCCATAAAATAAAATATTCAAAAAAAATTTCTGTAGATATCTAATTTTAAAAATTTCTCTTTCAAGCTTTTCAGTTATATTATGAAAAAAAAAAAATCTGTTTTCCTGTTGTTTGCCATTCATACCTGTCAATTTTTTTCTTAACAAGCAAGTTTTGGCTCAGGCAGCCAGTAAGCAAAGCATCCTGAGAAAAGAGATTGGTGTTGGTTGGAGAGAACCAGGAAGAAAGAGGAATTGGAATTTCAAAAATCCAAATTGTCTGTGTGACAAGACATCTTTTGAACTGATTAAGTTTTGGATGTTGGGAGAGAGGCAGCAGGCCTAGTGGCAAAATGGCACAGTGACAGTTTATCTTTATAACAGACTGAAATTTTTGTTTCTGGAAATTGCAATATGCAAATCTGGAAATGAGTTTGCAGGTGTCACAAATTTAAATTTAGGATTAAGTCCACATTTAAATTGCCTAAAATTACAATGTGTGCCAAGCCTTAAAGTCTAAGAAATATAATCCTTAAATCTCTTTCAGTCATTTTTTTGTCTTATGAAAAATATGTAATGGGTAAGAATGATCTGTTTCTCAGAAAACAGCTATATCTCAAAATATTTATAGTGAAAATAATGTGACAATCTCTAAGCCCATTTTAAATTGTATGGAGGAAAATAACTTGGTAAACATTGGCAAAAACTCTAAAATAAGGTGCTTCAAAAATGCAGGTTAATGTGCCGGACTGCAAGTTTGGCTTGAACCGAAAGGTCAGTTCTAAAAGCTCACCAGCCGCTCCTTGGAAACCCTATACAGGGTCACTATGAGTTGGAACCGACTCAACAGCACTTGACAACAATACAAAAATATGTAGTGACATTTTAATAGTGTAACTGGTACAGCACTGTAGGATCAGCACTGGACTCTCCGAAACACAAGGTTGGTAGTTCAAACCCACCAGCTGCTCCTCAGAAACCCTATACAGGGTCGCTGGAAGTAGGAATTGACTTGATGGCTCTTGTTGTTGTTGTTAAGTACCGTGGAGTCGGTTCCGACTCATAGCGACCCTACACGGTTTCCAAGGCTGCAAATCTTTACGGGAGCAGAAAGCCTCATCTTTCTCCTGTGGAGCAGCTGGTAGTTTCAAACTGCTGACCCTGAGGTTAGCAGCCCGATTCCTAACCACTACACAACCTACCAGAGCACTTAGCAACAACAAATATGCTAATAAAATTCAGAATGAAAATATATCAATAGTGCTTCTTACCAATCATAATTAATCAAATATGATAATTTCAAGAGCAAAAGGAATCATTACTAATTCTAATTATAGAAATAAAGTTGTCCAAATGGTGGTGGTAAACAAGAAGCAATTAATTTAGCATTCCTAGCATAGTGATTATGAGTCGTACTGCCAACTTCAATGTCAGCAGTTCGAAACTACCAGTCATTCCCCATGAGATAGATGAGGCTTTCTACTCCAGTAAAGACTTATAGCTTTGGAAATCCTATGCAGGGTTGATATGAGTGAGAACCAACGCTAGGGCACACTACCACCATATAGTATACATGTTATACATTTTGTGTCTTTTTAAAATGCATTTTCTCTGACATATATTTGCTTGCTCTCACTGAGGTTCAAATGTTTATTTGATGGCTAAAAATTTATAATTCAATTGAGTGTAGAAGATATTCCTGGTTAATATTTTTTAAAACATTGCTACCAAGTTATCCCTTCTAAGAGGACGCGATTTGTATCATAATAGAATTGTAATTCATAGGGTTTTTAATGGCTGATTATTTGAAAGTAGATTAGCAGGCCCTTAAATGCCTCTGGTTGGACTCAAATGACCAACCTTTTGGTTAGTAGCTGAGAGTTAACCATTTGTGCCACCCTAAAGATTTAATCAACTGTTGTTCATAAATTTCTCTTAGAAGCTTTTGTCGTATTATTGAGTCTCACAAAGAAACAGTTGCCAGATGGAGTCTCTTTATTCCATCCCCATGTTTTAACATAGTGGAATCTCAATGATGAAGACATCTACAACTGAGTAAATGATTGGCATTACCACACACACCTTTTTGTTGGTGGTGGTCAGTTCAGACTCATGCATACGTAAAAGCTAACATTCTGTAATTATAAGAAAGAAGATAAGTATACTTATGATAATTTCGTCTCCAATTTCAGTGAAAATACACTTGGGAACTAGGTGCCATTACAATGAGATTTAGAATAGAATCTTGCTTCTCTTTTCCTTTTGTTAAAATGTTATTGAGGAATATTCCTGGCATTTCAGATAAATGATTAGAAAATCTCTCTAATATGAAATCATAGTACATGTGTCTTAGGAGTAGCTTTAACATTTACATTCAGGAGTCTTTTCTGTTTGAATACACTTTAGGACAGGGAAAAAGTTTGAAGTGATTGCTGAGAAGGTAAATATCCTAATATAAAGGTTGTTTCCTTATATATTATTTTATAAATTGTTCATCGCTTAATATTATATGCTGAAAAAAAAGCTCAATATAGTGAGTGAAGTTTTAAATAAAAGATTTATTTAATGTCTTACCATATATACACCTAATAATAGTTGTATTAACTTTAATTTTTTTGTGTCTTTCCCTTGAATTTATAATGCATTCACTTGTGAGAATAAAATTACAAATGGATTTTAGAGATAAAATACAAATAAAATTACAAATATATTATAAATGCTATGGCAGATTTTCTCATCAGCCCATGTTTATTGATGGCAATGGACACACACTGAATATGGAACATGAACTCAGCAATGTCTCTCTTGCTTATATAAAGATTATCCTGATGGTTCTTCCTCCTATATCCTTACTTTTCATAGTCTCTTTTTAAGCAACTCAGTCTGTAAACTCCTAAATTGTCACTTAAAGATTATAGCAATGTGTGTCATTTTAATTATTCTCATAGTACACTTTTGAAGTAAAAACATCCTTTTCTACATCTATTCATCTAGTCCCCACCTACTTACTTCATGTTTTCTTGTATTGTAGACATTTTGGCACATATTTAGTTAAAATAGATTAGAAATGACTTTAATCACTTTTGACCACAATATTTGTTGTTACGTGTCATCAAGTGGCACAGGATTTCAAGAGGAGTGGCTGGTGGTTTTGAACTGCTGACCTTGTGGTTTGCAGTCCAATGCTGACCCTATAGTAGCACACCCAAAGTCTCAATCTCTCTCTCTCTCTCTCACACTCTCTCTCTCTCTCATATATGTGTGTGTGTGTATTTGTTGTTGTTATGTGCTGTGGAGTCAGTTCTGACTCATAGCAACCCTAGGCTGTAAATCTTTATGGGAGCAGAAAGCCTCATCTTTCTCCCACGGAACAGCTGGTAGTTTGAACTGCTCACCCTGAGATTAGCAGCCCAATTTGTAACCACTACGCTACCAGAGCGCTCCT
>NW_006408576.1:2314646-2330753 GCF_000296735.1 Chrysochloris asiatica
GTGCTGTAGGATCAGCACTGGACCATGAATCACAAGGTTGACAGTTCAAACCCACCAACTGCACCTTGGAAATGCTATGCACATTCTCTATGAGTCGTACCGATTTCATAGGACTTAACAATAATGAGTGTGGCGCTGAGAGTTAATGCGCCAGACTGCAAAGCCGTTTGAACTACAAGGTCGGCAGTTCAAGCTCACCAGCTGCTCTTCGGAAACCCTATATAGGGTCGCTGTGGGTCGGAACCGACTCAACGGAACTTAAGAAGAATAAGAAGAACAATAATGAAAAAAATTTACAAATTAAACCTGTTATCCTGGGGATGGGGATGATTCCAACTCATAGCAACCTTATAGGACAAAGTAGAACTGTTCCATAGAGATTTAAAATCTTTAGAGAAGCAGGATGCCACATCTTTATTTCACGGAGCAGCTGCTAGAGTCGAACTACCCACCTTTTGGTTAGCAGTCAAACACTTATACCAGTTAGCTTCCTGGATACCTGAAGAAAGGTCATGAAAAAAAAAAGACAATTTATGATTAATACTGATTATTATAAAATTGGCCTAAGCATAATTGAACTAAACTGAGAAGTATAGTGGAAATGGAGTTAGTTTTTAAATTAGTAGACAGAAAGATTTTAAAAGAGAGAGTACCGGGCTTGCATTGTAACTTGCATATTTGATATCTTGGAGAACATCGGCAAGTCATTTCACTTGTCTGAACCTTCATCTGTAATGTGAAAATAATTTTTCAGTCTTGTAGGGTGTTAGTATGACTTTTAAATAATTCATGCAATGAGGTTTACTTTTGTCAGTATCTTTTTTCTATCTGTACAAGAGAAGATTGAAAGTTTAAAATATTGTCATTAGTATAGTATTTAACAGTGCTGCTTTGGAAGTATATTAAATTTATGTTTTATTTATTTATGTTTAAATTAAGAAGTTATAAAATCATCCCCTGATAGTGCTTTTTAACCTAAACGTAGTGTTTTTTTTTCTAAAATTTTTTAAAGCACAGAACTGTTACGCTCCGCAGACAACCTATTGGTGGCTTGGGCCTGAGTATAAAGGTATGAAAATATTTTTTACTATTCCTACTTTTTCTTTTTAATTTTTAATTTTTAATTTTCAGTAAACCTATAATAATTGCAGCTATATTCTGTTGACTCTGTCTTTCAGGGAGGTGCTGAACACAAGGTCCCTGTTGTCATATCAAAAATATTCAAAGATCAAGCAGGTAAAAATAGCCAAAATGATTTATTATGTATTGCAATCATTTGTAAGATAATATATTATTTAAAATTATAAAAATTACCAAGCATTTATTTCCTTGATTATTTAAATGTACATTTTATTTTGGTGATTGCATCATATTTCAAATGGGTTTTAATCCCTCGTATGACACTTCCCTTTTTTCATTTTTACTGATTCTCCAAGCCATTAAGAGAGATACTAAATCATGTTTAATGTATCAAGTTAGCCTCCAAAGATATTGAAGATTCATTGGTTTGCAGAGTGAAGTTTTCTCGGGTATACTTAAAAAACTGAGGGGAATTTATTATGTAGATGGCATTCAGTATATTAATGTGGTATAGATTTTCAATTTATTTCAGATTTTTAAAAATAATGGTCTTTATGCATAAAAGGATAACAAACTTATTGTAGAATTATAATATACCACTTGTTTTGATATTTGATAATTGGCATTATATCACCTCTACTGACTAAATGAAACGTAGACTATGGATTAATAGTCACAAAAAAATAGCATTTACTGAGTGCTAACTATGCATAGATGTGGAAAATAAGGATAGGATTTCTAGCTACACACTGCACTATTAGGAAAATTATTGCCATAAAAAGTATAAGATAAAAAGAAGAAATAGAGGCAAATGTTGGCAATTGATGGTGCATGGATGGGATTGTAATCATTGCAATGAATCAAAATATGATTGTTTGAGTGCAAAACCAATGTTCTGCCATATAAACTATCACTCAATTTACAATAAAAGCTTTAAAACCAAGTAGAATTAGTTGTCTAATAGAATGGCATATATCTAGCTAGCTCTTAATAGGATTCTCAGTTTCCCCTGTGGTCAGCTCTTTTACTACTCACTGTCCAGTTTGTCTCAATATTATTTTTCCAGTTTGTCCTTCTCCCCTCCCCTGCATCAGTACCTCAGTTTGTAACAGTTGTTTTTATGATCATCAAGTTGATTCTAATTCACTGGGACCTTATGTGTGCAGAGTAAAACTTTGCTCCATAGGGTTTTCAAGGCTGTAACCTTTCAGAAGTAGATCTGCAGTCATCTTCCAAGATAGCTCTGGATGGGTTCAAACTGCCAGCCTAGTAGTCCATTGATTAACCCTTTTGATTTGGCCTGACTTACCTAGGAGCACATTGCTGTGGATATGCAAACAACTGGTGGTGGTGGTAGAAGGAGGGCATTCTATTAATTTATGCCTTCTGCCTGATAAGAAAAATTCTAATAAGAGGAAAATGAAAGAGAAGGTTTTTTTCTGGAAGAGTTTGAAACCTGAATGGGGAAAGGAAATTATGAAGGAGCCACTGATGGAGGTGGACTTGGTGTAATAAATCATACTGAAGAGAAAATGAGGCTTATTGTATCCTCCATTTGACTGTATTTCTGAAGGTTGATTGGCCCACGTTCTATGGAAACATGCAGGATTGGGGTGCAGAGTGGACAATAATAAACTCATATCTTTTTGTGAAATCTTTCTTACTCATTTTCCTCAATTTTACTGTAATCATAACCCTGATATCTGTGCCATGGCCTTTTACTTTCCTATGTACAAATGTATTACATTACTACCACAATCAAAGCGAATGTTGGGAAAAAAATTATCTTCAACCTATGAAATATCTCTCATCTGGAGATATAATTAAATTAATGGTATAGGATGACTATAACATTGAAGACCCATAGGATCATTCCTAACATTCATAACCTATGACAATAGTTAATGTCAGAGTTAATGTCATTTTTGTTGTTGAGAGATTCTTTAAATGGAATGAGCGTTTTCCCATAACAACTTTTAATGCATTCCTGAGGACAAAAGGTTTTAATAAAATGATTCCCCACCAAATTTGCTTCTACATAAAGACACATTTCACTTAAAGGACACGTAGGAATCAGTTTAGCAATACTTTATGTTTGACCCTTTCAAAGAACGGCACAAAATCTGCCTTTAAAGTTTGCAACAGAGAAGATTATATTTAATCAGGGATTGAGAACTAATGAGCCCATAAGCATACTGTCATCATCTATCTGCCTTAGGGAAAGAAGCCTCCTCTCAAGGAGACCTTCTCCATTTGTAGGTTAAGGAAGAAACACAACTTCCTGACACATCTTAATACTGTTTTTGGTAGTAAAACAAAATAATTTCAGTTTTACAAGAAAAAAAAGAGTTTTAATTATAAACATAAATAGCTGAAAAGGTGAAATAGTTTCTCAGGTTTTGGAATTGTCTTTTTTTTTTTGAGCTGTTTAAAGCATTTCAGAATAGACATTAGGATTAAATTGGACTAAAGTATTTCTGCTGTATATATCAAGTGTTATAATTGTAAAATTGACAGGCAATGTAGAAGCTAAGTGCTCCAGTGCATTTAAAGTCAAATTCTACAAGGGAGAAATAAATCGTTATTGAATTAGATATGTGTAATTACTTCTGCACCACTGTAAGCCATCTGGTTGACTGATTAATGATTGAAAAGGGAAAAAACAAAACAAAACAAAGCATTGCTGTGGAGTTGATTCCAATTCATAACAGCCTTATGGAACACAATAGAACTGTCCCATAGAGTTTCTTAGGCTGGAGTTCTGGTATGGCGCTGTGGGTTAATGCACTGGACTGTAAAGCCAGTTTGATCCACAACATCAATGGTTCCAGCTCACAACTGCTCCTTGGAAACCCTATGCAGGGTTCCTATGTGTTGGAACTGACTTGATGGTACTCAACAACAACAAATCTTTACTGAAGCGGACTAGGACCTCTTGACCTCTTTTTCCTGCAGAGTGATTGATGGGTTCTAACCAGAGACCTTTTGGGTAGTAGGTAAGCGCTGTAACTACTGCACCACCATTGTTGTTGTTGTCGTTGTTGTTGTTAGGTGCCATCGAGTCGGTACCAACTCATAGTGACCTTATATGCACAGCAGAACAAACACCGTACAAGAATTGGTGCATTTGAGTTATGGTGTTGGAGGAGAATATTGAAAGTGCCATGGACTGCCAAAAGAACCAATAGATCCGTTTTGGAAGACGTGCAGCCAGAGTGTTCCTTGGAGGCCAAGATGGCCAAACTTCATGTCTCATACTTCAGACATATTGTTAGGAGGGACCAGTCACTGGAGAAGGATATCATGTTTGGTAAGGTGGAGGGTCAGAGAAAAAGAGGAAGACTCCCAACGAGATGGATTGGCCAAGTGGCAGCATCGATGGATGTAAGTGTGGCAACAGTAGTGAGGTTGGCCCAGGATCGGGCACCACCATAGCTCCTTTTAATTGAATAAAAAAAGAAATGTTCAAATGCATTTCTGTTTCTGTAATCTTTGGGAAGATTCTAATATGTTATTTCATAGTATTTATTTGACTCATGGAGAGGAATATAAGTTTTAGGAAAGAAGGAATAAGCAAGTCAGATTAACCAACTGATAAAAATAAAAAAGGGATTTTATGCTCAATTTTGAAAGAAAATATATTGCGCATAAAGAGGGATAAATGGGTTAAGGAGGCCATACATAAGACAGCCTAAAAGTGAAAATGAGTGAGTTTGTAGCTTTAAGAAAGGGGTGCCAAACCTATTTCAGTGTGTCTTATCTATCAGTTTGTGAGCTGAAGAATATAGCCCAAGCCTAAGTAGCCATAATTGGGTAAGGGTGATCAGAGGTAATTTCTTACCTATTCCTGGTATTTACAAATTTTTAGAATTAAGTTGTGCTGCTGCAACTTTCTTCTGAAATTAAGATTTTTATTTCTAGCTGCCTATTCATTATTGGCTAGAGAAAGATGAGACTTTCTGTTCCTGCCAAAGATTTATAAGCCTCAGAAACCCTATAAAGGATCCTTATGTGTTGCAACAGACTCTGGGGCACTTAACAACAATAAACATCCATTATTGACTTCATAGCAGTGGGCTTGGTTTAATGTTTGGTTGTTGCAAAGGTTTTAACACTTCGCTACTAAAGGAATGGTTCTAGTCCACACAGACACATCTTGGAAGAAAAACCTGGTGATTTACTTCCCGGTAACTCAGCAAATAAAAACCCTATGGAGCACAGCACACTAACACACATGGGGTTTCCATTAGTTGGCGTAAATCTGACAGTAACTGGTTGTGGTGATTAATCATCTTACCCCGGATTTCCCAGAAGTAGCTCAAATTCAGTAAATCTTAAAATGAAGCCATCATTGTTCAACCACATCTAGTCTCATTCCTGTCATTTTTAATTGTTACAATTACCTAAACCTAAAACCCTATCTCCCCAATCCTATTAATCACCTTAGGTCTTGCCCGTTTATTTAAACCTCTCCATCATCAGTATTTTATTTCAGGCCCCACGAGTTCTTGGGGGATAATTACCTAACTGTTCTCCAAGTACTCTAACCTATTTCCTTGCTACAGTTCACACAAGAACTACTTCTAAAGTTAAGGTGTGTTTCAGATACAACTTTGTTGTATTTAGGTATTGTATGATAACCTATATGCAAGTCATTCATAAAATACCTCAATGAAATGTGAGCTTTTAGAGATCTGAGACTCGGCTAATTTATTTGATATCATCAGTCCCTGGTTGGCCTGACTTTCTAGGTGGAAGTGATGTAGGGATCTGTATATGAGGGTTAAGCATGACGAGAGAATACAGAAATTTAGGGTGTTTATGTCTCATGATCTAAACCATGCCTTAAAATGTGGGGATAAAGGCAGACTACATATCAGTTGAAATCCTGGTGTGGCATTGTAGGATAAGCACTAGACTACCAGCCACAAGGTAGGTGGTTAAAACCCACAAACCTCTACTTGGAAACTCTATACAGGTTCACTGTGATTGAGAATTTACTCACTGGCATTTAATGACAACAACAAACATACCAATTCTCAAACTGATCATAGAGTAACCAGATGTGTTAGGAACACAGGGAAATAACGAAATCAGTATAAATGATTAGTAGAAATGGGAATCCTTACAAATCATAAGAGAGAAAGTATCTGCATGTTACTTTGGTTTTAAAGATTCTGGATATGGGTAGGTATTTAATCATCTCTAGAAGAACCCTGTACAGAGTCAGTAGGAGTTGGAATGATATTTAATAACAATAACAGAAGAAAGGCCCAGATATATAGGGACTATTCTTCAGCTCTCATTCTCTTAACATGGAAACTGGGGAAGTCAATAAACCAAGCAGTCCTCCCAGCTTCATATTTTTGACAAAAGTGATTGTGAGCTGTTAGATCAGAACAGAATATAAAGCCACATATTCCTTCCTTCAGCCATGAATTTAGTCAACCATATTCAATAAATAAACTCTATGAATAAGAAATATGCTGTTCTGACCATCCACCAGGAAATAATATGAAGCACTTACAAATATAGAATTTACTTTCCACAGGAGAAAACATCCAATATACAAATATATAATATACTTTCAAATAATGATAACTTTTCTGCAGACAATTTTCCAATATTAGAGAATTTAGAGTGATGGAGAATCAGTATACATATATATATTTATATGTATATAAAATACAGTCAATGATAATCTTTTTGAGAGTGACATTTAAGCAAATGTTTGTATAAAATAAGAGAATAAACTCTCAGTAGATTTTTAGGGTGAGCATTCTGAACAGAAAGAAGAAGATGGGTAGAGGTGTTTGTATCAGAGCCTATTTATAGAGCAACAAAATGGAAATCTATAAAAGGACACAGAGTAAACTGGTACTGGGGGGCTGAAGGAGGGAGTGATATGGAAGGAGGATAGAACATCAAACAGATAGCACATTATTCATGGACTTGAAGTCCTTGGAAACAATTTGGAATTTTATTCTGTAAGCATGTGAGACTTGAAATCATAAAACGAGATCACGGTACATTGCGCTTAGGTGATACTGGTAACTTTGGAGAATTGTGGAATAGACCATCAATTGTTCCAATATAAGTTCAGGCTGAACTGAATAAAATGAAAACAAATCCACAAGCCAAAATTAGACCTTGAATGTATTCCACTTTAATTTAGAGATCATCCCAGGAACAGATTTGATATAATAGACACTATTGACCCAAAACAAGAAGAGTTGTGGGATGACATTAAGAACATCATCCAAGAAGAAAGCAAATGGTCAAATGAAAGATGGAAATGACCACCATGAAGGTCAGAAAAGACTCTGAACTTGCTATCTAATGTAGATACACTAAAGCTAATAGAAGAAATGAGGTTAAAGAGTTAAACAGAAAATTTCAAACGGCAGCTTTACCATATTGTGAAAAGTACTGCAATTAACATTGACTTACAGGTTTCTCTTGTGTTTACTCTTTTACTTTTCCTTGGTCTATATTTCTTGGTCTATGTACTACTATTTGTTGTTGTTATTGTGGTTGTTGTTGTTAGGTGCCATCAAGTTGGAACCAACTCATAGCGACCCCATGCACAGCAGAACAAAACAATGTCCGATCCCGGGCCAACCTCACTACCACTGCCACACTTGAGTCCATCAATGCTGCCACCAAGCCAATCCATCTCATTGAGGGTCTTTCTCTTTTTCTCTGACCCTCCATCTTACCATGCATGACATCCTTCTCCAGCGACTGTTCCCTACTGACAATATGTCTAAAGTATGAGAGACGAAATTTGGCCATCTTGGCACTCTGGCTGCACTTCTTCCAAAACAGATCTATTTGGCAGCCCATGGCACTTTTAATATTCTCCTCCAAAACCATAATTATTGCAGTTAGGTGCTAACAAGTCAGCAAGTCTATAAACACCAGAACCAAATACTGCCCCATCCTGTGTTATCCTCACCATTGTTAAGCTGGAGTTCATAACTGCTGCCACTGTGTCAGTCCATCTTGTTGGGGGTCTTCCTCTGCTTCGCTGATCCTCTACTTTAATTAAACATGATGTCCTTCTCCAGTGGTTGGTCCTTCCTGATAACATGTCCAAAATATGATAGATAAAGTCTCACCATCCTGGCTTCTAAGGGGCATTCCAGGACCGATAACGTTTGTCCATGGCACTTTTAATATTCTTAACCAACACCATAATTCAAAATCATTAATTATTCTCCAGTCTTCCTTATTCTTCATCCAACTTTCCCATACATGTGAGGAGATTGAAAATACCTTGGCACCTTAGTCCTCAAATTGGTCATTGCTCCTGACCACTTTAAAGAGGTCTTGTGCCACAGATTTGCCCAATACAATATGCCATTTGATTTCTTGATTGCTACTTCTATGAATGTTGATTGTGAATCCAAGCAAAATGAAGTCTTTAACTGATTTCACTTTTTTCTCCATTTTCTGTTTCTGCTGTGTGTTGCCAAGTCAAATCTAAGTCATTGTGACCCTGCATAGGGTATCTGAGATTGTAGGTGATAATGAGAGCAGAAAGCTTCATTTATCTCCCATGCAGTGACTGGTGGGTTAAAACTGCTGACCTTGCTACAAACAAGTAAGCTATTCTGCCATCAGAGCTCCTGTTTCTCCATTTATCATGACGTTACTTATTGGTCCAGTTGCGAGGGTTTTTGTTTTATTTACATAGAGGTGCCATCCATACTGAAGGCTGTTGTCTTTGATTTTTTTCAGTAAGCCTTGGAAGTCCTTTTCTCTTTCATCAAGCAAGGTTGTATTATCTGCATATTGTTGTTATTGTTGTTAGGTGCTGTGGAGTTGATTCCAACCCATAGCGACCTTGAATAGGGTTTCCGAAGAGCAGCTGGTGAGCTTGAACCACTGACCTTGCAGTTCAAACGGCTTTGCAGTCTGGCGCATTAACCCACATTGCCACACTGGGACTCCATAGCAGGTTGTTAATGAGTCTTCTTCCAATCCTGATGCCACATTCTTCTTCATGTAATCCAGCTTCTAGGATTATTTCCTCAGCATACAGATTGAATAAGTATAGTGAAATGATACAACCATAGTGCACACATTTTCTGATTTTAAGACATTCAGTATCCCCTTGTTCTGTTGTAAAAACTGCTTCTTGATCTATATATGCAATGATCTGGAATACCCGTAGTTAGCATTATTATCCATACTTTGTTGTGATCTACATAGTCAAAAGCCATAGCTTAGTCAATAAATCACAAGTAAAGACCTTTCTGGTATTCTCTGCTTGTAGCTAAAATCTATATAACGTGAGCTTTTGTTTTGTATTTGTTTTTCTTATTTTGAGTTTTGCCCATCAGCAATTGAAGGTCCTGAAAGCTTTGTTCCATTCATGTCATTATGTTCAATTCTAAATTTAGGAGGCAATTCTTTCCTAATCATATTTTGAGTTCCTTCTAGCCTGAGGTTCTCATCTTCTGGCACAACAACTGAGAATGTTCTGTTACTATTCATAATGTTTTCATCTTATGGCACTATATCTGACAATGGTTTGCTATTGTATTTCACAATGATCTGCTGGTTTTCATAATGTTTTCTGTGTCTACCATTCCTTTTCCTAGTCTTAGTGTGCAAGCTCTGCTGAAACCTGCCCACCATGGATGACTCTGCTGGTATGTAAAATACCAGTGGAATAGCTTCTAGCATCGCAGCAGCGCGCAAGCCACGTGTCTTACTTATATAGTGCTGGTGGAACAGAAATACCACCAGTGGATGGCTTTAATATCCAGATATTTATTTTTCCACAGTTTATGAGGCTGGAAGTCCAAATTTAGAGTGCTGAGTCTAGGGGAAAATGTCCTCTTTGTCGGCTTTGGGGAAAGGTCCTTGTCTCAGCAACTATATGTCCTGTATTCCTTGAAGATCTCCATGTTCTTTTTTAATGTTTCATTGTGAATTATATGATAGTTTACATGGGAGAACATTAGTTTTACATTCATTCTATAGTAAATCGTTCATTGCCATGGTTATAATCCCCTCCATGCATCATCAACCAACCAAAGGGTATACCCTGCAAGCCTGCCTCCTACACTAGCCCCCCACTCCCACTCCCCAGTCTTCAGCACACAGTCGCTCTCCCTTTCTGGATCTAAAGTCCCCAGCTGCTCCATTGCTCCATGTCATTGTCTCTGCTCCCATCTCGGGGATCACTTCACTGCTTCTCTGGGTAGGTTCCCACTCTTGGCTCTTCTCCGTTGATGGTCCTAGGGACCTCCGCTTCTAGAGTGGAAAGTTAATCACTCCCTTCCTTGCTATAAAATGTCTACCTTTACATTTCCAACCCTCACAATCAGTCCTGATAAAAATTATTCACTATTGTATCACAAGAGACACATCTGCATTTCATTTCATCAGCTCCGCCTAGACAGATTGGATACTACTCACTGGAGATTCTGCCTTCCTCCAGGCCCCTGGCTCTATGTTCCCTCTTGAAAGCTTATAAGCCAGTCACTTCATGCCTTTGTAGCAACTACCCGCCCTCCCCCCCATTTTGGGTAGCCAATGTCCAAGTTAGATCTCCATATTCTTGATATTAATCTTCCCCTGGATCTATGAACTTCACAGTACAAGGACACCAAGCCCACAGGACATGCTTCACTCCAGGTTCTTTTATCTTTGTGATTGTAGGTTCTACCTTTGAGTCTCTCTCTTTTTATTTTTTTTCACATAAAAGGTGTATGCCTCATCTTGGGAATCTCGTTGGTGATTAATGGTAGAATCATTGTTTGGCATTGTAGGAGTAAGTACTGGACTGCTAACCAAAAATTCTGCAGTTCAAACTCATTAGCTGCTCCTTGGAAAGTCTATAAAGGGTTGCAAGGATCTCGGGTAGCATAGCAGTTACGAATCAGGCTGCAAACCTCAGGGTCAGCAGTTTGAAACTACCAGCTGTTCCATGGGAGAAAAATGAGACTTTCTGCTCCTGTAAAGATTTACAGCCTCGGAAACCCTATACAGGGTCGCTATGAGTCGGAACTGATTCCACGGTACATAACAACAACAACAACAACTGACTCAAAGATATTAAGCAGAGACGACAACAACCATTCCACTGCGGGGGGTTCCTGCCCTCCGCGGGGGTCGTGGAACATGAGCGAATACGCGGAAATGTCGGGTGAAGAAATGAGTACAATTCGAGAGGCTTTTCAACTTGCTGTTGCTGTCTGGCTATGCTCTAGCTTCTGCTTCCTGTTCTCTTTGCTGTCTGCTCTCTGCTGTCTGTTCTCTCTGCTGTCTGCCCTCTGCCTTCTCCCTCCTGCTCTCTGCTGCTTCCTCCTAGCTCTGCTCTACCTCTACCTCCTCTTGCCGCTTCTGCCAGCCCAGCTCAGCCAGTCTTTATTTTTTATACATAAAATTACACAGTACATGCATTGACACTTTTATCATTTCTTGAATTATTACACAGTTAGTCACAACATTCTTGCACCTGGTCATTAGACAGCCTTAACAAGAATACTCTGTGATGTTCAGACTGACCTTCATGTTCTTTCCCAGTATGAGATAAAACGGTTTCTTCTTGTTTCTACTAATAGACTATAAACTTTCTATCCTACATAATGTGCTATTATTTTTATAATAAAGGTATTCATTAAATCACTTAGAAGCTATGTGACATAAAGCTCAACTTGGCTAATTGCTGCAAGAAGTATAGATTATTAAGTCAAAACTATCCTTCACTTAAGTTCATTATTTTCTGCTTATTTACGCAGGTGTTTGTATGTAGGGGTTTGTGAATTCTAGCTAGTGACTGATTGTGGTGAGGTTTATGGGGGTAGATCAGCTTGACTCTAAATGCTTATCTGCTTTTGTGGCCTCACAAATGCAATTATTTAGGTTTTCTATGAGAAGGACTAATTTACACAATTTCTCTTTGTATTCAATCCACCAAGGCTGAAAGCAATTGCTGCTAAGCTAGTTTTTCCTAAGGTTTGTAGAATTCATAGTGAAAGGTTGCGAATATTGCCAAATTATATAGTTTTCTAAGTAAAATTAAGAATACTCTATAGAGAAGGTAGAAAGCAACTTCTGAGAGCTATCTGTTTGGTCAGACTACTCTACTATTTACTGGACTGCGTCAAGCAGCAAATCGAAGCTGTCCTCTAACCTCATCGGCCGCTCCCAGCAATTCCACCATTAATCTTCCTATTAGTTTATTACATCAGATCACATCCTGGGGGATAGCTACATCTCAACTGTCAAACCTCTAAGAAACTTGACCCAGTCAAGTTGACACTTTGACACAGAACCTTAACTATCATATCACCACAGTAGGACAAACTGACAGGCAAGTGGTAGCAACTCTTTTTGGAACTGTCCAAAGTATTTTCCAGAGTGGCTGTAATATTTTATATTCCCACCAGCAATTGATGAACATTCACATTTCTCAACAACTTCACCAATACCTGTTATTTCCTGGTTTTGTTTTTAGATATCTCTCTTGTTTATTGTTGGTTTTGACCATTACTGTTTTAAGGGAGTGAGGTGGTTTTCATTTGAATCTCTCCAATGGCTATTACCTTTTGCATCTATTCATGTGCTAGTTGGTGATTTTGGATTTACTCTTTGGTTACTCTTAGAAATCCAATTACTATTTGGATTTACTCTTAGATTTGTGTAAGAAAAATCATGAAAATGATTTTTCTAAGACATGATTACAAATTTAAATTTCTTTATTTCTTTAAATACTTTATATTATCATTATATATTTCTTTTGCTGATTTTTGAACATTCAGATTTCATAAATATTAGATAAAATAACCATGAAATAACTAACCAAGTATCAATTCTCTAAATGAAGAAATGAATGTAACCGTGAAAACTATGATTACGTTCATTTCTTCATTTAGATCATCAATGTTTACTGAGTTATATGTGCTATGTCCTGCACCTGGTGGCAATATGCTGTTGTTTTTAAGTGCCATTTAGTCAGTTCTGACTCGTAGAGACCTGTGTAGGTTTTCCAAGGAACAGCTGGTGAGCTTGAACTGCCAACATTGCTGTTCAAATTGACCTTGAAGTCTAGAGTATTATCCTGTAGTGAATAAATTGTCTAGGATCTTGCTTTCATTAAGTGTACATAACAATGGGGGACAACAGACAATGAACTAAAATGCAATTAAAATTATGACAGGTATGGCTATGTATAGCACTTCGAAGAATTTTAGTTAACACATTCTAAGTTCTAGGCATTAATCATGTGTCCTTCAACTACTCTATGGAATAAGTACCGTTACCATAATTTACATTTTACAGATAATGAAATGAAGCAAAGACACATTTAAAAGAATTGACCAAGGACAAACAAATGTCAAATAACTCAAGCAGCCTGTGTTCAGTGTTCATACATTTATCTGTTATACTGTACTGACTCTCTTTAAAAATTTAGAAAGAATCAATACAATAGATTTAAAACATTTATTTATTATTTCTTCACTTTTATACTTGAATTTTCTTTAGTTATTGCTATGCCAATATTGATTTTTACTAGAGGGTAAGTAACAGTTTGATAACTTCCTGGGGATAGTTACAGTGAAACTACCATATTTATTTAAAAAAAAAAAGTATCTTTTCAGTCTCACTAACCAACTAGGTTACAAGGTCTCTGTTCTCATTCATGGATTGTTTGAATATTGATTATACAACTATTTGATTTTTTAAAAAAATCCATTTAAAAATAATATGTTGTGAAATTTCTTTTTTATAGTTGACCTTCCTTTGTTAAGTGAATAATACTCCTATTGTGCTTTGATTTAAGTTTCATAGTTTTACAACTTCTTACAGACTCTTGATGTGGTGCTATAGGTTCAATGCTGTACTGAGAACCACAAGGTCAGCAGTTCAAACCCACCAAATGCTGACCCTATACAGGGCCCCTATGGGTTACAACCTACTCACTGGCACTTAACAACAACAGTATACCTCTGAGAAAAGAAAAAAGGATAGAGGTTTAATTGTTAGTTCTAGCTTGATAGGTTTAACATAAGTCACTGTCCCTTTATCTTTATGTATTTCCCTAACATTTTAGCATTATAAAAAACTGTCTTTTCAGCACTGGGTAGCAATGTATTTGGTTAAGAAATAAATTTTAATTTATGATGATTTGAAGAAATAAGGGTTTATTTGTCTTGCTTAACAATAAGTAAAGCTGTCTTCTGATTTTTCCTTTTTTTTTTTTTGCTTTGCCATCTTTAGCTTGTGAGTTTTAAGCCTTATGCTTGTTGCCCATATTTTCAAAATGTGTGCTATCTTTCTAAACAACATATTTCATGTAGGAAAGACATTCCATGTAGGAAAAAAAGGGAAAAAGAAGAACTATTCCCCAATAAGCTTCATCTTATTATTCACAAAGAATACTCTCCTAGCTAATCATCTTATAAACCAGAACTGACTGAATATCTCAGATAGAAACAAGAAGGGCATGGATTTATTATAACATACCTAGACAATCATGGTCATGCCTTGTTGTTGCTGTTGTTAGGTGCCATTGAGTCAATTACAACTCACAGCAACCCTGTATAGGGTTTCAGAGGAGTTGCTGGTGTGGTGTGAACTAGCGACTTTGTGATTCAAACCTACCTTATGTTCCAATGCATTATACTGCAGTGCCACACCAAGAATCCTTACATATAGGAAGCTGTTGTTGTCGTTATTAGGTGCTGCTGACTTATAACAGCCTATACACAACAGAATGAAACAATACCCAGTCCTGTGCCAGCTCTGTAATTGTTATATACTTGAGTCCATTTTTGCTGCCACTTTGTCAATTGACTTCTTTGGGGATCTTTCTCTTTTTCTCTGACCCTCTACTTTATCAAGCATGTCTTTTTTCAGAGATTTGTCCTAAGGAATGTTCTGACTATACTTATTTCAATATAGATTTATTCTTCTGGCAGTCTTTGGTACTTTCAATATTCATCTCCAACAGCACAATTCAAATGCATCAATTTTTCTATGGTCTTCTTTATTCTTTAGCAAACTGTCACATGCATATAAGTGGATTGACAATATCATGGCTTGGTGCACCTCAGTACTCAAAGTGACTTTTTTGTTCTTGAACACTTTAAGGAGGTATTTTAAACAGGTTTGCAAATTGCAATAAGTCGTTTGATTTCTTAACTGCTATTTCCATGTGCAGCCAGAGTGCTCCTTGGAGGCCAAGATGGCCAAACTTCGTCTCTCTTACTTCAGACATATTATCAGGAGGGACCAGTCACTGGAGAAGGATATCATGTTTGGTAAGATGGAGGGTCAGAGAAAAAGACCCCCAAAGAGGTGGATTGGCCAAGTGGCAACATCGATGGACTCAAGCGTGACAACAGTGGTGAGGTTTGCCCAGGATTGGGCACTGTTAGATTCTGCTGTGCATAAGGTCACTATGAGTTGGTACCAACTCGATAGCACCTAACAACAACAACAACTTCCATGTTGATTGTGTATCCAAGTAAAATGAAGCCTTTGACAACTTCAAACTTTTCTTCGTTTATCCTGATGTCATGTATTGGTTCAATTGTGAGGATTTCTGTTTTCTTTACATTGAAGTGCAATCCATTCTGAAGGTTGTAGTCTCTAACTTTCATCAATATTTCAAATATTCTTTCCTACCAAGGATGTGTCTTTTGCATAGTGGTGGTGATGGAAGTGGTGGTATGCTGTAAATCTTTACAGGAGCAGAAAGCTTCATCTTTCTCCTGAGGGGTGGCTAGTGGATGAGAACTGCTGACTTTGCAACCAATTCATAACCCACTAAGCTACCAGAGCTCTACCTACATATTTCAGGTTGTTAGTGAGTTTTCCTTCCATATTGATGGAAAACTCCATATAATCTACTTCATCAGATGATTTTCTCATCATACAAACTGAATAACTCTGGGGAAAGGATGCAAACTTTTACTGATTTTAAAACAGTCAGTATCTATCCTCTTGTACTTTTTGAATGACTGCCTCTTGGTCTATGCACTGATTACTCATGAGCTCAATTAA
>NW_006408576.1:2331415-2332513 GCF_000296735.1 Chrysochloris asiatica
AGGGACTACTTTAAAAAAACCTTGGTGTGCAGTGGATTAAACATTGGGCTGCTAACTGCAAGATTGGTAATCCATACCTACAGGTTTCTCCATAGAAGGAAGATGAAGTTGTCTGATCTCCAAGACAGTTACAGTCTCATGTGGAACAGATCAATCTACTCTGCCTTAGAGTGTTACTATGAGTCAGAATCTACTTCAAAGTAGAGAATAGTATATACTTTTACTGAAACCAAAAGAACCCTTCTCTCGTCCTAAACAATATGAAGAAATTGGGTTCTTTTATCAGGATGGAATTATTTGGTGGTGATTGAAGTAGGCATGGAAAAGGTACTGTCATATAGTCATATTTTTAAGTTATCAATAATGGTATCAAGAAGTTTCATTTCTTAAGAGGCAAATTTTGCTTATTTAGCTCTGTTTTTTTTTAGCTACTTGAATAGTTTTTATTTGGGGAACACCCTTGAACCCTTCTACTTATTTACAACTGATTCTTTATCTATTTTTTATAAACTACCTCTTTTGTTCTTCCCTTTCTTACCTATTCTACCTTCGTGTGTTGTTTCTTTTTTATCATATGTTTTCAGAACCATCACTGGCTTCTTAACATGGCACACTGGTGTGCTGGCAATATGTTAGAGGAACAATGCTAATATGTGTCCCACTTGCTTCAACATATGGAAACAGCTAATCCCAGGAAATCTTTTTTCTTTAAATGAAGAATAATTTGAAAGATAAAGCCTTGCATTAAGAAATGCAAATGAGTCAGTGATAGACTGAGTACAACTCTTGAGCCAATTAATATAGCATATAAATGTTTTTAGAGTCTTGAATTTTGTTTTTTTTTTTCCCCTCTTAATTTACTAGGTTTTTGTTGTAGAGTGTTGTCAAGTTGGTTCAGACACATAGCTATCCTGTATAGGGTTTCCAAGGAGTGGCTGGTGAGTTTGAACTGCCGACATTATGGTTCAAACCAACCTTGTGCTTTAACCCACAATGCCACACAAGAACTCCAATTTAGTACAATATTTGGTATATGATAATTTCTTAAAATATGTGGTTGCACCCATTATTTATTTTGCAGATAATTTTGTTATAAAT
>NW_006408576.1:2334845-2350207 GCF_000296735.1 Chrysochloris asiatica
TAAATGACCAAAGTGGATGTCAGAAGACACTCTGGTACTTGTTTTTGAGTGTCAAAATGCAAAAATGATTAAGACTAATGATGAAGTTCAAAAGCTGAACAGAAAATTTCAAAGAGCAGCTCAATAAGACAAAGTCAAATACAATAATGAAATGTGTAGACACCTGGATTTAAAAAACCAAAAGGGAAGATCATGCTCAGCATTTCTCAAGCTGAAAGAACTAATAAACTTTCAGGGCTCAGAATGCAATATTGAAAGGTCCTGGTAAAAACAATAGCACAGTGGCTTTGTAGGATAAGTATGAGGTTCATAGTTTGAGCTTACCAGCTGCTCCACAGAAGAAAGATGAGGCTTCCAGCTCCCCAAAACATTGACAGCCTTGGAAACCCTATCCAATGTTACTATGAGTAGGAACTGACTTGATGGCACTTTAACAACAATAACAGTGAGGCTAAAAAAGGAGTACTAGTGGCATAGTGGGTTACTTGCGGGACTACTAACAGTTTAGGTTCACCACAGTTCAAGTTCACCAGCCATGGCTTGGGAAAAAAAGATGAGATCTTCTCCCAGAAATATTTCCGCCTCAAAAGTCCTATTCTGGGTTGCTCTGAGTTGAATCTGACTTGACAACAGACAACAACATGGGCAAAACATTAATGATGCTGAAGACATCAGATGAAGACATCAAAAGAAGATGGAAGGAATACACTGAGCAATTGTACAAAAAAATAATTGGTCTATTTATAGTAGTTTCAAGAAGTACCATGTGATCAAAAACCAATGATAGAATAAAGAAGAAAGAACCAAAAGCAGAAGTCATTGGTGAAAAACAAGGATCCAGGAACTGAAAGAATACAAACTAAAAATGTTTCATAAAACTGATGCAGCACTTGAGATGCTCAGTTGTCTGTGTCAAGAAATTGGGAAGACAGCTTCATAGCCAACCATCTGGAAGTGATCTATATTTGTATTCATTTCACAGAAATGCAGTTGAACACAACATGAAGATTATTGAACAATATCATTAATATCATGTACAAGTAAAATTTTCCCGAAGATAATTTAAAAATGGCTGCAATTACCAGAAACTCAAGCTGGGTCCAGAAGAGGACATGGAACTAGGGATATCATTGCTGACATCAGATGGGTCTTGGCTGAAAGAAAAGGATACCAGATGTTTAATTGTTCATTATTAACTATGCAAAGGCATTTGACTTTGTGGATCATAACAAACTCTAGACAGCATTGTGAAGAATGGGTATTCCAGAACACTTAATTGTGCTCATAAAGAATTTGGTGGAATTCTTCATGAGCACAATTTAAACCAATTTAACCTGAATTTAAACCATTCAATATCCTTTTGTTCTTTGAACAGAACAAAAGGATACTGAATGGTTCAAAATAAGGAAAGATATATACTAATCCTTTTAGTATACTTATTCAATCTGTATGCTGAGCAAATAATCTTAGAAACTGAATATAATAATAAAAAATCTTTATCAGGTTTGGAGGAAGACTTATTAACAACTTGTGATATACAGATGATAAAATCTTGCTTCCTGTAATAGAAGAGGATTTGAAATGCCTACTGATGAATATCAAAGACTACAGTATTCAGTATGGACTGGTGTTGTCAGGTGACATCGAGTTGGAACCATCTCATAGCAACCCCATGCACAGCAGAACGAAATACTGTCCGATCCTGGGCCAACCTCAATACCGCCACCACGCTTGACGCCATCAATGATGTCACCTGGCTGATCCATCTCGTTGGAGGTCTTCCTCTTTTCCTCTGACCCTCCACCTTACCCAACATGACATCCTTCTCCAGCGACTGTTCTCTCCGGACAATATGTCCAAAGTATGAGAGACTATACTTCAATGTAAACAAAAAAAGAAATCCTTCATAGCTGGACAAATAAATTACATCATGGAAAATGGAGAATAGATTAAAGCTGCCAAGGACTTCAATTTACTTATATATATAATCAATGCTCATGGAAACATCAGTCAAGGAATCAAAGCACATACTGCATTACCCAAATCTGTTGCAAAAGTCTGTTTTAAAGTGTTAAATAAAAACTATGTTAATTTAAGAATTAAGGTGCATCTGACTCAAGCCATGGTATTTTCAATAGACTTATGCATGTGAAAGTTGGACAATGAAAAAGACTGTAGAAGACTCTATGCATTTGTATTATGGTGCTGGCAAAGAATATTGAAAGTATCATGGACTGATAGAAGAACAAACAAATCTGTCTTAGAAAAATGTAATATTTTCAATCATCTCATGTGCAGCCAGAATATTCCTTGATAGTGATAATGATGAGAGTTCTCCTCTCATGCTTTGAACATATTATCAGAAACTTAACATCAGCAACAAAAAGGATCAGTTAATATGACCATTCTTCAAATTTATGTACAAACCATGAAAGCCAGTGATGTTGAAATTGAAGAATTCTACCAACATCTTCAGTCTGAAATTGTTCAAATATGCAATCAAGATGTATTAATAATTTCTGGCAGTTGGAATGCAAAAGATGGGAAAAAAATAGAAAGGATCAGTTATTGGAAAACATGGTCTTGATGATAGAAATGATGCTGAAGATCGCACGATAGAATTTTGCAAGACCAATGACTTCTTCATTGCAAATACTTATTTTAAACAGCATAAAAGATTACTATACACACAGACCTCATCAGATGGACTATATATAAATTAAATTGACTACACCTGTGGAGAAAGATGGTAGAAAAACTCCATATCACCAATCCAAATAAGCCCAGTGACAGACTGTGGAACAAAACATCAGTTGCTCATATGCAAGCTCAGGTTGAAGCTAATGAAAATTAAAAACAAGAAACAAGTTCATGAGACCCAAAATGTGACCTAGAACATATCCCACCTGGATTTAGAGATAATTTGAAGAACAGATTTGATGCATTAGACACTAATTACCAACACCAGAAGAGCTGTGGGATGACATCAAGAACATCACAGTGGAAGAAAGCAAAAGGTGATTAGTAAGAAATGAAAAGCCAAAAAACCAAAATGGATGTCAGAAGAGACTCTGTAACTTGCTCTCCAGAATAGATATGCTAAAGCAAAAAGAAAAAACAAGGAGGTAAAAGAGCCGAACAAAAATTTTCAAAGGTCAGCTCCAGAAAACAAAGTAAAAGATTGTAATGAAATGTGCAAAAGACCTGGAGTTAGAAAACCAAAATGGAAGAACCTGCTCAGTATTTCTCAGGCTGAAAGACCTGAAGAAAATAAATTCAAACCTACACTTGAAATATTGAAGGATTCTAGGGGCAAAATATTGAATTATGAAGATAGCATTAAAAGAGGATGGAAGAAATAGTCACTGTATCAACAAGAGAAGGTCAGTGCTCAACCATTTTAGAGATAGCGTACAATCAAGAACCAGTAATACTGAACAAAGATCAAGGTTCCCTGGAGACGTTAGCAAACAACAGGGCTAAGGGAATTGATGGAATACAAATTGAAATCTTTCAACAAATTGATGCAACACTTCAGGCACTTGCTCTTTTATGCCAAGAAATCTGGAAGACAACTACTTGGCCAACTGAATGGAAGAGATCCATATTTGCACCAATTCCAAAGGGGTAACCCAATAGAATACAGAAATCATCAGACAATATCATTAACATCACATGTAAATAGAATTTGCTAAAGATAATTCAAAAATGGACTCAAGAGTACATTGACAGGGAACTGCTAGAGGTTCCAGCTTGATTCAGATGAGGTCATGGAATGATGGATATCACTGCTAATGCCAGATACATCTTGTCTAAAACCAGTGAATACCAGAAAGAAATTTACCCATGCTTTATTGACTATGAAAAATCTTTTGATTGTTTGGATAATGTTAAAATATGAACATTACGGAAAATGAGTATTCAAGAACACTTAATTGTGCTCATAAGGAACCTGTACTTAGACCAAGAAACAGTTGTTCAAACAGAACAAGGTATACTGAATGTTTTGAGACTTGGAAAGTGTTTTCCAGGGTTCTATTCTTTATCCATACTTCCCAATGTGTATTTTTGTTGTTAAGCGCTGTTGATTTGGTCCGAACACATAGTGATCCTGTGTAGGGTTTCCGAGGAGCATCTGGTGGGTTTGAGACACTGATCTTTGGTTCGCTTATCTTACAGTGCCACAGTTGACCCAATAATCTCAGAAGCAGGATTATATGAAGAAGAAAATGGCATCAGAATTGGAGGAAGACTTATTAACAACTTGCGATATGCAGTTGGTACAACCTTGCTTTCTGAAAATGAAAAGGACTTTAAATACTTAAAGAAGAAAATCAAAGATCACAACCTTTGGTATGGGTTTCACCTCAATGTAAAGAAAACAGAAACCCTCACTACTGGAGCAATATATAATAACATCATGATAAATGATGAAAATGATGAAATTTTTGAAGACAATTTTTCTCTGATCAGTCTTCAACAGTCAAGAAATTAAATGAGGTATTACTGCATTAGGTATATCTATTGCACAAAATTTCTCTAAAGTATTTAAAAGCATAGATGTCAGTTCGAGGACTGAGGTACACTTGACAAAAGCCATGATATTTTCTCTAGCTTCATAATGTGTGTGAAAGTTGGACAATGACTAAGGAAGACCATAGAAGAACTGATGCATTTAAATTATGGTTTTGGAAGAGAATATTAAAAGTACCATTGACTGTCAGCAGAACAAACAAATCAGTGTTGGAAGAAGTACAGCCAGAATGCTCCTTAGAAGCCAGGATGGCCAGACTTCATCCCTCATACTTCAGCAGTTCTGTGGGATAAACACTGGACAGTAAATATCCCACATTGAAATTACAGCTTCAGTGCTTTGAACCCACTAGCTACTCCTCGGTAAAATTATGAGGCTTTCAACTTCTGCAAAGATTTACAGGCTTGACACCCCTATACAGGGATGATATGAATCATAACAAACTTGTTGTTAAGTGCCGTCGAGTCTGTTCCGACCCATAGCGACCCTGTACGGGGTTTCTGAGGAACAGCTGGTGAACTTGAACTGCCGATCTTGCAGTTCAGATGGCTTTGCAATCTGGCGCATTAATCCACAGTGCCACACAAGACTAGATGACGCTTAACAACATCAACAAAATATGTTGTAATATGTATATGTATGTGTGAATGTGTATGTACATGTCTGAGTGTACGTATATATTTAGGAGATTGTTGGGACTGTGTGTAGGTGCGTGCATATGTATATATTTGTGGCACTGTGGATTAATGCCGTGGACAGCAAAGTCAGTTTGAACTGCAAGGTCGGCATTTCAAGTTTACCAGCTGCTCCTGGGAAATGCTATTCAGGGTCGCTGTGGGTTGGAACCTAACTCTGTGGCACTTAACACTTACATTCACATATGTAACTATATAAAGTCTTGGAGAGTCTTGGTGCAGACTGTGAGTTAATTCACTGGATTGCAGAGTCAATTTGAACCTCAAGGTCACCGGTTCAAGCTCACCAACCACTCCAAGGAAACCCTTTACAAAATCACTATGGATAGAAACTGCCTCAATAGCACTTAACAACATACATATATTTGTTCTGAATTATGTGACAGATTATATAATCATCAAATGAATTTGTCATTTGTCATCAAGATAATTTATCACTAAATTCTCTTTCAGTGTGAAAGTCTGTGCTTCTTTTTAAGTAACTGCCACAAAGTTCACAGAAGGGTTGAGGAAGCTGGAAATAGAGTGCCCAGTCATCTCAAAGGCTGTCACAAACATTACTCATCCTACCCACTGAGTTCTGTTTGAAAAACAAGTAAATACCAGTATTTTCTTTTTTCCTTTTTTTTTTTATGAAAACAGTATATTCTTCAGAAGGATGGCAAACTGCATTTCCCTGTTACTAATTAGCTCTACCCTTTCTAGGCCATACCATGCTAGTGACCAGTGAATATCTTGAGAGAATTGAAGGGGTTCATTGACCTTGTTTCTATCTGTGCCCATTTTAGTTTTGAATGATTGATAGGCCTAAGAATTGGAAAATGCAACAGCTAATTTTCTCATCATGGATGTGTGGTTCATTTCAATGAGTAAAGGCATTGTTTTCATTCTTGCTGTTACCTTAGAGATTTAGAGTCAAACCTAAAACCCATAGCTGTCAAGTTGATTCTGACTCATACCTACACGGTATGATAGAATGTTGTTGTGTTGTTAAGTACCATGGAGTCAGTTCCGACTCATGGTGACCCTACACAGGGTTTCCGAGGCTGTAAATCTTTATGGGAGCAGAACGCCTCATTTATATCCCGCGGAAATGCTGGTAGTTTCGAACTGCCGACCTTGAGGTTAGCAGCCCAATTCATAACCACTACACTACCAGAGCACTGATTTATATGGTTTCTGAGGCTGAAAATCTGTGTCGGAGAAGGCAGTCTCATCTTCCTTCAGGAGAACAACTCGTGCATTTAAACCACGGACCTTTCAGTTAACAGCACTCACAGTACCACTGTGACTCCAAAAACATGACAAACCCAATACCATCCACTCCATTTTGACTGAAAGTGACGCTGTGTAAGGTTTTCCAAGGCTGTAAATTTTTATGGGAGCATAAAGCCTCATCTTTCTCCCACACAGTTGCTGGTGGCTTAGAACTCACAGCATTGAAGTTAGCAGTCCAGTGTTATCATATAGTGCCTACTGGGCTCCTTATAGATGACGAGTTCTTGTACCTAAGTGCAATCAGATTGGTTCCAGCTCATAGCAACCCAGGATAGGGTTTTCAAGGAGCTCCATGTGGCTCTGAACCAGTAACCTTTCAGTTATCCTACAGAGTCATACCAGGATTCCATAGATTAAGTGTGGTCCCAGCTAAATAGCTTCACAAAGATATATTATAACCAAAAATGCAACTTCTTTTTCCTTTATCTACTTCAGAAAATTACTTAAATAGATTGGTTATCATCTTGCAATAGAATAAAAAGTTTTACTTACCTTTTGCTGTATCAAGTTGTGTGTTTATAATTTAAGTAGTCCTTTTTGTGATCATTTGATTTTGTAGAAGTTTGGCAGTTTAGATGCTTAAATTCTTAGATGTTTTTTCCTTTGCACATTCATTTACTGCTCATATGAAAAGTACTCGAGTGCACCTGTCATACTCCATCTGTTCAGAAAACAAATGTGCAGTTTCATCAAGGTATCTTGCCAGTCCACCTCAGCAGTGATGCCAATCACTGAGGATTCCATTTAAAAAACTGAAAAACTACTATACGCAAAGAGGATTTAAAATGATTGAACAAAATTTACTATGAAGGGTTTATTAGAATCACTGAATATTTTTATCAAAGTGTGGTTTACACATTGGGAATGCAGATTTTATTAATTTCACATTCTTTAAACATAGTACTTCTTCATATCATTATCTCCTTTATTAGAAACTACCAATAGCTCTATAGCTTATCAATAAAATATAAATAATCTCAGTGATATTGGTACTCCCCTACTAATCCATGATATTTTTCCTATGTCACATTTGTCTCCTTTGTTCTGAGCACAGCATTCATACCACATCATAGATATTCAATCTCATGTGGAAAACCTTCCAGTTATCTTTTGCTTATATTCGTGTTACTCATATTTTCCACTAAGATCCTATCTGACCAATGAAAACTTTCACAGTCCTCGGTTTTCTTTCTCTCGCTCTCTCTCTCTCTACACACACACACATATGTTGTTGTTGTTAAGTGCCATCGAGTTGGTTCTGACCCCTAGTTACCCTTTATAGGGTTTCTGAGGAGTAGCTGATGAGCTTGAACCAGCAATCTTCTGGTTCAAAACACTTTGCAGTCCAGCACATAAACCCACTGCACCACACCAGGATTCCTATATACCTATATATCCTATATATATGTATATTCATATAGTTGTTGTTATGTGTGTGTATATATACACACACACACACACACACACATACATAAATATATTATATATATACATACATACACACATTTATGAAGGTGATTGAAAAAAATGAAAAAGCTCATGGAAAGTTTTCATTCCTTTTCATGGGTGTTTATTTATGTATAATATATAAAATGCATAATATATGCATGCATATGTGACATATTTTGAAATAGATATTTATCTTTTTACTTATATATGCTGATTTCCAAAAGCAAGAGTAATATTGTATAGTTCTAGTATATCTTTTTATTGTTTATTTAAAAAATAAAAGTTACTTGCTATTAGTGGTTATACATAACTTATTTTACAAAAATAAGGAAAAAACTGTTGTATGTACTTTATTCAGGTAAAATTTAAAATAGTAAAAGTAATATGGAAAAATTACTAATATAGTAAAATCTTAGAAATTTAAACAAGCTATATACAATCTATGAACAATAAATAAACTGAAGCAAAATAGAAAAAATAATTCAATAATAGAAATCATCATCTTAGTAAGAATCACTTACATTAATATGTTCTTACCATAAACAAAGAACTTTTATTTTCTTGCATCTTAACAAAGATCATGTCAAGTGGAGAAAGCACGGTTATCCATATTTTATACTTGAGGAATAATAAAGTAATAATGTCTTTGCAATTTTTCACTGATTAAGAAACAGAAGTTTAATTATAAACATAGACATTTTCTTCAAAATTTGGTTCTTTCTAATATATTTTTGTTCATGTGGAAATAAAATTTATTCATGTTTTCACTTTTGAATTGAATCAGCATACTCGTTTAGTAAAAGTTTGGATAGACCTCACATCTTATAACTAGATTGACCTCTCATTTAGAGACAAGCTAGAAATTACCCAGAAAATTAAAAAGAAAAGGAAAAACATGTCACATAAAGAAAAACAAGAAGAAACATTGAGGGAAAAAAAGTAAGCAAACCACTATAACAAATAGTATGATATTGACTGAATTGATTATCGTGTTGTAAGGATTGGAGGAAGACTCATTAACAATCTGTGATGCAAATGACACAAACTTGCCTGCTGTAAGCAAAGAGGACTTAAAATACTTACTGATAAAGATCAAAGACAACAGCCTTGGTATGGATTACATCTCAATGGACAGAAGAGAAAAATCCTCACAGCTGCAGTAATAAACAACATTATGATTAATGGAGAAAAGATTGATTTTGTCAAGGGTTTCATCTTACTTGTATCTACAATCAGTGCTCATGGTAGCAGCAGTGAAGCCATCTCCTGCACAACACCTCTTTAAAGTTTTAAAAGGTCTAAGAGGTCTGTTGGGGACTGAGGTGTGCCTGACTCAAGCCATGGCATTTTCAATTGCCTCATAAGCAATATGAAAGTTGGACAATGAATAAGGAAGATTGATGCATTTGAATTATGGTGTTGGCAATGAATATTGAAAGAACCATGGACTACTAGAAGAACAAACAGATTTGTATTAGAAGAAATAGAGCCACAATGCTTCATAGAAGTGGGATAGTGAGACTTCATCTCATGTACTTTGTGCATGTTATAAGAAGTGACCAGTCACTGGAGGAAGACTTCCAATGAGATGGATTAGAAGGAACTGGTCACTTGTGGAAGACTCTGAATTAGATGCAGTGACTGCAACAATGCGCTCAAACTAACAATTGTGAAGGTGGAGGAAGATGGGCCAGTGTCTGGTTCCATTGTCCATATGAATTGCTATGAATCAGAGGCACATTGATGGCATCTAATTACAGAGGCTATAAGATACAACTTGGCCATAATTAAATACTAATAGATGGTAGAATGTTTCCAGAGCCTAGACTCTTTTGACAATCTACCATTTCTACATAAAATGATGATGATCATAACTTCATGTATAAATCTATTAATTAGCACTTCATTATAGATGAGAGTTAGTGATCACTTTTTGTAGAACCCCCACATTATGATGATAAGATATGGTACAAATGTTAAACACACTAACACATTTAGAATACTCAATAAATCTTTAAGCTATTCTTGAAGAATAAACAGTGAAATGAAAGCTAATTAAGTTTTATGAGTAAGAAGTGAACAAGTTCTAGTCAAACATTTTCCCAGCACTGTCCTGATACAAAATTTAAAATTGCGAAAGCTATTAAGAGTTATGGGAATTTAAGTTTTGTGTCCGATCCATGATGAATTGATGAATAGGTGATTAGTTATTTGTTTGTTTTTAAATGCCCGTGTAGAGTAGTGAGATATCTCCATCATATATCTATCAACTTTTGCATTAATAAACAACTCATTATACCAAAAATCAAATGTTTCACTAGATAGAAATTAGTCAAGAATTGTTGTTTAAGGAACAAGAACATATAATACAAAATAGAACTTGAAGGATAATAAAAGATGGGGTGCTGCATCCAAATTTAGGATCATTCTTTCTATGTGAAATTTGGATATATACACTATATATATATAGTGTATATAGGAAGTGGCTTCAAAAGTTTCTGGAAAAATTTATTATCTTTTAATGCCATGTTTTTCATGAACTTTAGAAGGCCCTTCATACATAATTTACCCCATCAACTTGATATTGATGTAATCACTTTCTAAACATCCCTCATCTATTTCAAATGCTGAAGAGTGTTAACCTGAAGTAGCATCTGTTTGACTCAATTAGTAATGACTTGTCTTCCAAAAGTATGAGTCCTGATTAAAATAAGATTCCTTAATAAAATGAATTTGTAAGTAAGTGTGTATAACTGAATTTGTTAGAATGAAAACAATAAAAAGCTAGTGGTTAAAAGGACCAATTAGAGTTGTATGGTCACTGTGATGCAAGTTCTTCAAGCCTCCCCATTCCATCTATATTTTAATTTTTCTCTGAATTTTCATAATTATTTGGTGTCTTACCATCATGAGTATGCATTTATTATACAAAATTTTGTTAATTCCTTTTTATCTTCATAATGTTTTTTTAAAAAACCAATTGCTAAATTTGATTTTATTTATATTTCAACTCCGATTCCCTCTCTTCCATTTAAATATTAACTTAAATATCTATATTTTAGTGTTGAGCTCATCATGATCCCTTCACTTTTACATGGCCTAATAAAAAATAAAACAGGTACAAGAAGAACAGAGTGCCAACTTCAGAATACAATGATTGAAGATTCCAAACTACCTTTTTATAGAATTTAAATATTTCATAGCTCTATCCCCTTGGTGTCTCACTGTTCAGATCAATGGCCATTTGCCTTTGGAATTAATCATGTTGCTATAGAACTTAGCTGCAATACGTACTATATTATAATATATTCCTTTATATTCCATGAGAAAAATGGCTTTTGAAATTTAAAATGTGATACAAATATTCAGTCAGTGTGCTCACGTAGAAATGAATAACTTACTAATTTTTTGAAGATCTTTTAATATTTATTTAATGGAATTCTATTTTAGGTGGTTCAATGTTGGTGCTGACTTAATCTTTATAGGAATATTCTGTGTGACATTACTTATTACCTTGGGATGAGAGGGAGTATACGTAATATTTGGAATTTTTTATGTTAAACATTTCTTATACTTCTTAGTCTTGTTTTAGTTTGCCATAAAAATGAAGGTGTCCTATTTCCATATCCCTAGATCTAATTAGAGGTATAGGAAATTGTTTGAATGTTATTTTAATAATGTTTCCCCCTTATTGTTAATAAATCAATGAAAGGTATGCTTTTGACACCTTCAAAATTAATAGAACTTGAAAAGGATAATAGAAATTGACTACATCACTGCATAAAAAATGTTGAGGTCTCAAAGAGAAATGTTAGATATATTAAAAACTCTGAAGTAGACATTATACTTTGCAGGTTTAATTTAAATTCTATGTAGGAAGAGACTTCATCTCCAGGAGCTGATTGCTAAGAGCAAAATTGAAGTCAAAATGTGAATTGGCAGACTATCAGTTTGCTCTTACTTTTGAAGGATATACTTGATGTAAGATCAGAGAGACAGTGAATTTGTAGCAAAGAATTCACTTGTTATCACTAAGAAATTATCTAAGATACTTCCTTAACAAATTCCTACTGGCCTCACATGTAGCTCCCTGGGGCCAAAATTCAAGTAATATTGACTAGGTCAGTATCCAGTATTCCAGAGAATATCCTGGAAAATAGGAAATTATTTTCTCTTTTATCCCATTATCAATTGCAAATGTTCTTCAAGAAATCTCATAAGAAAGGGAATATGATATGTACTAGCATTTTCATGTGTTGTTGATAGATGCTGTCAACTTGCCTCTGATTCAGTGATGCTGTACATAACAGAAGGGGACACTCCTTGGTCCTGTGCCATCTTCACAATTTTTATGTTTGAGCCCATTGCTGTAGCCACCGTGTCAATCCATGTCATTGGGGTTTTTCAATTTTTCACTGACCTTTACTTTACCAAGCATGATGTCCTTCTCCAAGAACTGGTCCCTTCTGACAACATGTCCAAAGTACATGAGATGAAGTCTCCCCATCCTTACTTTCAAGTACCATAATGACTATACTAATTTCAAGACTGATTTGTTTGTTTTTCAGGCAGTCAGTGATACTTTCAATATTTTCCCTCAACAATATAATTCAAATGCATCAATTTTGCTTTGGTCTTCCTTATTCATAATCCTGACTTCCAAGCCAGGGTATTTTCAGTAACCTCATACATATGCGACGTTGGACAATTAATAAGGAAGACTGTAGAAGAACTGATGATTTCATTTATAGTGATGGAAGAGAATATTAAAAGTACCATGGATTGCCCAAAGAACAAACCAATCTGTGTAGGACGAAGAACAGCCAGAATCCTCCCTGGGAGCCAGGCTGGCCAGACTTTGGACATCTTGTCAGAAAGGACAATCCCTTAAGAAGGATATCATGTTTAGTAAAATGGAGGGTCAGAGAAAAGGAGGAAGACCCCTAAAGAGATGAATTGGCATAGTGACAGTAGCAATGGGCTCAGATGTAGCAATGATTGTAAGATTGGTACAGGACCGGGTAGTGTTTTCTCCTGTTGTCATAGAGTCGCTATGAATTGGTACCAAATTCAATGGCACCTAACAACAGCAACGATTTATTCAATTTTCACATGCATAAGAGGCAATAGGAAATAACATGGCTTGGGTCAGGAGTACTTAAGTCCTTAAAGTAACATCTTTGTTCTGTAACAGTTTAGAGGTCTTTTGTGATATTTTCATACTGTTCTGGTTAACCATTCTGTCAGATCTATTAAACAAACAAACCAGCAATTCCATTGCACAGATGAATGCTTGAAGAAGTCTAGGATTTAATGATGGCATAATTTTGGAAATGCACTCATTGCCATAGTCAAACTCTTTGTACATCTCTGAATTCTAGTTCGAATGTTGAGGAAGTGGACTGATCTCCATTGTTTGCTGTTGTTGTTGCTAGATGCCATCGAGTCGGTACCAACTTATAGTGACCTTATGCACAGCAGAACGAAACACTGCCTGATCCTGGGACAACCACTCTATTGTTGCCACACTTGAGCCCATTGATGCTGCCACTTTGCCAATCCATCTTTCTGGGAATCTTCCTCTTTTTCTCTGACCCTCCACCTTACCAAACATGATATCCTTCTCCAGAGACTGGTCCTTCCTCACAATATGTCCAAAGTATGAGAGATGAAGTTTGGCCATCCTGGCCTCCAAGGAGATCTCCATTGTTTAGCCACTGCTTTCTTTGAGTTGTGCTGATTTTACTATTATCTTCGCCAGTGTCTGATTCAACTTATCCCTCCTCTAATCTATTCAAATAGAAATAAAACCATTTATTTGTTATTTAAATATATATATATATATATATATATGTTGTTGTTACATGCTGTTGAGTCGATTCCAACCCATAGTGACCCTATATAGGGTCTCTGAGGAGCAGCTAGTGAGCTTGAACCACCAACCTTGCAGTTCAAATAGCTTTGCAGTCTGGCACTTTAACCCACAGTGCCACACCAGGACTCCAAATATATATATATATATGTGTGTGTGTGTGTGTGTGTGTGTGTGTGTATCAAGGATAGGTGATTTATAATTTTAACTAGTACATAAGGTGGTGATTGTTGTTGTTGTTGTCAGGTGCCATCGATTATATAGGTGACTATATAATTAAACTAAAGATGTATGTGTTATAAATGAGAGTTTTCTATGATAACAGCCCCTACGGTTTATCATTTTGAGTAGCAGTTTTAGTGTGTGTGAAACTTTTCAGAAAATTACAAACTCATATAATATTTTTTATCTTAGTCACTGCTATAATGAATATCTATATATATACTGGTTATGTGCCATTGAGTCATAACCGACTCCTAGAGACCCTGTACAGGGCTTCTGTATGTATATATGTATATATATATATATATATATATATAAGCATTGTAGCAGTATAATACCAGTAGAGCAATAAATTAAAAAAAAAAAAAATTAAGCTGTCAGAGAAAATAGCACCAGATAACAAGTTAAAGTCATAATACTTTCCTGAGATTGTATATAATTTAGAACAAACAACAATTGGAAACTACTCTGGTATATGGGTCTATTTTTTTAAAAAAATTAGACAAAAACCATCCACTGACTATACCATGGGCACTGCAAGATGCCACAAGCCTTAGGTTGATCATTATTGACACTTTCTTGCAGAGGGTAAAATGAATAGAACATAGCAGAGATGTGCCTGGTTTTGTTTTGTTTTGTTTTGTTTTTAAAGGTTTTTATTGTGGATTGAGTGAAAGTTTACAGGGCATATCATCAGTTTTACATTCAACAAATTATATACCTTGTTTTGTTACATTGATTATAATCCCCTCCAGGTACCATCAGTTAACAGTATTTTTCTCTATCCACTTTAGCTTTTATAAAAAAACAATCAAACAAAAAAACCCACTCAGGCATATATAATAATTTACATCTCCAAAGGGCACATTCTGCAAGTCTGCTCCTGGCCACCACCAGCTCTTAGTCCTTCTCTTCTTAGTCCATGAATCTAGAGTCCTCAGCCACTCCCCCTCTCCATGCCCCCATCTCTGGTGCTGCTTCTCTGGATAAGGTCCCACACTCTGCTTGTGCTTTCCTCCCTTGATGGTCCTAGGATCCTGTTTCTGGACTATAAGATTAACTACTCCTCTTTTTATGTTACAAAATTTCTATCTTTACAATTGTGGCAGTCGCGATTGGTCATGATAACAGTTATTCACTATTGAATCTTACAAATCTTATCCGCTTCTCTTTTTACCACGCCCATCTAGACAAGATGACAGCTATTCAGTGGGGACTCTTTCTTTACCCCCATACTCTTAAGCTAAACTCCCTCTTGAAACCTTGTAAGCCAGTCACTTCGTGCCTTTATTGCCCCCTCATTTTAGATAGC
>NW_006408576.1:2350502-2355470 GCF_000296735.1 Chrysochloris asiatica
ATGAGGCCTATTTCACTGGGCAAATTGTAGAACCTCTTTTAGGTATTCCAATCAGTTATAGGCTGAAGGCAGGCTTACAAGTTTTCTCTAATCATATTTCCCAACATTCCTTTCTATCCCACTCAAGTGTCTGTTTTACAATAGTAGGCAAGGGAAACTAATATTGATAAGGCAGTCTTTAGCATTATTTCCCCTCTTCAAGCTATACCTAGATCCCTGTATCCCAGAGCCCTGTTGAGATGTGCCTGTTTTTGTTTTTTTAAACAATTTCTAATATTAAATGTATAGTTATTTGTTGTTTAATTTTAGTAACAGCAACTCTTACTGATATCAATATGATTTTTTTCTTCTTTACTAGAAAAATTAAGGACTGAACTATTTTAATTTTATGCACATATAATTAATCTTAAGGCTTAGACCTCTGTTTTGGACTCCAGTTGCTTACATGACATTTATTGTACTCTATGTCGAAGAAGGAGTCCTGGCGTGGCGCTGTGAGTTAATGCGCCAGACTGCAAAGCCATTTGAACTGCAAGGTCGCAGGTCAAGCTCACACAGTGTCACTATGGGTCAGAACCTACTCGACAGCACTAAATAGCAACAACTGTGCAGAAGAAATGCCTGCCAATATTCATTCAGAAGAGGAGGCTATGAAAATAAATGAATCACCAGATTTAGATTTTGAACATTGGACTCAAAGAAGAGTTCATTATCTCTAAAGCCTGTTTCTTTCTGCTTTGCAAACATGCAGTAATAATGAAAATGGCTGTGGGCTTATGAATTGGGGGAAAGTATTGAGAGTGGGCAGTGAGATGGTGTCATGGAAACTTAATTTAAGTTTACATGAGTTGGATAGCATTGTGGGAGAGGTCTTGACCAATGGCTAAGAGATCATCTGAATCTTTTTTAATGCTAGCAACCTTGGTCTAGGTTAGGAGCATTTATGTCCTGTGAGCAAACAATATGTTGTATATGGCTGGACTAATTAGCCAAACTGTTTAGAGTCAAATGTGCGAAGCTAATTACTTTGTCTAAAGAATATAACCTGAGTTGGGGAGGAGTAATTTATTGAGCAGAATTCACTGGAGTTGTAGATCATAGGCTTTAATAGAAGGTTCCTGGAAGCGGTACTCTTGATGCTGTGACTTTCCGTTCTCTATTATCCTTTCAGACTGACCACCCTGCTGTTTCATCATTTTAGCTACACAGTGTAAGTTACTGACTGGAAAGCCTTCTCATTGTACAAACCTGTATGAATAGATGAAAAAAGGATAAATCCAATTGAACTGGGAATTTTACTGACTCCTTAAAACTGTCATTAGTAGTTTGATATATAAAATATCGTAATGTTAAAAAGAAATGAATTTAGGTCTCTTGTGGCAAGGGAACAGAAAACTACCAACACTAAATGGTACTTAAATTTAAATCAGACAGTAATATTAGCTTTCAAATTGCATTAAACAAAATACTTTTCATTTGAAAGTCTTCTTTGTAAAATGTATTTCCAAGCTAAAATAACTACTGAAGTTTGGTTACTCAAGGGATCTCTTTTATAGCATATGTACCTTATAAATATTAAAGTCTGTACATTTCTTCAAACTCTATGATCTTTATTTTCAAAGTTACTAGAATCTTTCTATTTTTAGTCAATAGTGTGTGAGAGAGAACTTGGAAATAATTTTCTTCATTCCTTTCTTCTTTTTGACTTCTCATCTTCCGTCTGTCTATGTTTCATGCACTCTCACACTCTCCCTGTCATCCTACTACTTTTAAACACCAATGTGTTTGTACATTTTTATATTCATCCCTTCTTCAAGCTTTAATGTCTTACTGATATTATAGGACGTCTCATTCAACTTTCTTGATAGCCCACTCCCCCTCAAAATGAAGATCTCTCCTAGGTTGTTGTTAAGTAACCGCGAGTCAGTTCCAACCCATAGCGACCCTATATAGGGTTTCTGAGGAGTGAACTGGTGATCTTGAACTGCCAACCTCCTGGTTCAAATGACTTTGCAGTCCATTGCATTAACCCACAGCGCCACACCAGGACTCCTCTCCTAAACTGAGTTGTTTCAGTTCTCAATTGTTGGTGGTGGTTGTGTGTCATGGAGTTGGTTTAGACTCACAATGAACCATTTTAGGGTGTCCAAGTCTGTAAATCTTTATGGGCACTGAAAGCATCATCTTTCTCCCACAGAGTGGCTGGTAGTTTTGAACAGTGACCATGAGGTTAGCAGCTACCAGTGTTCCTTATATAAGGTTAACCATATTAAGCATAATCTGGATGCATATTCTATTGCTGTTTATTGTTCTTCTTGATTATAATTTTTTTTTTTTTTAAAAAGTGCTGCCATGGAGTCAATTCAAATTTATAGTTTATTCATGAGATTTCTAAAGCAGTAAATCTTATGGAAGCAGAAAGCCTCATCTTTCTCCCACAGAGTAGCTGGTACATTTAAACTGCTAACCCCAAGGCTCACAGTGCTTATCCTGCAGTGCCACCACAAAATTGATATCTATCCTGAATAATACTTAAGTGATAAACTTTTTCTCAGTTGCCAAAAAAAAGTAACTAACATATTAGTTCAGATAGTAAATTTTAGAACAGGGCAAGGTATAATGAATAATACAATAAAATAGAAAGTATGATGTTGCCTACATTGATAGAGTACAGCTTTTATATGTTGCCATTCTATGTGGGATGCTTTTTTATTGTTCTTACCTTCTATGAATAACTGAATAATAAATATGAGCAGAGTTTACTCAATGCTCAATTCTGTATTTATAAAAATAAAGAACTTATTTTTATAAATTAGCAAAAGTATTGCATACTCTTTTGCAAGTGAAAACAAATTTGAAAATATGAATAATATGAACCAGTGATCTGAATTTAACCTTGCAGTGTTAGGGAATAATGCTTCTTTCAAGATATTTGGTAGCCTACTATATAGCTGTTTCACATTTCAATCTATAAGTAGTTGATACTGTTCATTTCATGAAGATGATCCTACATCAGCATCAAATGTGTAATATAGACTACAGTGTTTGTGAAATTAATATAAAACGTGGTTCTCACTGTTTCTCTCAAACTTTGCTTTGTAATCTGAATATTTTATGTCATATGTCCATAAAAGAAAAAGTCTAATTACTTTGATGTGGTAAAGGATGAAAAACTAGTTACGAGTATGACTTTTTGTTGGGTTACTATGAAACAGGTCTCTCACTGAACAGAAATCTTGATGTTGTAACTCTTCTTGTACTATGCCATTAAATTTCAGCCTTGACTAAAGTAGATACAGTTTAGTTTCCATTTCACACCCTCTTAATGTCACTCTGTGCAAATTTAGTTAATTTAAAAAAAAACAAACTAAATCTGCATTTTTATTCTGAGTTCTTGGAAGTAATTCTGTTTATGATTAGAAACTATTATTTATTTACCTCAAGATCTAATGAAGTAGTAAGCCAAGTAAGAGTATGTATCTAGCTTTTCCATTTTCAAAAGTAAATGTTATCCTTTCCAGACATAATGTGTATACAAACTCATACGCTTTATTTCTCAATTTATGAATCAGGAAAAATATGGTATGAAAGTCATACTAGAGCTCCAAAGAGCTTTACAAACAGAAAAGTTTTTGTAGTACAGACACATAGGAAAAAGGAAGCTATACTAGGCATTTTTTCAAACAGACTGGCAGGCATTTCCTTCCTTATTTGGAATAAATTTTGAGCTAGCTAAAACTAAACAGACAGGATCCAAAGAGTTAGCTTAGATTTCCAGTTCCAAGACAAGTCAATTAATTGACTTGAGGTTCAACTCCTGAGAAGGGTGGGTGTTTACAAGAAATAGAAATGTGTATTCTGATTGCTGATGTGAAAATTAGTGTAAGTGACTTAATTTTCATTGCTAATAATAAGGTCAGCAGTTCAAATGCACCATCCACTACACTGAAGAAAAATGAGGTGGTCTGCTCCCATAAAGATTTACCATCTCTGATACCATATGTAGGGGTAAGGAGTCCTGGTGTGGCACTGTGCACTGTGGGATAAGAACTGGACTGCAAGGTCCATTTGAACCAAAGCTTAACATTTCAAACCCACCAGCCACTCTTTGGAAACCCTTTTCAGGGTCACCAACTGACTCAATAGAACTTAACAACAACATGAGTTGGAACTGGAGTTAGAAAGTCAAAAGGAGAGAACATACTCAGCATGTCTCAATCTAAAAGAGATGAAGAATATGTTACAATATTGAAGGATTCTATAACTGACTTCATGGTACTTAACAATGGGCAAAATATTGAATGATACAGAAAGTATCAAAAGAAAAATGTAAGTAATAAACAAAGTCACTATAACAACAACAACAAAGGGTCAATATTCAACAATCGCAACAAGTATTATATGATCTAGGACTGCTGATACTGAGATTCAGAGGGCAGTCCTGGAACGCTGAGCTTCAGATAAAGGGATAAATAAGTGAATCTAGTGCTTTCGTAGGAGAAAGATTTGGAACAGAAGCAACCATTTTGAATGTGAGTGAGCAGATTGAAGGACAAGAGAATACTCCCATTGTAGAAACCTGATGGCAACTTACAGAGACAAAGGTGATAGTATTGTTATTTTTGTTTCTTTGTCCTTCTTTTATTTCTCTCTGTCTACTCATTTCCATTCCGATGAACAGAGATGAGATCCGTACAAGTAGACACCCCCAGGGAAGGTCCTGCACCAGGTCGATCCAGCAGTTGAGTGCAGAATCAAAGGGGGATGACAAAACAGAAAGAAGTGGCACCAGCAATCTCTTCCAAATTGGGTATGGCCAGCCCTGGGCTGGTGCTCACTAGGAGAAACAGCTGAACAGACTTGAAGAAGAAGAAGGAAAAAAAAAAAGGTGGAGTTAGATCAGAGGGGCACAATGGGTCAATCATGAAATTTCTCACGCAGCTTTGAAGGCAAGAATTGCTTAAGTGG
>NW_006408576.1:2355913-2356497 GCF_000296735.1 Chrysochloris asiatica
CTTTTCTCCCTTGATGGCCCCAGGGTCCCTCCTTTTATCTTGTAGGAACACTTTCTCTTCTTGTCTCACCCGAGAGGAGACAGCAACAGCTGTTATACAATCAAGCTACAGTTGCACTCTCTAAAACTCCAATACCAGCTCCTATACACCAGAGCAGTGTATACAACCAACACCTGCTAAAAATATTATGGGTTGAGGTGTACAAACAGTGAACAGATGAGCCCATCTCATGATCACACTTACCAGAAAGCAATTGGAGAGTACTTAAGAATACACTAATATACATTCATCTAATTAATACAAATACAACAACACCATAATGCCTAAAATGCAGCAGAAAATTTCTGCTCACATGCAAAAACAAGACAGAATAGCTCAAATAAACGACCAAGAGGAAGAGCTAGAAATTGCTTGTGAAGAGAGAAGAGGCTTTGGAACTATCAAAAAGAATACAGGAGAATGATACCGAGGGGCATTCATATTTTCCACAGAAAGATTAAGGAAAATGAGGGAGAAGTCATAAAAGTCCTACAGGAACAATTAAACAAAACAAAGATAGCATTGGAGACAATACAAAACATGTG
>NW_006408576.1:2359014-2372607 GCF_000296735.1 Chrysochloris asiatica
CCATTTTGAATCTGACATTCAGCATGGTTTACTATGCCAGAATGACAAATTTAATAAGAATGGTGTTGCAGTCATCATCAAAAGGAACATATCTAGTTCTATTCTGAAGTACAACACTGACTGTGATAGGATAATATCCATGTGCCATCAGAAAGACCAGTTAACACCACTACTATTCAAATTTATGCACCAATTATTAAATCAGTGATGATGAAATTGAAGAATTCTACCAACTTCTTCAGTCCGGAATCGATCATATATGAAATCAAGATGTATTGATAATTACTGGCCATTGGAATGCAAAGACTTAAAACAAAGAGGAAGGGTCAGTGGTTGGAAAACATGGCCTTGGTGATAGAAAAAATGCTGGAGATTGCATGATAGAATTTTGCAAGAACAATGACTTCTTCATTGTAAATGCCTCTTTTAAACAACATAAAAGATGACTATACTCATGGATCTAACCAGATGAAACACACAGAAATCAAATTGAGTACATCTGTGGAAAGAGACAATGGAAAAGCTCCATATATATATATCATCAGCCAAAACAAGACCAGGGGCAGATGGTAGAACAGACCATCAACTGCTCATTTGCAAATTCAAAGTGAAGCTGAAGGAAATTAAAACAAGTCCACGAGAGCCAAAATTTGACCTTGAGTATATTCCACCAGAATTTTGAGATCATCTGAAGGACAGATTTGATACATTAGACACTAATAACCAGAGACCAGAGGACTTGTGTGATGATATTCTCTCATATTTCTTGTGGATATATGCCAAGTAGAGGAATTACTGGACCAATAGGTGTTTCTAATTCCAACGTTCTGAGGAAGATTTTCCAGAGTGATTGAACCATTTTACTGTCCCACCAGCAATGCAGGAGGGTCCCAGTTTCTCCACACCCTCACTAGCATTTCTTGTTCTCTGTTTATTTGAACTTTGTTGTTACTGCGAGTGTTAGATTATATCTCATTGTTGTTTTGATTTGTAGCTCTCTAATGGCGAGGAAGAAACAGTGACGAACTAATGCCCCTAACAACAACAACATCAATAACGATTAATCAGAATCCTAAACGTAGTGGGTTTGATTGTTTTGATATAGTCAGGTTAACATGCACATAGTAAATTGATTTACCTTTAGTAAGTAACATGGGAATTTTGTGCAGGCCACTTCCAGAAGTAACTAAAAGGAATGTGATAATAAATTCTTGAGATAAGCTAAATGATTTACTATCCATCCACTCTTTCAAAATGTTTTAATTTTAATTACAAGACGGTATCTTGATTGGCAGTTCTTGGTAATTGTATTCAAGCAGTGTTTCTTTGGTGGTAGCAACATTAAGTTTTGAGTCCTGGTGTAGCGCTATAGAATAAGCTAACCACAAGCTCGGCAGTTCAAACCTACCAGCCACTCCTTACAAACTGTACACAGAGTCTTTTTTAATTGGAATAGACTCAACAGTACTTCACAACAATAACTGCACAAAACAATTAGTGAGTTGATGTTGGCATGGAGATCTCTCTTTTGTCCAAAGAAAAAAACAGCAATTTAAGATCCAAATAAGATCATATGTAAGTGTTTTATCCAGCTTCACCCTCAATGAGTGGTTATATATACACAAGATTCATAGTGTTTTGGTAAAATACATTTTGTCATACATTTTATCAGATTTATATTTTGGTGATATTAATTGAAATATCTTTAAAGTGAGCGCTTTTGAAAATGTTTATAAATTTAGGATAAACTCTCAGTTTGCCTTCAAGTTGCAAAGCACAGATTATGTCAAATTCCAAAGTACAGATTATGTTGATCATATTCTTAAAGTTCACACATTTATGATAATCCAATTGCAGTAACTTTGTTGTTCTTGTTAACTTGTATAAGGTTTCTGAGGAGTGATCAGTGAGTTTGAAGCACCAACTTTTAGTTCAAATGGATCTTATGCTTGTGTGGTTATCCTATAATGCCACACCAAACAACAAATAACTCTTCAGTGGATTTGAAAAATATTTATTTCCACCTATTTTCTAGGTTATCACCTTTTCTCCAAATATATAATATTAATATTTCTCTAAATATACAAATATTCTCTTACTAACATAAATATAGTGTGTTCTACATTGTTTTTAAAGCACTGTTTAATTATAATATTATATATTACAAATCTTAATTTTAAAACAAATGAAAATGTAATTAGATAATATCTTAATACAACATATATTGTGAAATTTATATGGGGATTTACAACAGGCCAGTATGTTTCACAATTTACTAAAGAATACAAATCTAGTTAGACCATAAGGGAATTGTGTACTAAATTGTTGTTAAGTGCTGTTGAGTTGGTTTTGACAAATAGCAACCCTGCATATAGTTTCTGAGGAGTTACTGGTGGTTTTGAACCATCTACCTTGTGGTTAGCAGCCAGTGCTTTTCCTACAGCGCTACACCAGGATTCCTGTGTATTATATAGCTGTTGTAAACTTGGAATGAGGGCTGCAATATCTAATCTCCACTGAGTTCACAAAGCGAAAGAATAGAATTGACCAGCAACCGCAGGCTAATTCCTATGAAGCTGAGCAGATAGGCTTTCATCCTCCAACCTTCTTTCTAAGTCTGACGTTCTCATAGCACTCTACTTCTCTAAAGGGTTTGCTAATTCATTGCAGTGACCACACAAAACTCCGATCATGTTCACACTTATTAGAGTAGTTATGTTAGATTGGGTTAGGTGCCATCAAGTTGGCTTCTACTTATGGCAACTCTATCCACAAAGAAGTAAATACAACCCAGTCCTACACCATCCTCACAACAGTTAGGTTTGAGTCCACTGTTGCTGCTACTATGTCTATATAATTGGAGGTCTTCTTTTTCACTGACCATCTAGTTTTCCAACCGTGATGTCATTTTCAAGGACTTGCCCCTCCTGATAACATGTCCAACATACATAAGACAAAGTCTCACCATCCTTACTTTAGAAGATTTATTCTGGCTATACTTCATCCAAAACTGATTTTATTGTCCTTCTAAAGGTCCATGGTACTTTCAATATTCTTCACCAACACCATAGCTCAAATGTATCCATTGTTCTTTGATCTTCTTTATTCAGTATCCAGCTTTCATACATGTATGGGACAATTGAAAACACCATGGATTGGGTCAGGCACACCTGAGTTCTCATACTGACATAATTGTTCTTTAGCATTTTAAAGTGGCGTTTTTTAGCAAATTTGCCCAATGCAATGGCCCATTTTATTTCTTGACTGCTTCTTCCATGAATGTTGATTGTGGATCCAAGTAAAATAAATTCCTTGACAATTTCACACTTTTCTCCATTATGTTGCTTATTAGTCCAGTTGTGAGAAGTCCTGGTGTGGAGCTGTGGGTTAATGCGCCAGGCTGCTACAGTTGAGAGAGAGGAGAAAAGTTGCTACAGGGTCACCTGAGCAAAAGCCAGCAGCTGCTTGAGTTAGATGGCTGGGGGTGGGGGAAGGGGAGACTTATTTGATCCATACTGCCAGTCAGAGGTCAAAGCCATATATGCACATATGTGATGGTAATGAATGGGTATCATGATTACAGAGAGCCTGTGAGCCCATATTCAGCCTTTACTTGATTATTGTTGTTAAGTGCTGCCAACTCATAACAAAGGAAGATAGGAATTTTCTGGAAGAAACAGGCTATATTTTAAGCCAGTAGCCTATGTATAGATTATGGAGATTTAGGAGGAAACCGGAGCCCCAACTAGAGTTTTCACCCATCAGTAAATTAGCATTTAAAAAGGCATTCATACCCACCCATCACTGCTGAAAGGGCAGGAGATTTACATTTGAAGGAAATACCTTCAGAAAAAAAATTGCTATTTGGCATTTTGAATTTAGATTAAGCAGTTTGCATCAAGACAGGAAAAGGCTGTACCTGTCAGAGAAAATCCCCTTGTAGGACTAAAAATTAAAAGGAGCTAGAGGGAAGAGATGACCTGGTTTGCTCTTTGTGGTCCACTTGTTGAGGTATGCTCCTGCATCCACTTGTTGAGGGAGGAGGCAATAATGCAGAGACCGTCTGAATTTGGATATTTTCTATTGCAACTCATTAGCTTTGTCCACAGAGGCTAGAGATAAGAGAGAAGAGGAAGAGCTGATTGTTCTGAAGTTTAGGGAGTTGTGTGGACTCCTGAGCCCACTTGTACTAACCTAACCCCAGGGGGCCAGCACTGAGAGAATGAATGAAGGGGCCAGCTAGTCTGAAGTGCAGGGAGGTATGTGTGGACTCCAACTCTTGCAGGTGGTACACATTTGACCTAGCTTGGATCACTACTGTTGTATTGACCAGAGCTCAACTGGATGAAGAAAGGTGTTTGACACTGTGCTGACTGACTGGCTGCTTGTATGCCAGTGAGTTAGTTCCAATTTATAACAACCCTGTATGGGGTTTCCAAGGCTGTAAATCTTTACAGGAGCAGAAAGCCTCCTCTCTCTTCTGAAGAGCTGCTAGTAGACTTAAACTGCTGAACCTGTGATTAGCATTCCAACACATAGCCTACTCAAATGTGTACCACCTGCAAGAGTTGGAGTCCACTACCACAATGTCTTTGCTAAAATTTAATGGCTTATTTGAAATGGACTATGCTTATGAATCCAGATGCCCAAAGTTCCAACTGTAACAGAAGATTCTTCAAATTATATAATAGGCTCATCTCCCCAGAGCACTGCCTTGATGGTGGTGATGGTGGTTGTGCACTGTCAAGGTGATTCTAACTCATAACTACATTGTTTGAATGTTTCTGAAGCTGTAAAGCTTTATGGGAGCAGAAAGCCTCATCTTTCTCCTGCAGAACCACTGGTATATTCAAACTGTTGACCTTTCAGTTAGCAGTCCAACTCAGAACCCACTATACTACCAGGGTTCCTTAGGGCTTGTTGTTGGTGCTGTTGTTAAGTGCCATGGAGACAGTTTTGAGTCATAGCAATACCGTATAGGGTTTTCCAAGGAGCTGCTGGTGAATTTGAACTGTTGACCTTATGTTTAACAGCCCGGTGTTTATCCTACAGTGTTACACCAGGACTGACTTGAGAGGGATGGGCAATTTAGAAATTGGATTGCTTAAATGGGGAGAGAAAAAGGCATGAAGTGGCTAGAATCAAAGCTTGCATGCTTACAGTTAAAATGTTTGAAAGAGTGAAGTTAATACTTCATTTATTAAAGCAACAATGGCTAGAATAGCTAAGGGTGATCTGTAGTATAGTTATTTGATTAATATGGCTCTTCTAGTAATAGTCATTGTAATTCCCTCCCATGACTAGGTAGGATAATAAAGATTGGGTATATTTCCTCTTCCCCCTAGGGGTCTGGGTAAGAGAAGGTAGGGATGATGCTGATAAGATTGTATGACTCACTTGTGAGCTATTGTTAATTGTGATTGTGAAAACCTGGAAATCTACAGGTGATAGGTCAGTTTTTCAGTCCTGTTGCAAATAAATTGAGCAATCTCAGAATCTTACATAATCAAAGAAGAAAACCCACGAGTGGACCATGAACTTTGGACAAGATCCCCTGTGCAATGAACCTCCTCAGTCACAGACAGAAGCTGTCATACCAGAGAAGCAGCAGAGTTATAGGACAGGAGCAGAAGGAACTGACCACCAAGTATTTATTTATATGCAAGTCCAGGCTGAAGGTGAAGCATATTAAAATAAGTCCATGAGAGCCAAAATCTGATCTTGCATATATCCCAACTGAATTTAGAGACCATTGTAGAAACAGATTTGAAGGCTTGAACACTGCTGACAGAAGGTGAAATGAGTTGTGGGATGACATCAAGAAGAATATACATGAAGAAAAAAAAATGCAATTAGTCAATAACAACTAAAGTTGCCATCTGATCAAAAGTTTCATTTCTTATTACCCTTTGTTCTTTCTCTTACTAAAAGTCCCATGTTCCCATGATTCTGGAGCCATAACAAGAAATCCCACTCCTAATTTAACCTCATATGGATGCGAAAGCTGGACAGTGAATAAGGAAGACCGTAGAAGAATTAATGCATTTGAGTTATGGTGTTGGAGGAGAATACTGAAAGTGCCATGGACTGCCAAAAGAACCAATAGATCTGTTTTGGAAGAAGTGTAGCCAGAGTGCTCCTTGGAGGCCAGGATGGCTAAGCTTCATCTCTAATACTTTGGACATATTGTCAGGAGAGAACAGTCACTGGAAAAGGATGTCATGCTGGGTAAGATGGAAGGTCAGAGAAAAAGAGGAAGACCCCGAACGAGATGGATCAGCTAGGTGGCATCGTTGATGGCGTAAAGTGTGGTAGAAGTGGTGGGGTTGGCCCAGGATCGGACATGGTTTCATTCTGCTGTGCATGGGGTCACTATGAGTCGGTTCCGACTCGAGGGCACCTGACAACAACAACAATTTTAACTGTAAAAGGTGTAGAGGCAGCATCTGACTTCCTTTTACTTCACAAGGGGAAAGAGAATCAAACTCAGCATAAGCCCAAGGCCAATTCCTATAAGGTTGAGGTCAAACATGCCTCTGCCCTCTTAATGCACCATAGATGGTCTGTAACCAATGCCTCAGAATTGAATTTACAGAGTGTATGATTTCCTGTTGTTAAGTGCTGTGGACTTGGTTTAAATTCAGAGATCCTGTGAAATGTTTCCATGGCTGTAATCTTCACAGAAGCAGAAAATCTCATTTGTTTCCCATTGAGGACCTGGTGGGCTTGAACTGCTGACCTTGTGTTTGGCAGTCCAGTGCTTATCCTATGGAACCACCATGCTCCAAGATAAACTTAGCTTCTATTATTTCAATACTGTGCAAATTAAAAGATTCAAATTCCCTTTTGATGACTTTAGAGAAATTATATTTTCACATGGAAATATATTTGATTAATAAAAAGAATATAGGCAATTTTTTGTTCATTTATATAGAGAATTTTGAGATATAACTTTAGTTCCAGGTTATGTGTTGTAGGGCAGTGTTAAGTAAGGATTAGCATCAAATCCAGGTTATATCACTCATTACATGGGCTAGCACCTCCTCCGTGATCCAGTTTTCTTTTATGCAATATAGGAATACTAACAATAATACGTACCACATAGTGCTGTTATAGGGTTTAAATGAATCAAAGCATCAAAAGCACTTTGATGAGTATTTGTTAGATTACAATTGCTCAGAAATCCTTAACTATTATACTTATCCAAATAGATAATAAATAACACCCAGTCCAAAACCCAGTACTGTCAAGTGTCCTAGTGACCCTTTTGGATTAAGTAGAACTGCTCCAGAAGGTTCTGAGACTGTAAATCATTGTTTTGTTTTTCTGCTGGTTTTTGTGGATTTTTTTGTTTGTTTGTTTGTTTTACTTTTTATTGTGAATTGAGTGAAGGTTACAGAGTAGATCATCAGTTTCATATTCAGTAAATCACACAATTTGTTTCAACCGAATTATTGAGTCCCTCAAGTGGAAAATATTTCAATAATATCTTAGTTACTTTTTAGTCAAGAGCTAGCAGCAGATCTCTTTCTTGCGTGCTTTTACTTAGCCAGAACCTTGACTTAAATAAAAAATGTTAAAAGGATTATCACTTTTTTTTTCTTATGTTGTTTCTGAATTTTATCCATTAAATAACTTTGTTAATAATTGTATGTAATCCCATGGCAAATTGTTTTTTTTGCATATTTTTGTTTCTTACTACTGGCTAAAATAAATGTATCAAGATTTAAAAAATTTATTTATTCATTTTCAGTCAGTCAGCTACACATTTGTGATCCTCCAGTCCACAGTTGCAGTTGGGTCTGAAACACGAGCAAATTAATCATGTAAAATATCTTGTAAAATAATGTAAATCATGTACAATAAAACTAAACTGTCTAAAGACCATTTTCCATCAAACTATTTGAGTACTGTCATCATTTGGAGAATGGTAAACTTAAGAATCACATTAAGCAAAAATTATTCTAGGTCAGGAGAACTGCCACAAGCAGAAAGATGAAAGAAACCAAACAAAAGAACTAGAAGAAACCCTTTCACACTATTGTTTTTAATACATAAAGGCTTAGAAGGAAAAATGAAGAAGGGCTGAATTCCTTTTATCTTTTCTTAAATGCTGAACCCAAACAGTTTGTATAAAGTTAAGAATTGAGGGATCATAATTTTTTTTTAAAAGAAGAGTGGGAATGAAGAAAATGAAGAATAAATCATCAAGCATTTTCTCATTACATTAAAATGAGATAATGTTTTATGTTCTTCTTACTCCTGACTTCTAGTCAACTAAGAATTTGGACTTTTTCTTTTTAAGAATTTGATTTGATCTTTTAATTTTCTTCAAAAACTTTACAAATTTTATGCCAGTGCTTTGCTATTTACCCAGATTGCCACTGGCATTTTAATTTCATTACTTGAGAATTTATAACATTATATTTGTGTGCACACCAAAATTATGCAGAAACTCCTTGGGGGCCTTATTCCCCCCTTAAACTCAGTATTTTCACACCATGCATAATTTTCTGAATAAACAACTTTCTACATTGGAGACACATTATGAATAGCCTGTCCTGGACTTCCTAATTGGTCCAAACCAAATCCTCTGGGTAGCTTTATAACTCATTTCAAAGTAGAAAATGCATTTATTTCAGTCATTCAATGCTATATCATGAAGGTTATAATAAAGTGTAACTTTTATAAAAACAATCCACTCAGATTGCACATAATCACATGCAAGATATTAATTGGGAATATCTCTTATATAGCTCCCCACATCAGATTTCATTTTAAGCTAATTAATTCTCAGGTTACATAGGGTGAAACAAGGGTTCTCCTTATGAGAAAAGAACAGTATCTCTACATTTCAGTCCAGCTACCTCGGCCTATACACATCTGTAGAGTCTTTGGCTCATTAATTCTCAATAACTTGTTTTTACCTGCTGTCTGGTGATGGTTTTTGACCGTCACAAGGGCAATAGACTTCATTTTATCTGAAGAAAAAAAGAACACTGTTTTCTGAAAAATATCATTTAGATAAAATTATTTTCATTCAGGATTGGGGAATTCAATTTGAAGGTAGTCTCTTTTCTTTCTCTTCTGTACTGTCTCAGCCATAGATATTAATCTTTGATAAAGCTGTGTCACACTGTACTTTAGCTTTAGAAACTGCCAAAAGTAGGTTCATTTAGACTCAATTACAATCAATGATTCAGGTTCATTACATTAAGTGATTAATAAATCATATAATTTTCAATTATTGTTATCACCTTTACTAGACCTATTTAATGACTTCATAATTACCTAAAATGTGTTTTACTAGCGTTAATATATCTAAAAGCATTAAGAGTTTTATTTTGAATAGGTACTTATCAGGAGTCCTGGTTTGGTGCTATAAGGTAACCACTGGACTGCTAACAACAATGTTGGCAGTTTAAATCCACCAGCTGCTTTTCAGAAGCTGTATATAGAGTCACAGTTAGTTGGACCCTACCTTTTGGCAGTTAACAACAACAACAAGATACTTACAGACTGTGGGGCAAACCAATTTTGTGGCAAGGTACACCTTACTTGTAAATTTTATTGCGTAAAAATCAAAAGCATACTTTTAAACACAACAATTAAGCATTTAATAAAAGTCATCTCTTCATGCTCTAAATTATTGTAAGTTATGTGTGGTGCTATAGAATAAGACTGGACTGCTAAACAACAGTTCAAACCCAGCAGTCGCTCCTAGAAAATCTTAAACAGAGTTTCTTTGAATTGACTCTGCATTCACTGCACTTAACAATAACAAATAAGGCCACAGTTTGGTATTGTCCATTATTAATTGGATATCCAAACCTGGGATGGATTCACTAAGTTCTGTGAGAAGCCCCAAATGCGCATATGTCTGAGTCCTCTAAGAAGTTGCTACTTAAGACCTCAGCAATTAGTGACTATGATGAAATTCTGAAATATGTATTTTGAAAGAATATCTTTACAAATAATGATAAATATTTCTTTATGTATAAATACATTTAAGATAGGTTACAGTGCAGTGGGAGTCCAGTGGCTCTGTAAGATAAGCTCTGAAGTGCAAACTATAAGATTGGCAGTACGAATTCATCATCTGCTCCATGGGAGAAAGATGAGGTTTTCCACTCCCGTAAATTTACAGCCTCAGAAACCTATATAGGGTCACGATGAGTCAGAACAACAACAACAAAGATAAGTTACTAATTTTCCGTTATGCTTGAAGAAGTACATGGTTAAAAGTATCACATATTTATAATCTAGAATTCCTTTTTAAAAATTTCCATTTGACTGCTTTAATCTATATATCCATTTATTAATTACAAAAATAACAAAATAAAACTTAAATTCAGAGGAAGGAAATGATTTGTATTAAGGTGTCAAAGCAGCAACTGTTATAATTCTGTTGTGAATTTGTGAGGCTTGGAGTACCCCTTGGAGGTCACTTTAAGTTTTATCTCAAGATAATTAGAAAGCCACTGATGGTTTGAACTATCGGAGTAATGCAGTATGGTATGCAATTTAAGAAATCTTTGTGACCCCAACACAGAAATTATTGCCTAATGTGAACAGAGAAAGTATACAGTTCAGTTAAAATACTAATAGAATAGCCAGACAAGAGCTGATGGCAGTTTGTACTAAACTTATGCCAGTGAACATTAGGTGGATTAGAGATGCCTTTTGGATTAGTAATTGTTAGCATCTAATATTGTTGAATCTCGTGGTCATTATAGACTAGAGCGTTTTCCTTTGAATTTATTTTATAAATATGAGTATAAATTAAAAAAATTAAAATATGTATTTCAGAGAATATTGGAGCAAATAATATATTTATGTTTTACAAATACATATTTATTTAGAAACTAAAGGCCTGACAGTTCAGTGTAGGGAGAAAATTGGCTTCACTCAGAGAATCAATCTTCTTTAGATAATCTGAGGTAGAATGCCACATCCATAAATAAATTTCATATGTATTAATCAATGTCATACTTCTTTTATCAGTTACTCTTGATTTAATATTCATTCTGCCAGTCATCCAACAAGCATTTATAGTTATTGAATATAAGAAACGAGGCACCATGCTGAGGCTCTGAGCCCATATTAGTGAACCAACCCATGTTCCACTGATCAAAGAGCAAAGGGGTAAGTAAAAGCAGCAAGGCAGAAACATGGAGTGTTGTACCTGGGTTTTTAAGTGCTACAATATAGATTATACATGTAGATAGTACAGAAGCATATCAGAATAGCATTTAACCCAATTTGTGAGCTCAATTAAATGTCAGTGGTTTAACATTTGTACTAAGAGCTGAAGAACCAAGATTCATACAGGCCAGGTAATCAGATGAGTGAAGATTCCACATGTTTTTAAGTTAGTCCAGATCATATGTAAACTTGTAGCATTTGCACATACACATATGAGAATATGTTTGCATTTAATGGATTTCAAATACATGAAACACTAGCACAAGTCTTAGGAAACTCTGGTGGAGCTTTAGGATAAGCCTTACAATTCAGTAATTCTTGAATGATGAGAACCAACAAATTCACATAATACAGAATTCCTTGGTCTCTTTTCACATATATGAGGTTAAGTGAAAAGGTATTACTCCTAGGGTTCCCCACTATTTGCATGTTACTTTATCATACTGTGGTAGGTTTTGTGTTGCTGTGATGCTGGGAAGCTATGCCACCAGTATTTTAAATACTATCTAGATAGTTACTTCTGGAGTTCTAGTGTGGCACTGTGGAATAAAGCTCTGGACTGCAATATTGGTTTGAACCACAAGGTAGGTGGTTCAAACTCACCAGCCCTTCCTTGGAAACCTTATACAGGGTCACTGTGAATCAGAACCAACTGGACAGCACTTAACAACAAGGGTACACCCATGGTCAGACAGGTTTCAGCTCTCTATCCAGGCTAAGAAAGACTAGTAAGAATGATAGGCAGATTATTTCTAAATATTTAGTCATTGAAAACCTTACGGATAGCAGTAGAACACAGTCAGATACCACCAGAATACTGAATATTGAAACATGAGGAATAACACCAGAATATTTGATGCAGCACTAGAGGCACTCACTCATCTATGCCAAGAAATTTGGAAGACAGCTACCTGGCCAAGCGATTGGAAGAGATACAAATTTATACCCATTTCAAAGAGAGGTGACCCAATAGAATGCAGAAATTATTGGATATTGTCATTAATAACACATGCAAGTAATTTTTGCTAGAGATAATTCAGAGATTCAAACCATATTCAGATAAGAATGCTGATGTCAGGTGGATCTTGGCTGAAAGCAGAGAATTCCAGATATATTTTTGTGATGCTTTATTGACTATTGATAGGTTTCTGCAAAATCAATGATTTGTTCATTTCAAATATGTTCTTTAGACAGCATATAGATGACTGTACACATGAACCTCACAAGATGGTATACATAGAAATCAAATTGATTACATCTGCGGAAAGAGAAGATGGAAAAGCTACATATCATCAGTCAAAACAAGGCCAGGGGCAGATTGTCTAGACCATCAGTTACTCATATGCAACTTCAAACTGTAGCTGAAGAAAATGAAAACAAGTCCACGAAAGCCAAAATATGACCTTGAATATATGCCACCTGAATTTAGGGATCATCTGAAGAACAGATTGATACACTAAATACTAAAGACCAAAGACCAGAAGAGTTGTGGAATGATATCAAGAACATCATACATGAAGAGAGCAAAAAGTCATTAAGAAGTCAAGAAAGAAGGAAAAGGTCAAAATGGATGTCAAAAGAGACATTGAAACTTGCTTTCCAGTGTAGAGATGCTAAAGCAAATGGAAGAAATGAGGAGGTACAAGTGCTGAACAGAAAATTTCAAAGATCAGCTTGAGAAGTTAAAGCCAATTATTACAACAAAATATGCAAAGATCTCAAATCAGAAAACCAAAAAAGAAGAACATTTCTCAAGCTGAGGGAACTGAAGAAAAAAATCCAAGACTTGATTTCATTACTGAAAGATTCTCTGGGCAAATTATTGAATGATGCAGAAAGCATCAAAAGAAGATGGAAGGAATACACAGAGTCACTATACCATAAGGAAATTGTTACTGTTCAACCATTTCAAGAGGTAGCATATGACCAAGAGCCAATGATACTGAAGGAGGAAGTCCAAGGTGCATTGAAGGAATTGGCAAAAAAACAAGCCACCAGGATGATGGATTAAAAATTGAAATCTTTCAAGAAAGTGAGGAGGCACAGGAGGCACGCACTCATCTCTTCCAAGAAATTTGGAAGACAACTATCTGGCCAACTGATTGGAAGAGATCTATATTTGTACCCATTCCAAAGAGAGGTGACTGAATGGAATGCAGAAATCATCAGACAATATCTTTGATATCCCATGCGAGTAAAGTTTTACTAAAGGTAATACAGAAACAGCTGCAAGCATGCATTGACAGAGAACTTCCAGAGGTTCAAGCAGGAATCAGAAGAGGCCATGGAACGAGGGATATCATTGCTGACATCAGATGGATCTTGGCTGAAAGCAGAGAATATCAGAAAGATGTTTACCTGTGCTTTATTGACTATGCAAAGGCTTTC
>NW_006408576.1:2373442-2381488 GCF_000296735.1 Chrysochloris asiatica
GAGGAAGACCCCCAATGAGATGGATTGGCAAAGTGGCAGCATCGATGGACTCAAGCATGGAACAGTAGTGCGATTGGCCTGGGATAGGGCAGTGTTTTGTTCTGCTGTGCATAAGGTCTCTACAAGTCTGTACTTACTCGATGGCACTTAACACAACAACATTGATTATGCAAAGGCTTTAGACTGTGTGGATCATGACAAACTATGGACAAAATTGTGGAGAATGTGTTTTCTCTATTAATTTTGCTCAAGAGGAATCTGTATATAGACCAAAAGACAGTCATTTGAACAGAACAAGGGGACACAGAATAATTTAAAATCAGGAAAGGTGTATCCCAGGGTTGTATTATTTCACCATACATATTCAAATGACCAAATAATCCTAGAAACTGGTTTATATGAAGAAAAGCGGGCATCAGGATTGGCGTAAGATGCATTAACAACCAGCAATATGCAGATAATAAAACCTTTCTTGTTTAAAATGAAGAGGACATAAAAAAACTTACAGATAAAGATCAAAGCCGTTCGACTTGGATTTCATCTCAGTGTAAAGAAAAATCCTCATCATTAGTCCAGTAAGTAGCATAATAATACATGGAGAAAAGACTAAAGTTAAAGACTTCATTTTGTTTTACTTCATTATCAACATTCTTCAAAACAGCAGCCAAGAAAGCAAACAACGTTATTACATTTCCCAAATCTACTGCACAAGACCTCTTTAATGTATTCAAGAGCAAAGATGTGAGTTCAAGGACTAAAGTTCATCTAATGGAAGCCATAGTGTTTTCAATAGCTTCATATGCAAGTGAAAGTTGTACAATGAATAAAGAATACCATAGCAGAATTTGATGCATTTGTGTTATGGTGTTGGAGAAGAATATGTTATGCTAATTGATCATGGTGTCTCCTGAGACTATGGTTCCAAATCGCTATGCTCAGCAACTCATTGCCTTACAATGTTTGATAACATCTAAGAAGTTTTTATCTGTTTGCCCACTGTATACTCCATCAGATTCATAGATATATTTGCAGCAAACGTAAATACCCACGTATAAATATCCTCTTTCAAACCCTCGTGGGTATACGCTCACTCTTTCTCCTATGCCCATTCAGCCTCCGTTTCTCCATGTATCTGCTGCAGAGCACTGTTATTCAAAGATTGTGCATATAATATTATTTATATATATGCCATTTTGCTCTTGCTTACCTACCTCTGTCTTCACCTATCTTATTCCTTATTCTTCCAGCCTCCCTCCTCTTTTTGTGTACTGCCTTCTCATAACATGAGTCTACATGTGTGTACACGTTATCCAGTGACTCTCCACTTCCTCCCACCCATAGCAACCATCAAAAAATGTTTCCTTAGCATGAAAACCTTTTCTTGAGTTTTCCTAATAGTGGTCTCATATAATATGTGTCATTTACTAAATTCACTCTGTGTAAAGTACTCCTGGTTCATCCATGTTATGAGGTGTTTCCAGATTCATCATTATTCTTCACCTTTCATAGTATTCCATTGTGTATATGTACCAATATTTGTTTATCCATTCTTCCTTTGATGGACATTTAGGCTGTCTCTATCTTTTTACAATTGTGAGTAGTGATGCAATGAAACATCAATGTGCATATATCTACTCGTGTCCTGACTCTTATCGCTCATGAACATATACCAAGTGAGGAATTGCTGGGTCATATTGCTGGGACATTTCTATTTCCAGCTGTCATAAGAAGCACTATATCACTTTCCACAGTGGTTGAATGATTTTGCATTCCAACCCGCAATGTAGGAGGGTCCTAGTCTCTGTACATCTTTGTCAGATTTTGTTGTTTTCTGTGTTTTTAAACTTTTCTATCAATGCTGTGGTAAGATGATATCTCATTGTTGTTTAGATTTGCATCTTTCTAATGGTTAATGATTGTGAACATAAGTTTGTTGGCTGTATGGATGTCTACCTTGGTGACATGTCTGTTCATGTCCTCTGCCCATTTTTAATCAGATTGTTTGTATTTTTCTTGTAGAGGTGTTGTAGATTTCTATAAATTTCAGAGATTAGTTCCTTGCCTGATATTATATCATTGCAATTTTTTTTTTTTCTTTTCTGTGGGCTCTAATTTTACTCTTCTGATGAAATCTCAAGGTGCACATAAGTGTCTAATTTTTAGGAGATCATCTATTTTGTCTTCTACTGTTTCTTTTTATTTCTTTTTTAATATTTGTCAGTCTTTTTATGACATGTATTAGAGCCCCTACTTTTTCCTTAATGATGTTTATAGTTCTAGGTTTTACGTTTAGGTCTTTATCCATGTTGAGTTTGTTTTTACATATGATGCGAGAGATAAGTCTTATTTCATTCTTTTGCTAATGGATTTCCAGTTTTTCCAGACCCATTTGTTTAAGAGAATCTCTCTTACCCATTTGATGTGCTTGCCCCTTTGTCAAAGATCAGTTGATGATCTGTGAATGGATTTACTTCTGAGTTCTCAGTCTTGTTCCTTTGATCTATGTATCTTTTGTTGTGCCAGTCCCAGGCTGTGTAGTAGATTTTGAGATCAGAGAATGAGAGCCTCCAACTTGGTTCTTAAATAATGCTTTGCTTATCTGAGGTCCTTTTCATTTCCATATAGTTAATGATCAGCTTTTCTATCTGTTCAAAGAATGATGTTGAAATCTTCATTGGGATTGTGTTATATTTATTGAATGCTTTGGATAGTGTTGACATTTTAACAATGTGAATTCCTCCTACCCATGAGTATGGTATAGTCTTCCAATTTTATGTTTTCTTTTAGTTTTTTGTAATTGTATTTTATAGTTTTCTTTGTATAGGTCTTTTTTTCTTTGGTTAACCTTCTTCCTAAGTACTTCATCAGTGCTATATGTATAAGGAGCTCTGGTAGCGTAGTGGTTACGAATCGGGCTGCGAACCTTAAGGTCAGCGGTTCGAAACTACCAGCTGCACCGTGGGAGAAAGATGAGGCTTTCTACTCGTAAAGATTTACACCCTCAGAAACCCTATACAGGGTCACTAAGGGTTGGAACCGACTCGATGGCACTTAACAACAACAACAACATATGTATATGTGTAAGTCAAACTTGAGAGTAGAAAGCAAAATTAGCATTAAAAAAACCCACACTGTGATTGTGTTATGGGTGCCTATCAGGTAAGACCAGTTTTGTTCTAACTTTTTCATTTCTGATTGTAAAGTGTTGTCAAGTCAGTTCTGACTTATAGAGACTCTGTATAAGGTTTCCTAGGAGTGACTGGTCAGTTTAAATCACTGACCTTGTGCTTAACAGTCCAGTGCTTATCCTACAGCACCACACTAGAACTCCATTGGAAGAGGATGCCTTTGTTTCATTGTGATTCTATAGGATAAGCACTGAGTGCTAACCACAAGGTTAGTGGTTCAAACCCACCAGCTGCTCCTTGGGAACCCTATACAGGGTCACTATGAGTCAGAACCAATTTAATGGCATTTAACAATCACTCTTTTTTTTTTTTTTTAATGTTTCCAATAAAATTGTCATATGACTATGTACACGCAAGGTCAGTAGATAAAATCCACTAGCCATTCATTAGAAACCCCATACAGGGTCACTATGAGTTGGTACTGACTCGACGGCACTTAAAAATATCATGTACATATATCCCTGGTATTCCAGTGGTTAAGCACTTGACTACTAGTTAAAGGTTCAGAAGTTTGAACAGCTTCTCCATAGGAGAACAGTTCTGGTAATATGTTCCTCACTAACATTAAGCCTAGAAAACCCTATGGGGCAGTTCTACTTTGCTATGAGTCAGAATTGACAATACTCAACAATAGCATATATATTTTTTTACACATATAAATATACATAAATAGGCATATGCCTGTTTTTTGGTATTACTTTATGGATATAAGTTCCATATAAGTAAAATATATTGCTTGGGTACAATGTTGCAATAAAGTAAGATGAAAAGAACAATGTTAAGGGTTTAAAGGGTCCCAGGCACCGCAAAAATTAAGTCCACTCTTTTTAACATGGTTTTCCAGGATCTTCATGCTAAGACTTTTGGATCCATTACTATCCATCTTTACCTGATGCCTGTGCTTATCCTAAGCCACTTTTGATCTTTCTCAGCTTTCTGCTTCATTTTTCATCTTCTTTAAGGCTGATTTCAAATATCTTCTATGGAGCTTTTTTTTTTTCCTGATATCACCCTACTTTTGTGGAATTAAGTGTCCTGCACCTGAGCTTCTTTAGAACTCTCTTCAATTTTTCTCTTATATTCTTATTATAGTTTTTTGGATGTTAATTTTATCATTTATAATGTAAGATAATATTTATAAAATGTATTTAATTAATACTTTTTTATGTTATGTAATTTTACTTATCCATCATAGGATAGATTTTGAACATATTAAAGTCAGGCATGTAATACTCTCTAGGAGTCAGCTTAGAGTCTGTTGTCCAGATGCTTACCAAACATGAATTAAAAATGAGTGGAGAACCAGTTTAAGTGTTCAGCTGTGAATTGGAAGGTCAGCAGTTTGAGTCCCCAATCACTTAATGGGAGAAAGGTGTGATAGTCTGCCTCCATAAAGCTCTGTAGCCTTGGTAACCTACTCTAACCTAGTGTGTCACTATGAATCAGCAAAGACTTGATGGTTTGAGTTTGGTTTATAATTTAGGAAGAAAAAGAAAACAAATACAAATAAGAAGGGAGAAAGGGAATAGAATAGAGGTGGGAGGAGGGAGAAACAAGTAGAGATTGAGAAGAAGAAAGAGAAAGAAATTGGACATATTAAAATTGCCAAGAGGAGACTAGAGCACTAAATAAGGGTTATGGAAGCTTCTGTGGAGGGTGCTAGTATAAACAAGAATTGTATTAGAGTTACCCTCAAATCAGTACCATTGTATATAGCAATATAATGGTTTGTATTTTATGTTCAACAAGCTTTGGTACTTAGTAATGACTAGAAATCATGTTTGCAATTCATATTAGCTTTATATATGGTTTTAAAAGAGCATTCCAGTGTTCAAAGAATAGGGTATTATCTTCTAATCTTTAATAAACACAAAATTAAAACAAACCCATATGAAGAAAAATATTAATGCAATGGCTTTACATTTTATGCAAATTTGTTCAGTTTTATTGAAGGAAATTCTCTGCATCTGAGAAAAGAGAAAGGTTGGGTGGAAATAATGAAGTAGAGACTCTATACACACACTTTACATTACAATTTTTTTCCCTTTTATATTCTATGCACAGTGTCTTTAATTAAAGCAATCTGTGTAAATTTGTTCATGAGAGAAAGCAGAAAATGCTAAGTGACTTCTGGAATTCCTATTTTATTGTCTGTGTCGACTTAATAAAAAATGTGAATCAGACTCTCCACATAATGTAATGAAACCTTTCATTAGTAAGAAGTGACATTTGTATTCTGCATTAAGGAAGTTTTCAGTATTTGGAAAGTAACTGTCTTCATGTGCTTACAATGAGTAGAATCTATTTAGCTTTAGTGGGTGGCTACCTCTTGCTATACTGTTGGCATATCACATGCACACACTCATACACAACAAAAGTTTGATATTTCAGTTGGTGGAAAGACTATGTTTAAATGACTGCCTTAACAAATTATGATATCTTTTAAAATCTGTCTTAATACTTGCCACTTTTGCAACCCTGCAGCTGACCAAACAGGAATGTTATTCATTGGAGATGCAGTTATTCAGGTCAGTATTTTAATAATTAATATTTGTTTTATGCATTTTTTATTTTAAACTTACATTGACCAATTATTACTCTTAAAAATCTTAATTTGTCATCTATTTAGGTTAATGGCATTAATGTAGAAAATGCAACTCATGAAGAAGTGGTAAGTGTGCTACATTTTATATTTTAGTTATATTTATTTAAAATAGCATTTCATTCAACTTATTTTCCTCTCTAAATTTATATATCACTGAATACATTAGTAGACACAGAATTAGAGTTGGAACGAAATGCTTACATCGTTTATTATTATTAAGTACCATAGAGTCTGTTCAGACTCATAGTGACCCTGTTTCTGAGGAACAGCTGGTGGATTTGAACTGCCAATCTTATGGTTCAAACTCCAGTGCTGATCCTACAGTACCACACCAGGACTGAATAAATTGAAGGTGTAGTGGTTATGGGCTGTGGATCTCTCATAGTGACTCATAATGACCCTGTGTAGGGTATTGAGGCTGTAAATCGTTTCAGAAGCAGAAAGCCTCTTCTTTTTACCAAGGAGTGTCTGGTAATTTCCAACTTCTGACCTTATGATTAGCAGCCCGACTTGTAACGCAAGACACTACCAGAGCCCTTTAAATGGTTTAGCAAATAATATCTTTAACGGCCTTTATGGAATCCCTACTATGTGTTGTTGACTGTGCTTGGCATTTTATTAACATTATAATAATAGATATTCACACATACATACTTTATAAGGTAATTTTTTTATAATGCTTATATTAAATATGGAGTCCTGGATTGGCACCAAATATGAAGCACTGGATTAAAAGGTCAGTTTGAACCACAAGGCCAGTGGTTCAAACCCAACAACCACTTCTCAGAAACACTATAAAGTGTAGCTATGATTCAGAACAAACTCCAAGGCCTTAACAACAACAACAACAACAACAACAGCATATTAAATATGAGGCCACTGAAATTTAGAAAGTATTCCACTCCACCCAGATTGCCTGTATGATTGTTGGCAGTGCTAAATATAGACTGTGTTAGAATTTTCTATGTATTTTCTCAAATACCATTTAGAAAATCAATGACATGAAGGCATTAATCGCTGTATTATATATTGACAAGCAAGGCAGCTTTGTATACAAGGGTAAGTAAGTATTGCTACAAAAGTATAGCAAACTTTATTAAACAAAAATATGAAAATGAAGCTATTGTTTCTTGACATATCCTCCATTAAGTCTATACACTTCTGAAGGTGGTGTGTCCATCAAAACAGTAGCTTCGTCATTCTCAGGAGACTCAAATCCTGTTCGTTTTCAATGTTCTTTGAGTTTTGAGAATAAAAAGATGTCTGAAGTAAGATGGATGAGATAAAGTTTCCTAGCAAAATTGTCACAGGAGAGCTCTTACTATCCTCAGTGAGTAATCAGATACATTGTCATGATGGAAAAGAGTTCCTTGCTGCAAGTTTCCTGACCTTTTCCTCATCAAAGTAGTTTTCTTAAAATTTCTTCATAATAAGTCCCTTTCACTTGTCTGTGTCCCTTAAGAAAATATACTAATATCACTCTTTTGGGTCCCCCCAAAATGTAACCAAAACCATCTGAGCTTCAATTTGAATGGCCCAGCAAACCCACTTGGAAGTCACTGCTTTGATTGGACTTTTTTGTGAAGGCACCTAAAGCAGACTTAGACCAAGTGTATTACTGAAAGAAGTTGTTTGTAGCCATCCACTGAACACTCGGATATGTTTAAATGTGTTTTGTTTGGAGTAAATCCATGCATGTAATGGTAGTAGCAATAGTTCTTTACTTAACCTCATGTAAGACATATAGGCTTAAAGGATATGGCAATGAGTCAGTCGTACACGTGATGATGACATGTCAAATTGGAGTCAAAAAGGCATTCTCCCCATCATTCCCGCCATGAAAATGCACTTTTTGTCAAGTGTTATGTAAGGTTCAGATTATGGTGGTATAAATATAGGTAAAAATAAAGTTCCAGACTTGAATAATTCCTTTTGATAATTGGGCAAGAAAAAGTCTGATAATATATTATAGTGGGACTTATTGACAGACAAATATATGAGCAAGTGATGGGAAAACACAAAGAGTAACTAAATTTACCTGAGATTGGAGACAGAGGGGCAGTGTTGGGAGATAATAGGTAAGATGAATCTTGGAAAATGAGATGTAGCAAGGAAAAACTGCAATGTCAGGCTAAGACATTAATATATGGAGAATGGTGTGGAATGCCATAAAAGTGAAAATTGTACTGTGGGAGAGGGAAACATGGAAAAAATGCAATCTCTTCTATAGTTCTTAATGAGGAGTTTTGTCTA
>NW_006408576.1:2382927-2389682 GCF_000296735.1 Chrysochloris asiatica
TATATATATCTATATGATGTGTGGTGCTGTAGGATCAGCACTGGACTGTGAACCACAAGGTTGGCAGTTCAAATTCATAAGCTGCTTCTCGGAAACTGTATATAGGATCATTATGATTTCAAACTGATTTGATGACACTTAAAACAAAACAGCACATAACAACAACAATATTACCTTTATGGGAATTCTGTGTTATTCAGCTATGATGACATTTTGTCCTGGTTTGGTGCTATAGAATAAGCACTAGACCACAAGGTTGACAGTTCAAACCAACCAGCCACTCCTCAGAAACCCTGTTACAGGGTCGCTGTGATTCAGAACCTGTGTGCGACTCAACAGCACTTAATGAAAATCCAGATAGATAGATAGATAGATAGATAGATAGATAGATAGATAGATAGATAGATAGATAGATGTAGATATACTGATTTATTATTAAATGAATATTTCTTCATATTTGTTATTCATTTATTCATGTAGTTCTTCATTCAAAATGTGTTTAGTAATATTTTAACATTATGTATTTTTGCTGTTATTAAGTGTCGTGGAATCGGATCTAGTTCTTAGAAACCCTGTATATAGTTTCTGAGAGGCTGTAAATCTTTACAGGAGCAGAAAGCCCCATCTTTCTCCCTCAAATCTAATCTAGGCATAGAGAAAAGGTGTACAATGGGATAAGTAAGAATCCTTGACATCAAGGAATTGCAATTTTCGATTTTTGTTCCAAAACATAAAATGTTCTCATCTGTTGACTTCAAACGTTAAAATATTTTTGTTAGTTTTCCAAGTTCTACAAAAGTTTGTTTTCTTATGTTGCAAACTATGTAACAATTTAAAGAGAGGCAATGCATATCTTAATAATTTCCAAATTAAAATAAGTGCATCAAATAAACAGATGTTTTGAGTAAATGATGTGTGAATCTTGAAAGTGGACTCATTCCAATATTTGATCATCAAAAATATTCTTTTTAAAAAAATTATCAAATTTTATGTCCTCCTTCTTATGTGACTATATAGATAAGCGATTGATGATTATTGAGACATATATTCTCAATTTTTCAGATTCATATTATATGTGTAAAATACTTCATAAATCATATGGTTTTACCCCTTTATTTTTCAGAGTTAGCTGTAAACTCAATTAACTTCAAAAGAATAATGTCAACTCTGATCAATGTAAAGAGTCCTTTTTAACTAAAAATGGATGTTAAGACTCACATCCACAAAGTTGATTACAGTTAGCCTTTATGCTAGTTACTCCTTTGGGAAAGTTTTACCATATCAGCGTAACAAAAAAGATGTAGCTAATTTCAGCTTTTACAAAAAAAAATCTGTGTACTCTTGCCTACATTGATATGAAATTGTTATATTAACCATGACAGAGTAAACTGTCCTTAAGTTTATGGGGCAGATTTGATATAAGTATGTCACTGTTGAAAGGGAAACTGTTGATCATCACTCAGTATGACATAGGCATATATAGGCTTGAGATAAATCATGAGAAAGTGTCTAAGGAAGCTGCTGGTTCCCAGGAGATGATTTTTCTACTGTGTTAGTGAAGTGTGGGGCTAATCTAGGCTTCTAAAGAGTGCTAAACACGAATGCAGGCTTCAGTATATATTTAAAAAAAAAACAGAAAAAAAAACCCCATAAGAAATCTAGCTGTTAAAAGTGGAGTAAGCTGTTTTGTGATATTCTGAGTGAAGGGTCAGCATGTGTTTCTGTAAACGAGGACTGTAGAGATGAGTTAATGCTGTAGAGTTGAGTTAATAATACTAAAGAGTGCTACTCACTATTTTTCAGTCTTTTACAACAATTCCACTTGCAGAACTCAAAATGACAGTCGAGTGTGCCTTGGGCAGGGTTTTTATTCTTTAATGGCCATGCATGGGAGGCACTTGAGGGTGGAGAGGGAGAGAAATCTAAGAATAATAAAATTTGTGGAATTTGCCCTCATTTTTTCCTACAGTACAGTCAGAGATTTAAGAAGACATCTCAAATGTCTAAGTAAAATATTGTAATACAATATTACTTCTTGTCTAATTTCTTAGTATTGCTTCTTTGGTGAAAATCACTGTTAAAAACAGCCCCCTGTTTAAATATATTGGTAACTCATTTCATGGGATATTAGTTTCCTTTATACATTTAAATTAGTCTTTCTTAAAAACATTTTTTTAAATTTATAGGTGCATTTGTTATCACTAAAATATTATGATAGAGTCTACCTCCGTGTCCTATGATTCTGAACTTAAGAATTTTTAGAAATGAATTTGATGAGTGTCTTTATTTTTCTTTTAAAGGCATGGCTTCTCAAAACAGAAAGGAACCTCACAGATCATTATTTATTTTCAGCATTAACTCATCTCTACAGTCCTTGTTTACAGGAACACATGCTGACCTTTCACTCAGAATATCACAAAACAGCTTACTCCACTTTTAACAGCTAGATTTCTTATGTCTTCTTTATATTGAAGCCTGCATTTCTGTTGCTCCATGGTCATTCACTTAACAAATATTTGTGGAATATCTGTTATGCTTAATACTAAGACAATATATCACCACTAAATACAAGCTAATTATAACTTCATTAAATATAAGCCCTCAAGAATGATGGTGATACTGCTTATGTGCTGTGGAGTCAGTTCTAATTCATAGTGACCCAGCATAGGGCTTCTGAGGCTGCAAATCTTTATGAGAGAAGAAAGGTTCATGTTTCTTCCACCTCAAAAATATGGTATAATAAGAAAAAGGTAAATTATATTTTTAAATATTACAATAAAATTTGAAAATGTGGATACTTTAAAAGAGTTACAAATAAATCATTATTTTGATTGAATGTGGGAGTCATTCCTTTAGGTTTGCTTTCCCTATGTTGTCTTGATTATAGAGAATAACTTTAATTCCCCTTGATAACAGGATCTCACATATCTTAATATATGTACTCCCTCTCTCTCATCACAATTCCTTTAATAACTGTCCATATGAGAAAATATCCAGAACCTTGATAATCATAAACTGATAGGAGATTATACCATTTTTCAACCTTGTAAGAAACATTAGTATTAGGTGAATAATCAGGATAATGTCAATTTTAAAAGGAAGAATTAACTGAAAACAATTTTTTATATGTATCTGACAAATTGTTTAGAGAAGTGATTATCAAACCCTGAAGCATAGTAGATTTACTTGCACAACATTTAATACTGAATGACTCATATTCAGTTGATCACTTTGGTTTAACACTTCTCCCAAGCTTTTAAATTAGTAAAGTTCAAAGTTGTGGGAATGGGAAACAAAACAAATAATAACATCACAAAATTCGGTTGATAGAGAACTATCAGTGTAGTGGTAGTAGGTGTCTACTAAGACACTTGCTCATGCAAATTACTTTCTTCAGGATAACCTGGCCAACGCTAATCTTGTATATATGATTTCCTTTTGGAGATGGAGATGTACGTGCCTGATTTTTATTGCTTTTTGAAATAGCTAACACTCAAGTATTGATTAACAATTATGTTTTATTCAACATGTTTAAACTATCACAGTCCAGTAACATGCTTGTTGTTGTTAAATACCGTCGAGTCGATTCCAACCCATAGCGTTTCCGAGGATCAGCTGGTGAGCTTGAACCACTGACCTTGCAGTTCAAACAGCTTTGCAGTCTGGTGCATTAACCCACAGTGCCACACCAGGACTCCTAGGAGCTTTTTTTTAAAGAAGAAAATACTTATTGGTAGACAGTGACATGACTTTGTTGCCTAACCTTAAAGATTTTCATGCTATTATCCTATTAGGTTCCTCCAGAGCATCCCTTTCTGCCCTAGATGTTTTGATAACATTTGGATCTTTTAATCCTGTTGTTGTTGTTAAGTGCTTTTGAGTAGGTTCTAACCCATAGTGACCCTGTTTAGGGTTTCCAAGGGGTGGCTGGTGATCTTGAACTACTGACCTTGCAGTTCAAACTGACTTTGCAGCCCAGCACAGTAACCCACAGTGCCACACCAGGACTCCTTTAATCTTACTATGGCCAAATTAATAGCAATTTATAAGGTAGCAGCATGGATATACTTCATTGCCTTCGTAAAAATGGTATCATTATAGATTGTTTGATAAATGGTAAAGATCAGCATGAACACAAGAATCCAAAGATATATATACTCACCAGGGTCCAAAGACACCATCCAAAATTTTGTTGCTTTCTTAGTTGTAGGCATTCCAGCATGCAGCATCTTATCCTTCAACTCTGAGGAGATAGTTTGTCATATCCCAGACCTCCAGATACCTAAATACTACACTGAGGTTATAGGCTTGTAGATATTATTGGGTTAGTTTATCACTCTCTGTCATATTTATGTCCTACTAAATTGTCTAGGACTTAATATATTGCCTTTCTTAATACATAAATTGAATTAATGTGATTTCACCAATGTAGTTAACCAACATGATAGTCTGTGGAATGGTGACATGATTTATTTTTATGTAGATTAGACAATGAAGGAAAGATAATTGACATGGTCCTGATGTAGTATAGTAAAGGAAACCTGTTAACATTACAGAGCAAATCATCTATCTGCTGACACCTAGCAGCTATAGGAGTCCTGGTGTGGGCTAATGTGCTGGACTACAAAGTCAGTTTGAACCTTAAGATCAGTGGTTCAATCACCAGCTGCTCCTTGGAAACCCTATACAGGATCACTATGGGTCAGAGCCAACTCGAAGACATTTAACAACAACAACAACAACAACAACAACAACAAGCAGCTATAGAAAAAGGAAGTATTTGCCATGTCAATAATTATATACCAGATACCAGGAATCATTCTGATTTGCTATAGGAAAGAGGATTCATCTGGGTTAGCAGTTATAATTAGAATGCATCTGTTTATATTTACAATAATGCACTGTCATTAATAATTTATTTGCTTTCTGCTTGGGCCAGGTAATTAAGTTGAATAGGAGCTCTAGTAGCGTAGTGGTTACGAATTGGGCTGCTAACCTCAAGGTCACCGGTTCGAAACTACCAGCTGCTCTGCAGGAGAAGGATGAGGTTTTCTGCTCCCGTAAAGATTAACAGCCTCGGAAACCCTGTGCAGGGTCGCTATGGGTCAGAACCGACTCGACGGCACTTAACAACAGCAACAACAACAAGGGCTGTAGGAAAATTTCTATCTTTCCATCTTTGTTGTTGTTGTTAACTGCCATGCATCTTTTAGGAAGCAAGAATCACAATTAAAAACAAAAAATGAGGTTTTGCTCACATAGACTTGGATTCCTTAACTCAAGGGCTTCTGTTGTCAACTGAATCAGTTCTTAAAACGGATTGAGAGACCATGACTCTATACTGTAATAATACAAACACTCTATTCAACCAATCTAGAAAATTTTCATTTATAAAGATCAATTATAAGTGTGATACATTTTCTTCTACTTTAATCTTAAAGGAAGAATTGAAGATATTAACCTTGAATGATCAATTCTCATTACTACTCCAGCTCTATTTTGCATTAAGGGAACCAAGCCACCTTGTCTCTGAAGGTTAAGTGTTACCACCTGGGCACTCTCACGCTGGGATCCTATCATCTCCTTCAAATTCAGGGAGCCAAATTTCTATTTCAGCATAGCCCATTATTGTTCTTATTTAGCAGAAAACTGCCAATGCAGAGGCTTTCAAGGACGAAGTGGTGTAGAAGATTATCTAATGTCTCTTTTAGCCATAGTCTGTAAGGATTCTGCCCTGCTGGGTCTGGTAAGAGGAGGTGGGAGAAGATACTAATAGAATGATAGGATTCAGCTGTGGATTTTCAGAGATTTAATTCTAATTGTAAAAACTTGAAAATGTAGCATGGGTTTAAAAAGAGTTATCTCAGAAGCAAGGAGGGGTCTCTCATTACCATCAAAGAAGAAGAGCCTGGACTGAATGACATCCTATGGACTCCAAGATTCTTGTACATTTAACCTCTTTAACCCAGGGCCAGTACAGCTGTGAAACCGGTGGAGTGGCAGAAGAAAAGCAGGAGCAGAATCATGAAACAGTACAAGAAACAGAGCAGTGGACTTTCAAACCCACAGAGCAACTAAACTTGAGTGATTTGAGGCAGCGAACTTGCTTATTCAGTGGAGTAGCTCCAGGCAATTAAGTGGGGACGCTTAAATTTGCTGAACCATAGAGCTAGAGCCAAGTGTCTCATGCTGAAGCTTATGGTAGAGTAAGGTGTCCTGTGGGCATTTATTAGTAGCTGACTGGAACAACTGTGCCCACAGCATTTCTGACACCAAATTGTTACCTGTTAACTTCCTAATAAACCCCATAACTCTGGTGTCTGAGTGTTCAGTGGCCATTGAAGTGGATATTGGGTGGCCAGTAGAGAGGTAGAGTGATGTGGGATGATTGGCTAGTGCCACATATCTTTACAGATGCTGGCCTTTTACTCATTTAGATTTTTCTCTGTATTTTGACAAAAGGTGTATCTTCCAGACTCTCCCTAGAGTGAAATGGATGAGTGGTAGAGGGAACCATTTTATCTTTTGAATTCTTCTTCTACAGCATACAAGGGAAGTCAGACATATCAACTTTAATTTGGTCTCTGAGAGTACAGATTTCATTCAACCAAACAAAGTACTATTAGTTGTTGTTTGGAAGTTCCATGGAGCTAATTCTGGTTCATTGTTGTTGTTGTTGTTAAGTGCCGTCGAGTCGGTTCCGACCCATAGCGACCCTGTACAGGGTTTCCGAGGGTGTAAATCTTTACGGGAGT
>NW_006408576.1:2390322-2402331 GCF_000296735.1 Chrysochloris asiatica
GGCTGGTAGTTTCGAACCACTGACCTTAAGGTTCGCAGCCCGATTCGTAACCACTACGCTACCAGAGATAGGAAAGAAAAATAGAAGTTCTGTAAGACAGAAATGCAAGGAACAGGGATACACTGAAATCTGTCTAAATGTTTCAATTCAAATAATGTGCTCCTCTTTCCCACTGTTCTACCTATCACATAAGGGAACATTTGATGTTATTAATTCAATTTCTCAGCCACATGCAGTATCAGATTTCAGTTTATTTCTCTGGTTAGATGAACTAAAGAAATCATTCAAGAGCATTATTTTTACTTAGATTCACTATCAACAATCATAGAAACCCCAGTCAAGACATCAAATGACATACTGCATTAGGCAAATCTGCTGCACAGTGTTCAAGAGCACAGATGTCAGTTTAAGCATTAAGGTACTGCTTACTGATCCAAGCCACGGTATTTTCCATGCCTCATATGCATGTGAAATTTTGGCAGTAAATAAGGAAGACCATAGAAGAATTGATTCATTTGAGTTATGATGTTGGAGAACAAAATTAAAAGTGGACTGCCAGAAGAACCAACAAATCTGTGCTGGAAGAAGTACAGACAGAAAGCTCCTTAGGAGCTAGGATGGCAAGATTTTGTTTCTCATACTTTGTACGTATTATCAGGAGGTACAAGCCCTTGGTAAACTGAAGCAACTTCAAAGAAGAGAAGGACCCCAAATGAGATGGATTGGTACAGTGGCATCAGCAATTGGCTCAACAGTAACAATGATTGTGAGTTTGGTGCAGGACCAGGCAGTGTTTCATTCTGTTGTGTATAAGGTGTTGTGCATGAGTTGGAAACTACAAAACAACTGTATGGCAGCACTGGACTGCAAGGTCAGTTTGAATCCCAAGGTTCAAACTCACCAGTCGCTCCTCGGAAACCCTATACAGGGTCCCTATGAGACAGAACCAACTCAACAGCACTCAGCAACAACATGCTGCTAATTCTTCACCCATGGCTCAAACTGGAAATATATGTCATCAGCTTTGTAAAGCTCCTTCGTCAAGGTCTCCAAAGTAGCCGTAAGCAGACATCCTAACCAGTTCTTACAAGAAAACTGCATCAGTTAGCACTTGATTGAGAAAATAAAAATAACTATGAATCCTGGGTATCACATGTTTGACAATACAGGAGTTCACAGCGTATTGGAACTGCTGGGGGTAAAGGTTGTGAAATTGCTATTAATTATCTCAACGTATAAACTGAAGTGGTTGGTTTTCAAGAACAAGCCAGAGAACAAGTGCAGTTCTCAGAAAATTCTGGAACCTAGCATCATCTATAAAGCAGAGAGTACTCAGAAGCCACTGGGAAGCCACAGTAAATCTATATCTACCTAAGGGCCTAGTTAGCTGACTTCAGAGACTAAATGACCTCTTCTGTTTCAGTTTCTAAATCAGCAAACTCTAACCCTGAGACATATGGGAAGAGATTCAGAGAAATATCTTTTCTGGCTTCTCTTTTTGTGATAGAGAAGAGCTTTAAGAGAATGTTGATGTACTGCCAAATTGATCAAAGACAACCCAGCATAAACATAAAAGAACAGTTGTGTAAAACTCTGGTGAAACACTGGAAAATTAAGTTTACAGTGAAAATACATGAACAATTAAAGATATTTAATTAGATGAGTAAAAAAATGTGTGCACATATTAGCATGTACATGTGTGTGTATATTTAACAGAGTATAGGTAGATGCTGTAATACTTAGGTCATCTGGTAGCATAGGAAACAAAAACTTAAATTGAGTACAAGAGTCCTGGTGTGGGTCTTCTAACCAAAACTTGGCAATTCAAACCTACCCACAAGGTGCTCCTTGGAAACCCCAACAGGTTTGCTATGATTCAGAATCAACTCGACAATATTTAACAACAATAATGAAGTGAAAGGGACAAAGAGTGGCCAATACTATTAGAGCAGTAAATTAATTGAACCTTGTGAGAAATGACATAAATTACTCTGAAAATCTTAGTAGCACTGTTTCCAACTGTCTTCTGTTAAAAAATGACTGTTTCCAAATACTGTCATTACATACATCTTTAATACTTTATTAATGTACAAATAACTCTTTTAGTGAGTCATTTCATGTGATTGTGTCATCATGTTATACAGATTTCATTTTTAATGGGCCTTTTTGCAGAGATCAGAAACTTTCTAGAGGACTTTAAGTAAGTTGTCTGAGAATGTAAACTTTTTAAAAGATGGAATTAAGACTCAAAACTGTGTAATGTCTCAAAAACATTTCTTATGTTTCCACTAAGTCATTCTGCCTTTCTCATCCTCTACAGTAGAAACACTGAACAAAGAGTACATTTTTTTATTTGTTTGAGCATGTCTTATTTCCTTGAATTTCAATCATTTAATAATTTTTAATTTCTTATGATGACCCTTATCAAAAAGGTTTCTATTAAAATCAGCATCCTTACAAAGTTAGAATTTTCTCAGCCTGAATCAGAATGTTACTTATAAACATGTTTGGACAAAATGACAAGATTTTTAAATGATGATACACAATGTTTTTCCCACTATGGTAAAATTTTAAGTATACAGTATTTGTAAAGATAGCATACAGGTTAGATGATATAACCCAAAGTGTAGCAGTCAACACAAAAAATAACAGTTATAATCATATGGCATAAAATTCTGTATTCCCCAAACATAAGAATATATTATGAAAGTAATTATCTTCAAACATATTATTCTATAAAAGTCCCTGATAATTGTTCATTATATTTTAAGAATATGAAATTATCAGAGGCAATTGAAGACAATACAGGCCTGATTATGATCTTGAGGAAAGAAAGTCAATTAATTTTAAAATTCTTATATTTTAATTATGTATTAAAAGGAACTAAAATAGGAGCCTTCTTACAAAGAAAGGGGAGGTGTTTAAATGAAGAAGCTGGTTCTATGCATATTCTTTGTCTCTTCTATTTTATTATAGATAGGTTAATATTAGCTAGTTGAAAATTCAGGAGCAAGACTATTTCAAGTGTGACCTATATGATAATCACATCAGTGAAAGCAGAGAAAATTGTGGTGTCATATATGTTGGAATTAAACATTTTTAAAAAACATTCCAATATGTATAGCTCCTTAGTGATTATCTAGTCAGTTTAACCCCTTATTTCAGACATGAGGATTTTGTCGCAAAAAGAGGGCAGGAAATGTTCATATTTATGCAGACAAAATGTGGCAGACCCATAATAGAACCTCGTGCTGCTAGGCTTTAATCAATGGCTATTTCTACACATTCAAATTCCAGAACTGGAAAAGTTATCCAGATATTTTGCCTCATACAGTATGTTTCTATTTGTAAACTAAGCAAAGTACTAAATAAAAAATAGTATGAAGGCATATTTACAAAGTCTTCAAATTGATGAAATGTCTTCCTTTTATAGTTCTGATTACTGTTTTGTTGAGGTCTACTGAAGATGAGTAACTTATTACAAGACACATGCATGGTTGGGGCAAGGATATCCCAAGCTCATTTTTTGTTCAACTAAAAGATGGTGAATTACAGTAAAAATAATGTAGAACCTGCCATCATTTGTAGATACTGACCATTCATTATAGATTCACAAATAGTTGTACATTTTGGGATTTCAAGAATACACAAAAGGAAAGAGCAAGTGATGTAAGATGAAGGGAGAGAAAAAAGGAAGATGAAGAGATTTGGGGAAAAGATAAGAAATTCCATGACAAAACTTCCTCTCTGGCTACTATTTGACAAGTATATCATTGAAATTATGGAAGAACTCAGGAGTGCTATACATATTTTAAATACCTAAAATTAAATGTGAGTGTTACTAAGATATAGGTAAGTATATCACAACATGCAAACTTCTTCCCCCTTGGATATCTGTAGGATATTTAAAAAGGGTTCTTAATAGCAGAGAATATCAGAAAGATGTTTACCTTTGTTTCATTGACTACGCTAAGGCTTTTGATTGTGTGGATCATGACAAGCTATGGACAATATTGTGAAGAGTGAGTATTCCTGAACACTTAATTCTGGTCATGAGGAATCTGTACATGGACCAAGACGCAGTTGTTCGAACAGAACATGGGAACACTGTTGTTGTTGTTGTTGTTAAGTGCCATCGAGTCGGGTCCGACCCATAGTGACCCTGTACAGGGTTTCCGAGGGTGTAAATCTTTACAGGAGTAGAAAGCCTCATCTTTCTCCCGCGGAGCGGCTGGTAGTTGTTGAACCACTGACCTTAAGGTTCGCAGCCTGATTCAAAACCACTATGCTACCAAAGCTCTCTGATTTAAAATTAAGAAAGGTGTGTAACACGGTTGTTTTCTTTCACTTTACTTACTCAACCTATCTGCTGAGCAAATAATCCGAGAAGCTGGGTTATATGAAGAAAAGCGTGGAATCAGGATTGGAGGAAGACTCTTTAACAACCTACGATAAGTAAATGATAAAACTTTGCTTGCTGAAAGTGAAGAGGACTTAAAATATTTACTAATGAAGATCAAAGAGCACATGGATTGCATGTTAATGTAAAGAAAACAAAAATCCTCGCCACTGGACCAATAAACAACATTCTTAACAACAGAGAAAGGATTGAAGTTATCAGGGACATCATTCTTCTAGGATCAACTATTAACACTCATGGAAGCAGCAGTCAAGAAATCAAACGATGTATTGCATTAGGCAACTCTGCTGTGCAAGACCTTTTTAAAGTGCTGAAAAGCAAAGATGTCAGCTTGAGGACTAATGTGCACCTGACCCAAGCCATGATATTTTCAGTAACCTCATATGCATGTGAAAGTTGGACAGTAATTACGAATAGGACTGCGAACCACAAGATTGGCAGTTTGAAACTACCAACTGTTCCGTGGGAAAAAGATGAGGCTTTCTGCTCCCATAAAGATTTATAGCCTCGGAAACCCTATACAGGGTCGCTATGAGTCGGAACCAACTCCACGGCACACAACAACAACAACAACAACAATAGAAGAATTGATGCTTTTGAGTTTGGTGTTGGAGGAGAATATTGATAGTGCCATGGGCTACCCATAGAACCAACAGATCTGTGTTGGAAAAAGTGCAGCTAGAGTGCTCCTTGGAGGCCAAGATGGCCAAACTTTGTCTCTCATACTTTGGACATAGTGTCAGGAGGGACCAGTTGCTAGAGAAGGATTTTATGTTTCGTAAGGTGGTGGGTCAGAGAAAAAGAGGAAGACCCCCAGCAAGATGGTTTAGCCAAGTGGCAGCATCAATGAGCTCAAGCATGGCAACAATATTAAGGTTGACCCAGGGTTGGGCAGTGTTTTATTCTGCTGTGCCTAAGGTCACTATGAATTGGCACCAATTTGATACCACCTAACAATAACAACAATCACATAAATTTGGAAAACAAAATAACTGATGATTGTTCATAGTTTAGGCATTACTAGGTCAGTTAACGATTAAATTGAATTTTTAAAATATAGGTACTTCTTGTCAAGATTAGCAGTGGGAAAGAGTGTGTTGAGGAATGTAATTATGCAGATGTTGTCCCAAAGTTAAAGGATTTTGAAGCATTTATTTTGTTCCATAAAAATGAGATATTAAATGGTAAATCTTTGTTAATAGTATTAGAAATAAAGGCAAACACTGGACATCATACAACAAGGCCAGTAGTTTAAACCACTAGCTACTCCTCAGAAACAGATGAGTCAGTAATGACTTGATGACATGTAACTGTATAAGCAAATTAACAAAAATAGTAAAGTTAAACAATATCAGATCTAAAATTCCTTTCAGCATTTTACCCTTACTTTTGTCCATAAGAAAAATTACAAAATCCTCATGACCACCATTTGCTAATCTGTAAAGGTTTAGTGTTCGAGGTGTTGGAGGAAAATATTGAAAGTGCCATGGGCTTCCAGAAGATCCAATAGATATGTGTTGGAAGAAGTACAGCCAGAGTGCACCTTGGAGGCCAAGGTGGCCAAACTTCTGCTCTCACACTTAGGACATTTTGTCAGGAGGGACCAGTCACTGGAGAAGGATATCATGTTTGGTAAGGTGGAGGGTCAGATAAAAAGATGAAGACCCCCAATGAGATGGATTGGCAAAGTGGCAGCATCGATGGACTCAAGCGTGGCAACAATAGTAAGGTTGGCCCAGTATTGGGCATTGTTTTGTTCTGCTGTGCATAAGGTCGCTATGAGTCGGTACTGACTCGATGGCACCTAACAACAACAACAAAGGTAAAAAAGGTAAATTGTTATACTACTAATTAGATAATTATGCTCCCCCCCCTTTTTTTCTAATAAGACTAAGTTTATTCAAAACCCTAGTAAAAGTTTTGATTCTTAGTATCAAACAATATAAAAAGTACAAAACAGATTTTAGATTTCAAATATATTAATACATGACTACATACAGTAACCTTACAGGCAAAGAGTGGTGGAAGGGAAAAAGAAGACTGTGGTTGAAGGCTTGTTATAAGTAAGTAAATACACAATTAGAGATGATCCATATTATAGTATAGTCTACCACCAGTACTGTAGCCAAAATGTACCAAATTAAAAAGACAAAAGAAATAATTTCAAATACAACTCAGAAGGAAGATGATAAGGCTGGGACTCTTGTAATACACCTCAAAGGCTGTGGGAGAGTTGACCCAACTCACTATGTATCTGTGCATATGGTGGCATGTAGCATGGAGGTTTTTGCCAAAAAGGAGAAATATAAAATCTTGAGTTTAGATAATGAACTGTAAAACTATAGGATGTCCATAAAATTTGGCTCATTGCTTATTGATATTTATACTATCCAATTTTTTTTTTTAAATACAGTTTTAAAAATAAACACTGAGTATTGGTACTGTTAAGGTAGGCAAAATGCTCCTCCCTCAATTATGAAGTCTTAAGTAGTGATCAGTGAATAAGGAAGATTGTAGAAGAATTGATGCCTTTGAGTTGTGGTGTTGGAGGAGAATACTGAAAGTGCCATGGACTGACAAAAGAACCAAGACATCTGTTTTGGAAGAAGTGCAGCCAGAGTGCTCCTTGGAGGCCAGAATGGCTAAGCTTCGTTTCTCATACTTTGGACATATTGTCAGGAGGGAACAGTCGCTGGAGAAGGATGTCATGCTGGGTAAGGTGGAAGGTCAGAGAAAAAGAGGAAGACCCCCAACGAGATGGATCAGCCAGGTGGCATCATTGATGGACTCAAGTGGGACAGCGGTAGTGAGGTTGGCCCAGGATTGGACATTGTTTCATTCTGCTGTGCACGGGGTCGCTATGAGTCGGTTCAGACTCGATGGCACCTGACAACAACAACAACAACAACAAGTAGTGATAGTTTGTTTTTGTTTTTTTTCCCCTGAACTTTCAGAAGAGGCAATGAAAATAACTTTGGTTTTGGATTCAAGTGAAAGGCCTTTCACGTAGATTTTAGAACTGAAGCGATTCATTCAGGATTTGTTTTTTGATTAAAATCTCAGTGTTCAAAAAGCTTGTCTAAGAGAAGCCAAACAAAATCAACCCACTCAGCCCTTGACATACACCTCTTTTCTTTTAGTAGATTTTTATTTTAAATATAGAGTGAAGAAAGAACAAAAAACCCAAATCAGTTACATCAAATCAGACATCCACTCTACACAGATAAAACCTTCACAAAGGTCAACTGAATTAATATAGTGCTAAAACGTAAGTATGCAGATTTTCATAAAGTCACCCATCATATGACTCAAGAAAAAGTTAATTATTTACACACACAGCAAAAACCTCTAAGAAATGTGACTCTAGAAGCATTACCTTTGTTTTCTACCATCTTGAAAGCTTGCACATTTTATTTTCCAGATAGTTTAACGTTTTTTAATAGAGTGTGTTTGTTCTCCACCATGTAGTAATGTTTGGTTATCCTAAAAACTTTCCATTTCCCAAGAGAAGCTTTGACTTTGCTTTTAGAGGTTTCATATAAATAAAATTTTTATCAAATATTAATATGGTGGGAGGTCAAACTGGATACAACATATACAGTCAATTTACCTCTCTGTATATTTAGTCATTATTCTCTACTTCAAGGTATTTGTGCCTGAAAGCTTAGTCTCTCCTGCTTAATATTTCAGTATTGAATCTTTAGAATGTTGGCAAGACCTTGATATTTAAAAATTATTAACAAATCCCTCTAGGGGCACATACATGTTACTGCTTATGACAAATTTATTATCATGAGGGAAAACAAGTATAGCCAACCATCTTTAACAATGCCCCAGCCACTGCTTCTCAATATAGAAAGACTAAAACTACATATGGTTTATCATACAAGATCCCATTTGTCTCCATGAAACTCCCCTTTTCATTCATTAGAAGGGAATTACAAAAAAGAAAAAAAAAAGACTTAAAGAGCACTTTACAGCAGCATTCAGCTTTCCTATGAAATACTCAGCATCTTAAATATTATATGTGCACTTTTTTGTGTGTGAACTAGCCACTGGCTTCAAAGTTTGTGGAACTGGAGAGAATAATAATCCATTCAAAACCATTCTACATATTGTTTGGGTTTTTTTTTTTTTCAACTGTTTTATTTTGAATTATGTGATAGTTTACATAGGAGAATATTAGCTTTACATTCATCATATCATATATCGTTACATTGCCATGGTTACAACATCCTTCATGCATCATCAACCAACCAAAGGGTGCATCCCGCAAGCCTGCCCCCAGGTCATCAGCACAGAGCCCCTCTCCCTCTCTGGGTCTAGAGTTCCCAGCTGCTCCATCTCTCCACATCATCGTCTTTGCCTCCATCTCTGGCATCACTCTTTCTCTGCTCTTCTCCCTTGATGGTCCCAGGGGCCTCTGCTCCTGGCCTGCAAAGTCAATGTCTCCCCTCCTTTTGCTACAAAATGTCTACGTTTACATTTCCAACCCTCACAGTCAGTCTTGATAGTAATTATTCACTATTGTACCACATGAGTGCTATCCCCATCTCCTTTTATTAGCCCCTCCCAAACAGATTGGATACTACTCAGTGGAGATTCTACCTTCCTTCGTGACATCTGGATATATCTAGACTCCCTTTTGAAAGCTTGTAAGCCAGTCACTTCTTGCCTTTGTAGCCACCGGCCCCCCTCATTATGGATAGCTAATGTCCAAGTTACCCATCCCTGTCTACCCTTTGTATGGAGGGGATGGGAGTGATCCTCGCTGTAAAGATTTGTTCCCTCTTGAGCATTCATAGGTGTAGGTCAAGTCCATCAAATTGTATCCAATTACGCTTTTTTTCCTCTTCTTTCTTCTAGTTGAGCTCTGATCATCCAGCCATTTAAGCCAGCTCAAGTAGGTATTATTTGCAAGTGAGGGTGTTGTTGTGCATATGCCCTCTCTTCTTATCAGCTGGATGCTTCATTCTCCACTGTAATCCTCTGTGGCTGTGTCACTTCTGGGCCCAGGAGTTCCAGGTCTTGCCAAACTGCTGGCCAATCAGTTCTCCACCCAGGGTTCACAGGAGTGTATTGAATGTGTTTGGACTTAGCTCACAGCTTCATTGCTGTTTTTTGCCTTTTCCTCTTATCGGTTACCAACATAGTCACCAGTCAGAGCACATGTCTGCTCATGTATCCCCATTGAGTCTTAGTCTTGGAAGGAGTGCATAATGTCTTTTGGCAAAATAACAAGTATCCAAGTTAAAAGAGGGGGATTACTTTGTTGTGTCTTTCCAAACTTTCAATTGTTTTTGTTCCCCTTCTATATAAATCTCAGTCACCTCTCCTGAGTGGAGATGGGTAGGGGCTCTGGCCCCGACTCCTCTGGCTTCTCAGCAGTTGCTTTCTTATTGCAGCAACAAGGCTTGAATGCTCTTGAAAGGCTATTGCTCAGAAGAAAAGATGTTTGGTTTTCACAAGCCAAAGATGCACAGAAGTATAGCGGGTGACTGTATTTGCAAAGCTAAGTCCTCGAGTTCTCGATTCAGTGACAGTAAACACTATGAAAAGGACTTCCAGTGCTGTTTGGGGTTGCATGAGACTCGTTCAAGGAGACATCTGCAATGGCTGCATCCTGCTTGTGAAAAGATGGAAGAAGCTGCCAGCAGGATCAAAAAACAAAAGGAATCATGTGGTAGATGCAAGGGCAGAGCCCGATCTAAATACTACATTGAAGCCAAAGAAAATGATTTTTTTTGTGTGTGTGTGTGCCTTTTCCAGTATGTAAAATGTAAAAAGGAAAAGACTGGTGTTGTATTAATGCCAGGAGCCATCTCTGTATATGAAACATCATCTGACTAGTGACTGTAACAAGGAGACTGGGCTGGAGAGGTACTTGAGGTGGCACTGTGAGCATCAGAATTATCAGGTTTAAATTCCTTCTGTAGTTTACTGACTTGGTTGCTTTTTATCCTGTTTCCAGAGAGTTTTCATTTTCTTTGGCTTCAATGTAGTATTTAGATCGGGCTCTGCCCTTGCATCTGCCACATGATTCCTTTTTTTTTTTGATCCTGCTGGCAGCTTCTTCCATCTTTTCACAAGCAGGATGCAGGCATTGCAGATGTCTCCTTGAACGAGTCTCATGCAACCCCAAACAGCACTGGAAGTCCTTTTCATAGTGTTTACTGTCACTGAATCGAGAACTCGAGGACTTAGCTTTGCAAATACAGTCACCCTCTATACTTCCGTGCATCTTTGGCTTGTGAAAACCAAACATCTTTTCTTCTGAGCAATAGCCTTTCAAGAGCATTCATTTTACGTGCAAAAATGTTCCCGAGGTGCAGAGTGCACTCCAGATCAGCGTCCCCTCCTCTAGTCGCTCCCTGTGATGTCCTTTGACCCATAAAATACCTGTGCTGTAGGGAATCTGAGTAACAGAATATTGAAAAAAAATCTGTTCATCTTGTTGTTCCTAGTTTTAGTTGGCAGAATTATTTATACTTATAATAAACTGATGGCAACTTTTTTTTTTTTTTTGATTTTGTGGTGATGTGGGTTAATGCACTGGACTGCAAAGTTGATTTGAACTGCTAGGTCTGCGGTTCAAGTTCACCAGCTGCTACTTGGAAACCCTATGCAGGATCGCTATGGGTTCTTTTGAGAAGATTTCATAATCACAAGTTCCTTGTTGTTGTGAAGTGCCTTCGAGTCAGTTCCGAACCATAGCAACGCTGTAGAGTTTCCAAGGAGCTCCTGGTGAACTTGAACCTCTGACCTTGCAGTTCAAATGGCTGTGCAGTCTTGCGCATTAACCCACAGTGCCACACCAGGACTCCATGCAAGTTCCTTGTTGTTGTTGTTAAGACCGTGGAGTGGGTTCCGACTCATAGTGACCCTGCACAGGGTTTCTAAGGCTATAAATCTTTATGGGAGCAGAAAGCCTCATCTTTCTACCATGGAATGGCTGGTAGTTTAGAACTGCCGACCTTGAGGTTAGTAGCCCGATTTGTAACCACTATGCTACCAGTGCTCCTTTAGTAAATAGTAGATCATATTTACAACAGGTGTCTGAAGGTTTAGGTAACATTTTGAGGTCATCTTCTAAAAAATATGGAGAATTAACTAAATAAAAAATTAGAAGTCAGCATTACATTCGTGTTCATATTTTACTAATGAACTAATTAACTAATGTATCTGTTTATCTCTGTTTGTCTATAACATATGCATGGAATGCTAATTATCATCTTACTTTGTAAAATATGGGAACCTGCTTATCTATTGGGAATCAAAATGGCTCTGTCACTTTTAACTGAGAGTAACATATTAAAAAAAAAGCAAGTCTAGTATTTTGCAACCCAAGCCACTGATCTTTCTTGTCACAGCTTTATTTCCTACAACTGAGCATACATCATGGAAAGCATTTCCTTTACTCTCCAGAAATATATGTTAACAAAATGTTCAGGGAGTTTATCTTTGAAGAACTTTTGTTTCTTGATGCGCTAGTTAGTGAACCAAACAATTATGTCTGTCAGGTGAAGTATTGACTAGCGTTAAAGCACTGTCAAGATCAGAATTCACGACAATTTTTTTTTTTTTTTTTT
>NW_006408576.1:2403595-2407326 GCF_000296735.1 Chrysochloris asiatica
GCACATAACAACAATAACAATATAAAATTCTGAAAGAAAATAATTACCAACCAAGAATAATGTATCTAGCAAAATTGTCCATCAAATATGATGGCAAAATAAGATCATTTTAAGACTAAACAGCAGTTAAAAGAATTTGTAAAAAAACACTACAGAGAATTCTATGGACAGAGAACCAACTAATAAACAACAACCTGAGACTAACATACAGGACAATATCACCTGTATTCAACCCAGATATAGACGTAAATAAAGAAAGAAAGACCTATAAAATTAAAAAATACTGTTGCTGCTAGGTCATTGAGTCTATTCCTATGTACAACCCTATGTACAACAGAATGAAGTCCCACCCACTTGTTTGCCATCCTCACAATTACTGCTATGCTTGAATCCATTGCTAATGCCAAAGTGCCAACCCATGACATTGAGAGTCTCCCTTTTTTACACTAGCCCTCTATTTTGCCAAGCTTGATGTCCTTCTTCAGGGACCGGGCCCTCCTGATAATATGTGCAAAGTATAAGAGATGAAGTCTGGTTATTTAAGCTTCTAAGGAGCAGTCTGGTTGTACTTATCCCAACATAGATTTGTTTATTCTCCTGGCAGTCTGTGGTAACTTTAATGCTCTTCTCCAACACTATAACACAAATGAATTAATTCTTACACTGTCTTCCTTATTTATTGTCCAACTTTTACATGCATATGAGGCTATTGAGAAAATATCATGGCTTGGGTCAGGTGCACCTTAGTCCTCAAACTGACATCTTTGCTGTTGAACACTTTAAAGATGTCTTGTGCAGCAGATTTGCCTAATGGAACACACTGTTTAATTTCTTGACTGTTGCTTCCATGAGTGTTGATGGTGTTTCCAAGCAAAATGAAGTCTTTGACAATTTTAATTTTTTTCAACATTTATCAGAATGTTATTTATTGCTCCAGTGGTGAAGAATTTTGTTTTCTTTACATTGAGGTACAACCCATACTGAAGCCTGTGTTCTTTGATCTTCACCATTAAGTATTTAAAGCATTATTCACTTCCAGCTGGAGAGATTGTATCATCTGCATATCACAGGTGGTTAATGATTCTTCCTCCGATCCTGATGCAGCTTCTTCATATAATCCAGTTTCTCAGATTATTTGCTCAGCATATGGGTTGAGTAAGTATGGTGAAAGAATAGAATCCTGGTGTATACCTTGCCTAAATTTAAACCCTTCAGTGTCGCCTGTTCTGTTTGAATGATTGCCTTTTGGTCTATGTACAGGTTCCTGATAAACACAAATAAGTGTTCTGGAATACTCATTGTCCTCAAAGTTGCCTTGTTATGATCCACACAGTGAAAAAGCATTTCCATAGTCACTAAAGCACAGGTAAACATCTTTCTGATATTCACTGCCTTCAGCCAAAATCCATCTGTCACCAATAATATCCCTTGTTCTGCATTCTTATCTGAATTCAGTTTGAACCTGTAGCAGTTCCCCGTCAATGTACTGTTGCAGCCATTTAAATTTTTTCTTTAGCAAAATTTTATTTGCATGTGATATTTATGATATTGTCCGATGATTTCTGCATTCCATTAGATCATCTTTCTTTCTAATGGGCAAAAATAATGGATCTCTTCCAATCAGATGGCCAGGCAATTGTCTTCCAAATTTCTTGGCATAGGTGAGTGAGTACCTCCAATGCTTCATCAGTTTGTTGAAAGATTTTAATTTGTATTCCATCAGTTCCTGGGGCCTTGTTCTTTGCTAATGACTTCAGTGTACCTTGGACTTCTTTCTTCAGTACCATTGGCTCTTGATCATATGCTACGCGAACCGCAAGGCCAGCAGTTCAAAACTACAAGCTATTCTGCGGCAGAAAGATGAGGCTTTCTGCTCCTGTAAAAGATTTACAGCCTTGGAAACCCTGTACAGGGTCGCTATGAGTCAAAACTGACTCCACGGCACATAAAAACAACCTCTTGAAATGGTTGAACATCAATGATTTATTTTTCGTACAAATACTTTGCATATTCCTTCCATCTTCTTTTGCTGCTTTCTGCATCATTTAATAATTTGTCAAAGAATGCTTCAGTATTGCATGTTGAGGCTTGAATGTTTATCTCACTTCTTTCATCTTCACAAATGCTGAGTGTCTTCTTCCCTTTTGTTTTCTGACTCCAGGTCTTTTCACATTTCATTATAATAGTTGACTCTTGTCTTCTCGAGCTTCCCTTTGAAATTTTCTGTTCAGTTCTTTTACCACCTCATTTCTTCTGCTTGCTTTAACATTTCTGAATTTCTGTGCTGTAGAATAAATTTTTAGTCTCTTCTGACATCCATTTTACTCTTTTCTTTATTTTTTGCTTTATTAATAATTTTTGCTTCCTTCCTGTATGACGCTCTTGATGTCTTCCCATGACTCCTCTGCGTTTATGTCATTGGTGTCTAATGCATCAAATTTACTCTTGAGATGATCTCTAATTTCATGTGGGTTGTGTTAAAGGTAATATTTTGGCTTTCGTGGGCTTGTTTTAACTTTATTTGGTTTCAGCGTGAACTTGTATTTGAGCAGTTGATCATCTGTTCCACAATCTGCCCTTGGCCTTGTTGCAGCCGATGATATGGAATTTTTCCACCATGTCTTTCCATAGATGTAGTCAATTTGATTTCGGTGTATTTCATCTGGTGAAGTTCAATGGGATAGTTGCCATTCTTCTCGTTTATAAAAGATATTTGCAATGAAGAAGTCATTGGTCTTGTAAAATTCTATCATGTAATCCCCAGCATCATTTCTATCCCCATGGCCATATTTTCTAACTACTGATCCTTCATTTTTTTCCAACCTTTGCATTCCAATCACTAGTAATGATCAATGCAATGTTATGGCCTGTTTGATCAATTTCAGACTGAAGCATTTGGTAGGAGTCTTCAATTTTATCATCATTGGCTTTAGTAGTTTTTGCATGCATTTAAATAATAGTGTTGGAATGATGTTTTTTAGTAATATTATTAACTAGTCTTCCTTTTAGGCATATGGGTATTATCACAGACAACATTATACTTCAACATATATCTTGAAATTTTCTTTTTGATGATAAATGTGATGTCATTCTACTTCAGTTTGTCATTTCTGGCAGAGTAAACCACGTTAGATTCAAAATGTCATATATGTGTCCATTTCAGCTCACTAATGCCTAAACTATCAATGTTTATGCATTCCATTCCATTTCTGATGACTGTAAACTATTCTAGACATATGTTATGGGTTATTAGTGGATGTTTCCAGCTGTATCTCTTTATTTTGAGTTGTGTCCCATCAGTAAATGAAGGTCTGAAAAGCTTTCTCCATTCATATCATCATAGTCAACTCTCATAGTCAACTCAGCTTTGAGGAGGCAGATCTTCCCCAGTCATATATTTAGTGCCAACTTCCTCCTCAAAGTAGAGTTGACTGTGGTGACATGAATGTAGTAAAGCCCAACGGGACCTTCATTTGCTGATGGGGCACAACTTAAAATGAAGAGAAACAGCTGTAAACATCCATTAATAATCGGAAATAGAATGTACGAAGTATGAATCTAGGAAATTTTGAAATTGCCAAAAATGAAATGGAATGCATAAACATCGATATCTTAGCTGAAATAGACTGTTATTGACCATTTTGAATCTGACAACCACATGGTTTACTATGTCAGGAATGACAAATTGAAGAGGAATGGTGTTGCATTCATTGTCAAAAAGAAAATATGCA
>NW_006408576.1:2414706-2424435 GCF_000296735.1 Chrysochloris asiatica
TTCAGCTATGCATGGGGTCGCTATGAGTTGGTTCCAACTCGATGGCACCTGACAACAACAACAATTGCTCATCCAGATTGTATTTTTCATTATAATTTTTGTAGTGTTCCAGTAACCTACACACATCTTATTTTACCAACTCCTCTTAATAATTCTAGGAGAGTAGATATTAGCCCAAGATTATAGGGACAGTTTCTGCATTTTTCAAGACTAAGTTTTTAAAATAGATATTCTAGTTCTAAGGAGCTCTTTGTTGTTGTTGATGTTGTTAAAAGCCATCAAGTCAGGTCCAATCCATAGCTCCCCTTTATAGGATTTCTGAGAAGCAGCTGGTGAGATTGAAGCACCGACCTTGTGGTTCAAACTGACTTTGTTGTCCAACGCATTAACCCATAGTGCCACACCAGGACTCCAATGAGACCTGTAGTGTAGTGGAGTATGAGTTGGACTGCTAACTACAGGGTTATCAATTCCAATCTACCAGTTGCTACCAGGGAGAAAGAGGAAGCTCTCTGCTCCCTTAAATATTTACAACCTCAGAAGTTCTATACAGGATCCCGATGAGTCAGAACTGACTTGGTTCATGAAACCACCACCACCATTCTCAGTTTCAAGGAATTTTTCTTTTAATAGTGATATAATGTATTTGTAAGGCTTAAAGATATAATTTTTTATCAGTTTGTTAACCACTTAATAAATTATTTTGTCTGCTTTTACACTTCATGTGTAATTCTGGCAGTATTTAAAGGGACTAGAATTTTAATGGAACTATATAATGGATCATCAATTTGTTTCACACAGTCTATCATATGACTTTTAATTAGACATTTATACTCTAGTTTTTATATCATGGCTACTCTTATGAATTTAATGACATAGTATATATCCCTAGAATTTCAAAGATTATTTACAGGATAGAGTTTTACCAGATAAACAGAACAATGAAACAATATATTGAGCACGCTGGAAATTCTAAGACAGGAACTAAGGCTGTCATCCACAGATGGAATTTCTTCTTCCTCACAGAAACATCTGTTTTGCACTTAAAACTCTAAATTGAGTATACTAGTTTTATACAGATAATTGAGGATAATATAATTTACCTAAAGTCAACTGATTATGGTTGTTAGCCACTTCTACAAAATACCATCCCAGCAATACCTAACTTACTGCTTGACTGGAAAACAGCCAATTGAAAGTGTCAAACAAAACTAAACATCACCAGTGATAATAAATTATTAAATGTTGTTGTTGATAGCTATTTTAAAATATGAAAGGAAAAGATATACTTTTAATAAACTGTTTAACCATTTTCAAAATTGCACAGAAAAAATTAACTACATCTTGATTTCGTTACCAAGAAAATGTAATATGATTCTGAATATAAATATAATCAGTTAAAGAGTACAAAGAAAATTATTTAATGCCTGATGGTTATACAAAAGGATCATCTTATGGTAAAAGTAAGTTAATATTTCTAAGTATATTAAATAATTAATATTATGTGATGTAAAATCAGAAATTAGAAGGGCTTTGGGAAGTATTTGAAAATGTATAATTGTAAATAAAGTGGTGGGAGGCCTTTGATTTTACTGTGACAGTCACTTGGTCATGTTTTAGGTATGATCTGTACAAGGGACAACTGAACAATAGCTAATTGCATAGAACATGCAAGATATTTAGGGAAATAAATCTTGATTGATGCTGTTTATCATTGCTGTGTCTTAATGCCAATGGCTGAAGACAAAACATATTTTCTTAATTTCAAATAAAATTATAGCTGATGCAATGTATATAAATGTTAATATGACATTGATAGGCACTTAAATATGAAATTACTTATGTCAAGTACTGATGGTGCTTTCAGATCAAAACTAGAATTTATTGAAGATCAAAAACACAGGATTGTTATGAAGTATGTATTAATACAAAAATGTGTCTGCTCAATTCCAACAGTAGTCAATAAAAATAATTAAAACCAAAGAGTAATTTTACTAATACTGAAACCAAGAATTCATAACTTTGGTACATACACACAATGGAATCCTACAAAATATTGAAGAGTAATGATGAATCTCTCTGAAACACCTCAGAACATGGTTGAACCTGGATGACATTATGTTGAATGAAATTAGTCAATCACAAAAGGGCAAACATTAAATGAAACGAACATTGTAAAAAGTTAAAAGATTTTCTTGATGAAAGAAACAATGTATGATTGTAATGGGGACAGGGACAAGAAAATTATTCAAAGTTTAGAGGATAAAAACATGTTAACATGGGTGTCAGGGCAGGTCATATAAAACAAGAGGCAGGTTATGAGGGGAAATACAAAGATAACGGGAGCTATAAGGAGGAATGTAGTAGTAGTTAAATTGAGTAGAGCTAAATACTGTTAATTGTTGGTACATGGAGGGAATTGCAACCACGTAATGAAGGAGCTCTGGTAGCTTAGTGGTTACGAATTGGGCTGCAAACCGCAAGGTCAGTAGTTCGAAACCACCAGCTGTTCCCCTAAAGATTTACAGCCTTGGAAACCCTGTACAAGGTTGCTATGAGTCAGAACCCACTCCACAGCACATAACCACTCCTTGTGAACCACAAGGTCAGTGCTTCAAGTTCACCAGTTGACTCCTTATAAACCCTAGACAGGTTACTATGGGTTGGAACCAACTCCACGGCACTTAACAACAACTACAAAATGGGGATGGATAAAAATATGAAGTGGCTGGCTTAGAAGCTAGTGTGTTGTGCCCAGTTAAAATGAAATGGGAAAAGTTAATCCATTATGCATGAAAAGGACAATGGTTATAAGAGTCGGGGTGGCATGCGGTGTAATGAATTTTTAATATATCTCTTCTATCTTTCTCTTTGTAATTCCCATGAAAAAAACTCTTTTTCCTGTAAGTCTGAGTAGGTGGGAGAAGATGCTGATAGGATGAAATGATTCGGCTGTGGATTCTAACAGAGTTCATTATAATTGTGGAAACTTGGAGATCTAGCATTGGTTTAAAATGAGTCTTCTCAGGAGCAGGAAGGGGGGATGTCACTACTATCATGAGGAAGAACCAGGAGTGGACTATGTCCTTTGGTCCAGCACATTGAACCACCTCAACCCAGGGACAGAAAGCTGTGACATCAGAAAAGTGACAGATGAGCAGCAGCAGCAGAATCAAGACCCAGAGCATAAGACAGAGTAGTGGGCAAAGGACAGCCCACCAAGCAAGTAAAGTTGAGTGACTTGGATAGGAAGCTTGTTTGTAGAGTGGGGTGCCTCCAGGTCCTCGATTTGTTGTCCCATAGATCTGAAACCAAGTGCCTTCAGACTGAAGCATTTGGACACTTATCAGCAGCTGATTGGAACAACCGTGTCCTGATCATTTCTGAATTGTAACCTGTTAACTTCCCTAATAAACTCCATAATTCTGAGTATGGTGTTTGAGGTCTGTGTGACCAGCACCATGAACCGTTGAGACCTATTGAGTAGAGAGTACATTGGTGAGGAATGGTTGGTGTCAATATTTTTGGCACCTTGGAAAATATGTTTGGGAAAATAGGGTGAATAAAAGAGTGGGGCAGGTTACATATTTGGATAGATTATATGATGGATGGAGTCCAATGAGTGTGTTGCATGAAAGGCAAAATCATAATGATGGGACTACTGAATTCAAGCTTGATAAAGAGACCAATTCAGACACAGGCAATGATATATAGTGAAAATGTAGTAGGGCCAATAGTTTCAAGCGTGAAGTGTGGTTTAGACTTACTTGAGTGAAAGATATTAAATGATCTTAACCAGAATCAGAGATGTACAAATTTAAAATTTTGGATGAGGTACTTTTGGGAGAGAATTTTTTAAACTTTGGGGAAATATGTGACTGGGTGAACAATTAAGATTCCTGGAGTCAAAAAGCAGAGAAGGCAAGATAAAAGATGGGTACAAAAAATAAAGCATGTTGATTCTGAAATTCTCAGGAATAATGCCTGTTGTGGTAATAAGAGAAAGATAGGGAGGAGTAATCAGATCAGTAGAGGCCTACACGAAGGGATGTTAGAGATTGTGATTTAGTCTTCAAAGGAGTCATGGTTAAATTGAGAATGCATGAGGTAATCTGGGTAATTTTGAACATTTTATGATGAGTTCACAGGAATGTAAGAGAAATATTACACTGGATGTCTCAAAAAAGAAAATGGGCATTTATTGTTGGTTCTAATTATTGTCTTTTTTTTAGGAAGAGGTTTATTGGCTAATTATAACATTGGTCCTACTGACAATATGGGAGACTCTGTTGTTGTTGTTGTTTTTATGTGCTGTGGAGTCGGTTCCGACTCATAGCAACCCTGTACAGGGTTTCCAAGGCTGTAAATCTTTATGGGAGCAGAAAGCCTCATCTTTCTTCCATGGAACAGCTGGCAGGTTCCAATTGCTGATCTTAAGGTTCTCAGCCTGATTCATAACCACTCTGATACCAGAGCTCCTTATGCGATACTCTATAGTAGTGCTTTAATATATTATCAGGGCCAGTGTTAGCCCCATCGGAGGCTTCAGTGTTTTATCTAAACTTAATGTATCATAAATCAGCTTGAACACATGTCTAGCACCTTTATATGTGTGCCTAATAAGTACATCTTAATTACATGCAGGAGTCCTAGTGTGGCCGTGTAGAATTAGCACTTCCTGGAAAGGTTTGTTTGAATTGCAAGGTTGGCATTTCAAACTCACCAGCCACCCCTTAGAAACTCTATACAGTCGCTGTGAATCAGACTTCAAAGCACTTAACAAGAAAAACAACAATTATATGCAAGAAGAGCCAGCATTGTCAAACTCAGTGATTAGCATTAATTTGCCATTAAATATATTTCTGGGGAGTGAAGTAATGAATGTATGAATGGATTATTGGTATTGATGGGTCTAGATAAGGATGAAGTGGAGCTTTGTCTACTTTTTGTAAATAGTAAAGTATGTGAACTAATTACACATCAGGGATAGTAAATGAACAGATATAGGAATGTGGAACTATGTGAATGGACATCCTGGAATGAACAACAGATAAGTGGAACAATTTGTGCTGTGAATATTCTATATAGATTTTAAACATTTTATTTTTATGCATAATAGTGGAAGGAGTTTAAGATTTCTAGATTGGTCTAGCATAGTGGTAATTTTAGCTAATTAATAGTTCGCATAACCCTCATATAAATTCAGACTAAATGTAAAGATACCAGATAAGAATGAAGATTTTCGTAAAGATCCATTTACCTTTACAAGAAAAAATAATCATCCTCGATGCAATTCTTTCACTTGCATAAGTAGATTTTCATATGATTGCAAATACTGGTTCAAATAGAGAAAGAATACTGACAGTAAGAAAAAAAAAGTAGTAAAATGAAAGATTCAATATGCTAAGTTCAATGTGCTTATTTCAATGTGTTTATTAATGTAGTGCTTTTAAATCAAATTAAGTCATTATCCATAGAAGAATATAATATAGTTTACAGGCCACAACATGTTTTCAACTCAATTATATACCCAAATAAATTGGTAAGGTGTGAATGACCCTGAATCCACCCTATTCCATAGCGCAATATAAACTCAATATTGCAGTACTCTTGGGATTTTTTGAAGGTTCCAAAGTTATATTTCCAAGGATAGACATTGCATGCTTCATTTGATAAAGGAGAAGGGAGTTTTGCCTTAAGCAGTTTTCTTTAAAACTCCCATTGCTCTATGCACCAAAGTAGTGCTTCAAAGTTTCCTTGCCTAACCAGCATATTTTGGTAACTTGTCCATCAAATAGACATTCTTAGCAGCACAAACACAGATGGGAACTCAAGGTAATGAATAGATTTGATGTGAAGCTCAAATGGCCCAGTTTTATAAATGATTTTTTTCTTTTAGAATTCTTTACTTCTGACTGTGGCATTAAATAAGAATACTTTATTTTAATAAAATAACTTCTTTGTTCAAAATGTCCTGATTTTAAAACTAAATTCAAAGGTGCATTAAAAATGAAAATTTTCTTCATTTTATCCAGTTAGATTCATATGAAGGAAGCATTTAAGAACTGTAATGTAGAAATAAATTCTTAGTTTTTAGTGTTCAACTTTATTTGGGTTGACCATAGCAATTTGCTAGGAAGCTGTAATTAATTTGTGAGATTCTAATAATATACACTAACCATTCTTTATGCACCACTGTGGCAGAAGTTTCAAAACTAGATTCAAGTGTATTTAGTGAAAACATTGAGCAAGGGAAATGTTGTTGTTGTTAGGGGCCACCAAGTCAGTTCTGACTCATAGAGACTCTATACACAATAGAATGAAACACTGTGCAGTACTGAGCCAATCTCACAATCACTACCACGCCCTTCACTGCCCTCACTATGCAAATCCATCTCATTGGGGGTCTTCCTCTTTTTCTCCAACCCTCCACTTTACCTAACTTGATATCCTTCTTCAGTGACTGATCCCTTTTAATAATATGTCTGAAGTATAAGAGACAAAATCTGGCCATCCTGGCTTCCAAGGAGCACTCTGGGTGTACTTCTTCCAAAACAGATTGGTTTGTTCTTTTGGCAGCCCATGGTATTTTTAATATTCTCAGCCAACACAATAACTCAGGTGCATCAATTTTTATATGGTCTTTCTTATTCACTGTCTAACTTTCGCATGCATATGAGTTTATTGAAAATACTGTGTCAGGCACACCTTAGTCCTCAAACTGACATCTTTGCTCTTTAACACTTTATAGAAGTCCTGTGCAGCAGATTTTCCTAACGGAATATGTCATGTGATTTTTTGCCTGCTGCTTCCTTGAGTGTTAATGGTTGACCCAAGCAAAATGAAGACTTTGACAACTTCAATCTTTTCTCCATTTATATGGATGTTGTTTATTGCTCCAGAGCTCAGGATTTTTGTTTTATTTACATTGAGATGCAACCCATTCCAAAGGCTGTGGTATTTCATCTTCATCAATAAGTACTTCAAATCCTCTTTCAGCAAGCAAGGTAATATCATCTGCATATCGCAGGTTGTTAATGAGTCTTTCTCCAATCCTGATGCCAACTTTTTCTTCATATGATCCAGCTTCTCAGATTATGTGCTCAGCATACAGATTGAATCAGCATGGTGAAAGAATGCAAACCCTGGCACATACCTTTCCTAATTTTAAACCATTCGGTGTTCTCTTGTTGTGTTCAGACAACTGCCTCTTGGTCTATGTACACGTTTCTGATAAGCACAATCAATTGCTCCAGAATACTCATACTTCATAATAGTTTGACATGATTCATGCAATTGGAAGCCTTTGTGCAGTCAATAAAGCACAGGTAATCATTGTTCTGGTATTTTCTGCTTTCAACCAAGATCCATCGGACATCAGCAATGATATTCCTCTTTCCACAGCCTCTTCTGAATCGGCTTGAACCTCTGAAAGCTCTCTGTCAATGTATGGTTGCAGCCATTTCTGTATTATCTTTAGTAAAACTTTACTCGCATTGGATATCACTGATACTGTCCGATGATTTCTGCATTCCTTTGGGTCACCTCTCTTTGGAATGGGCATAAACATGAACTCTTCCAGTCAGTTAGCCAGGTAATTCTCTTGCAAATTTCTTGGCATAGATGAGTGTGTGCCTCCAGTGCCACATCAGTTTATTGAAATATTTAAATTTGTGTTCATTCTATTCCCAGTGCCTTACTCTTTGGCCATGCCTTCAGTGTACCTTGAGATTCTACCTTCAAGATCATTGGCTCTTCATCATATGCTTCCTCTTGAAATGGTTGAACATTGACCATTTCTTTTTTGTACATTGTTTCTGTGCATCCCTTCCATATTCATTTGATGCTTTCTGTATCATTCAATATTTTGCCCATAGAATCCTTCAGTACTGTAAGTTGAGGTATGAACTTTTACTTCAGTTCTCTCAGATTGAGAAATGGTGAGCGTGTTCTTCCATTTTGGTTTTATAACTCCATGTCTTTGCACATTTCATTATAATATTAGGTATAAATTAATGAAATATAGGTGCTTGTTTCCAAGTAAGTGTTTGTATGTAGTTTTGCTTTTCTGGAAGGAAGCTAGCAATAAGGAAAACTAAGAAATCATTGACATTCATTAATATTATTATAAAAATACAGATAAAATAATATATACAAATTCAGCGTTTTTCATGTATACAATTAATGAGTCCAGTTAGATCAATCATAATGTATATCCATTACCAATTTCTGTTGTCATTTGATCATATTGCCATAAGAGTAGTAACTATGATGTTAGAATCAAATTCAAAAATCTAAATTGTACCAATATTTTGGTAAGGATCATGACAAGCTATGGACAACATTGTGAAGTATGAGTATTTCGGAACACTTAATTGTATTCATGAGGAATCTGTACATGGACCAAGAAGCAGTTGTTCAAACAGAACATGGGGAAACTGAATGTTTTAAAATTAAAAAAGGTGTGCGACAAGGTTGTATTCTCTCAACATACTTATTCAACCTGTATGCTGAGCAAATAATACGAAAAGCTGGGTTTTATGAAGAAAAACATGGCATCAGGATTGGAGGAAGACTCATTAACAACCTGTGATATGCAGATGATACAACCTTGCTTGCTAAAAGTGAAGAGGACTTAAAACATTTAGTAATGAAGATCAAAGAGCACAGCCTTCAGAATGGATTACATCTCAATGTAAAGAAAACAAAAATCCTCACCACTGGACCAATAAACAACATTCTTCTCATTGGAGAAAAGATTGAAATTGTCAAGGACTTCATTCTTCTTCAATCAACTATAAACACTCACGGAAGCAGCAGTCAATAAATCAAATGGTGTACTGCATTAGGCAAATCTGTTGCACCAGAACTTTTTAAAGTGTTGAAGAGCAGAGATGTCAGCTTGAGGACTAAGGTGTGCCTAACCCAAGCCATGGTATTTTCAATAACCTCAGATGCATGCGAAAGCTGGAGAGTGAATAAGGAAAACTGTAGAAGAATTGATGCCTTTGAGTTATGGTGTTGGAGGAAAATATTGAAAGTGCCATGGGCTGCCGAAAGAACCAATAGATCTGTTTTGGAAGAACCACAGACAGAGTACTCCTTGGAGGCCAAGATGGCCAAACTTTGTCTCTCATACTTTGGACATATTTTCAGGAGGTACCAGTCACTGGAGAAGGATATCATGTTTGGTAAGGTGGAGGGTCATAGAAAAAGAGGAAGACCCCTAGCGAGATGGACTGGCCAAGTGGCAGCCTTGATGGACTCAAGCGTGTCTACAGTAGTGAGGTTGGCTCAAGATCCGGAAGTGTTTCACTCTGCTGTGTATAAGGTCACTATGGGTCAGTACCAACTCAATGGCACCTAACAACAACAACATTCACATCTCAGCTTTTATAATATGCAATCATACCATTGCTATTATTATGACTTTGAAATATCTCCTGCGTTAACATGCCCCCTTTTTCTTATTTCCACTTAAAAAGGTTTTCTAATTTTGGCATTTTGATGCTTAGAATCATTATGTATGTATGTCCATATATATACATATATATATTGCATGTATGCATAATGATATACATGCATACATATATAAAAACATTTCTTATATTGATGTCTTTTAAAAGAGATAACTCATTTTGAGATTTCATAATTTATGTGGCCTATTCGATGCCTTATGAAGGGAGATACATTCATCTATGTGTGTGTGTGTGTATATATATGTATATA
>NW_006408576.1:2424535-2425634 GCF_000296735.1 Chrysochloris asiatica
ATGACATCAAGAACATCACACATGAAGAAAGCAAAAAGTCAGTAAGAAGACAAGAAAGAAAGAAAAGATAAAAATGGATGTCAGACGAGACACTGAAACTTGCTCTCCAGCATAGAGATGCTAAAGCAAATGGAAGAAATGAGGTGGTTCAAGAGCTGAACAGAAAATTTCAAAGGTCAGCTCGAGAAGACAAAGCAAATATTACAACAAAACATACAAAGATCTGCAGTCTTAAAACCCAAAAGGAAGAACACGCTCAGCATTTTTCAAGCTGTGGCAACTGAAGAAAAAATTCAAGCCTCGACTTTCATTATTGTAGGATTCTTTCTGCAAATTATTGAATGATGCAGAAAACATCAAAAGAAGATGGAAGGAAAACACAGGGTCACTCTACCAAAAGGAAATGACTTATGTTCAACTATTTCAAGAGGTAGCATATGATCAAGAACCAATGATCCTAAAAAAGGAACTCCAGTGTACATTGAAGGAATTGGCAAAAAACAAGGCACCAGGAATTGCTGGAATAAAAATAGAAAATGTTCAAGTAAGTGAGGTGACACTGCAGGCACTCAGTCAACTATGCCAAGAAATTTGGAAGACAACTCTCTGGCCAACTGATTGAAAGAGATCTGTATTTGTGCCTATTCCAAAGAGATGTGACCCAATGGAATGCAGAAATCATCGGACAATACTTTTGATATCCCATGTGAGTAAAGTTCACTGAAGGTAATACAGAAGTGGCTGCAAGCATACATGGACAGAGAACTTCCTGAGGTTCAAACCGGATTCAGAAGAGTGCATGGAATGAGGGATATCATTGCTGATATCCAATGGATCTTGGCTAGAAACAGAGAATACCAGAAAGATGTTTACCTGTGCTTTACTGACTATGCAAAGGCTTTTGATTGTGTGGAACATGACAAGCTGTGGACAACATTGTGAAATATGAGTATTTCTGAACACTTAATTGTGCTCATGAGGAGTCTGTACCTGGATCAAGAGGCAGTTGTTTGAACAGAACATTAGAACACTGAATGGCTTAAAATTAAGAAAGGTGCATGACATGGTTGTATTCTTTCACCATACTTATTCAACCTGT
>NW_006408576.1:2426458-2427103 GCF_000296735.1 Chrysochloris asiatica
GACCGGGCAGTGTTTCGTTCTGTTGTGCATAGGGTCGCCATGAGTCCGTACTGACTTTTTGGCACCTAACACCCACAGCAACAATAACAACATCCTGAGGGTCTCGTCTTCAAGGGCTGTATCTGACAATTTTCAAGTACTATTCATCCTGTTTCAATATGCAATATTCTTGTGCTATCTGACATTGTTTTACTGTTATTCATAAATTTTTCAGTGTCTTAACATTTGGAAGTAGTCTGCCTCTCCCTCTTCTGAGTTTGTTTAAGTGTGGAAGCTCAGCTGACACCTGCCAATCATGGGTTACCCTGACAACATTGAAATACCAGCCACCTAGCTTCCAGTATCACAGCAATGCACATGCCACCACAATGCAACAAGCTGACATGAAAATCAGAAATTCAATTGCAACAATAATTGTTGTTGTTGTTAAGTGCCCTTGAGTCAATTCAGACTAATGAAAACCCTGTATAAGACTTTCCACAGATTGACTGTTGGGTTTGAACTTGTAAGGAAAGAAACTTTCTTGACCAAACTTTAGACTGGTTTTGGAATCCATCTAAAATCACCTAGGCCTTAGCTTATTAAAAATGTGACTAGGCCCAGCTGCCAGGAAATTTTAGAGAAAAACAGTTAGGTCAGGCCGCC
>NW_006408576.1:2429977-2431326 GCF_000296735.1 Chrysochloris asiatica
CCACACCAGGACTCCATTAGTTGTATGGTGGTGGTGGTGTTATTAAGTATTGTGGAGTCAGTTCCGACTCATAATGACCCTGCACAGGGTTTCCGAGGCTGCAAATCTCTATGGGAGCAGAAAGCCACATCTTTCTCCTGAAGAAGAGCTGGTAGTTTTGAACTGCCAATATTGAGGTTAGCAGCCTGATTCGTAACCATTACTCTACCAGAGCTCCTTCCATTAGTTGTATAGAGGTGTTATATTCAACCTGTATGCAGGAGGCCTAGTTCTGGAGTGCTGTAGGATAAGTTTTGCACTGCTAACCACTAGCCACTCCAACAGAGAACAATGAGGGTTTCTGCTCATCATTGAAATCCTACAGACAGTTGCTAAGAGTCAGAAATAACTCAAAGACACCTAACAACAAACAACAACAACATGCAGAAGACCTGGTTTCAACTTCTGATCAAAGCATCTTATGCCCAGAGAACACTCTTCTCTCAGTAAAGGTGTGGGCAATGCTATAATACTGAACAATTTTAGACTAAGATGAACTGGAAAAGAAAGCCTTATGGTCTGCTTCTGAATATTAGCTTCTGAAAAACGGTCTGATCTCATGGTTCTTGGGGCCCCTATCAGACAAGAGCCAATTTGATGGCAGTCAACAAATAGCAATAATACGCTAAGAATGGATGTCAAGTGAGAGTCAAGGTTAAACCAGTGTGGTGATAAATTGAAACCAAGCAGGATAAGGAGAGTGGACTGGATCTAGACTGCAGTGTGATTGTATCTCTAAGGATGAGTCCAGTGTTTTTTGCAGGAGGAACCAAGAACGTATTTTTTATTAACTGAAATGGACAAAATCACTAGACAACATCTGAGATAAAAGCAAACAAAGTAATTAGTTTTATCTTAGAATGGGTGTCATGTAGGCAGTTCCAGATACTAATCTAGTGATCAAGAAAGGATCTGACTACATATAAAATCTTGTAATTCATCAGAAAATGAATTATATATAAAACTATGAAACTGGATGAAGTTTCCAAGGAGACATCCATTAAATGAATAAAACTAGGAATGAATCATTTAGTGTATCAGAGTAAGTAAAAAAAAAAATATTGCTACTAGAATTCCAGTTCATACCTATACTGATTTATTCTAAACAAATATGTTTAAATATGTCTGCAGTCAGTTGATGGTTTCAGAAAATTTCTCTCAATAACACACTTGTTTCAGTTTGTTGTTGTTGTCAGGTGCCATCGAGTCGGAACCGACTCATAGCAACCCCATGCACAGCAGAATGAAACAATGTCCAATCCTGGGCCAACCCCACCACCGCCGCCACACTTGACGCCATCAATGATGCC
>NW_006408576.1:2436691-2465711 GCF_000296735.1 Chrysochloris asiatica
GGAGAAGGGGGTAGTGTAAGGGGCAGGCTTTCAGGGTATACCCTTTGGTTGGTTGATGATGCATGGAGGGGATTGTAACCATGGCAATGAAACAATATAAGATAGAATGAATGTAAAACTAATGTTCTCCCATGTAAATTATCATATAATTCACAAGAAAACATTAAAAAAAAAAAAGATTATGGCGACCATTTTCTGGGATGCTTAAGGAGCAATAATGATATATTTTCTCAAAAGGCACAGAGCTAATTAGGAAGGAGTTTTAAGAAAATTGAAAACTGCATAAGATAGATAAAGGCCAGAAAAATGGATCTTAGAATTTTTTCATCATTATGATACAACTCATTCTTTGAGAGTAGCAAGGCGATTATCTTTTGTGAAATTAAGTGGAAAACTTTACCCCATCCACCCTACAATCATGATCTTGCTCCTTCAGACTTGTTTTCATTCCCAAATGCAAGAGAATGTAAAAGGAATATTGTGAGTTCTTTGTTATTCTTGTCAAGTGCTGTTGAGTTGGTTCTGACTCATAGTAACCCTTATGAGGTACCCAAGCAGCAACTAGTGAGTTTGAACTGCTGACTTTCTGGTTCACAGTCCAGTGCTGATCCTATGTCAAGAATGCTATGGGGTGCTAAAATTGATATTTGATGTAGTATAAATCAAAGAGTAAAGAATTATTCAAGGAAGTTTTAGGAAGATGGAAATACTACCTTCATAATTATATAGACCTAGATGGAAGAGTTCTTGTGTGGCACTGTAGTATAAGCACTGGACGAAACACAAGGTGGGAGGATCAACTCACCAGTTGTTCCTCAGAACCCATATACAGGGTTTGTCAGAACCGACTCTGCAGCACATCACCACCACTGTTGTTGTTATGAGCCATCAAGTCATAGCAACCCTGTATAGGGTTTCTGAGGAGCAGCTGTTGAGGTTGAACTGCTGACCATGCAATTCAAAGTGACCTTGCAGTCCAGCATGTAAATCCACAGCACCACACAAGGACTCTATCACCACCACCACTATCACCATGCAAATAGGGTATACAGAACTCTAATGCCAGAATTGGTTAATTTTGTCATCCTACTAGGTTAAAAACGAGTCATCTCAAAAGCAGTAACAAATGATCACAGGACCATCAAGAATGAATAACTATGAGCAGACCTTCAGATCCCTATCTGGGCAAGTAGGGCAACATAGATTGTGGCATGGAGATACAGAGCAGCTCACACGAAGAAATAAGAGAGAATGGCTCAAACAAATGACCAAAATGCAAAGCCAAAAGATGTTTCTGCAGAAGATAAAATAATAGAGCTAACTGAAAAAGAATCCAAAAGAATGATAATGAGGTACCTTCAATGGATAGATAGAAAGATCGAGAAAAGCAAGGAGACCACAATAACAACTTTAGAAGAACTCAGAAAAATAGTTCAAGAACAAACAGATAAAATAAATGCAAATTTTGAAACAATGCAAATTCAATTAGAAATCTGGAAGATTAATACAAAGATCTTAGAAATGAACAATACATTGAAAGAGCAAAGTAGTAGACATGAAGTAATGCAAGCCTGAATTAATGTGTTTGAATATAAATCTCTCAATCCTAGCATGCTAGAAGAACAATACTACCGTTGCCAAATTTGGGACTTACTTCTCTCGCACTGCTACAACAGAAAAACCACAAGGGGCTAGCTTTAATGAGCAGAAATGTATTCTCTAACAGTTTGTGAGGCTTGAGGCAGCAGATCTGGGGAAGGTTCTTTCTCTGGCAGCTTTGGGGAAAAGCTGTACTGAACTTCTGTTCCTCAATTCCTTGGCAATCTTCCATCTATCTTCCCCGTCTGTATGTCCTCACTTAATCTGCTCCTTTATGCCTTAAACGTGATTGATTAAAGACACGCCATGGTATGTTTAATCGCCTCATATTCAGGGGAAAAGTGGACAATGAATAAAGAAGACTGGAGAAGAACTGATGCGTAACCGTGAACTTGTTACCCTCTTGGTGAATAATACTGAATATGCCATGGACTGCCAGGAGAATACAACCATTCATGTTGGAAGAAGTACAGCCAAAAGGCTCCTTAGAAGCCAGATGATGAGACTTTGTCTCACATACTTTGAACATATTATTTGGAGGGACCAATTCCTGGAGAAGGTCATCATCTTGGTAAAGTGGAGGATCAATAAAAAAGAGGATTGTTCTCAATGAGATTTACCCAGTGGCAGAAACAATGGTCTCACACCTAACAGTGATTGTGAGGATGGTGCAGCACTGGGTAGCATTTTGTTCTGTTGTACAAAGAGTTGTTATAAGTCAGCACTGACTCAAAGGCACCTACCAACAAGTGAGTCTAGAGAAATAAAGATTCCAAGGTCAGACTAGAACTATGTGAGTAGAGTGAATTATGATTTATATAGGGACGTTATTCTGACACTGTTTCTATGGCAATGTTGATAACATGGTGTATAAGGATCTTTGGACATTCTTTCTTCTTTGGAACATTTTTATTCCTTTGTGGACGTGTTATCCTGATTTTAAAATTATATACTAAATTAACTTCAGTCAATAACAAAAAAACCAAACAAACAAAAAAAAAAAGATAGAAGAAATACACAGAGTCACTCTACCAAAAGGAAATAGTTGATGTTCCATCATTTCAAGAGGTAGCATATGATCAAGAGGAAGTCCAAGGTACATTGAAGGAATTGGCAAACAACGAGGCACCAGGAATTGATGGAATAAAATTTGAAATATTTCAAGAAAGTGAGGTGGCGCTGGAGGCACTCACTCATCTCTGCCAAGAAATTTGGAAAACAACTCTCTGGCCAACTGATTGGAATAGATCCATATTTGTGCCATGTGAATAAAGTTTTACTAAAGGTAATACAGAAATGGCTGTAAGGATACATTGACAGAGAACTTCTAGAAGTTCAAGCCAGATTCAAAAGAGAATGTGGAACGAGGGATATCATTGCTGATGTTCAATGGATCTTGGCTGAAAGCAGAGAATACCAGAAAGATGTTTGCCTGTTGGCATTTGATTGTGTGTATCATGACAAGCTGTAGACAACATTGCGAAGTATAAGTATTGCGTAACACTTAATTCTTCTCATGAGGAATCTGTACCTGGACCCATAGACAGTTGTTCGAACAGAACATGGGAACACTGAATGTTTTTAAATTAAGAAAGGTGTGCGACAGGGTTGTATTCTTTCACCATATTTAGTCAACCTGTATGTTGAGCAAATAATCCAAGAAGCTGGATTATGTGAAGAAAAATGTGGCATCAGGATTGGAGGAAGACCTACAACAACCTGCAATGTGCAGATGATACAACCTTGCTTTCTGAAAGTGAAAAGGACTTAAAATGCTTACTGATGAAGATCAAAGAGCACAGTCTTCAGAATGGATTACATCTCAATGTAAAGAAAACAAAAATCCTCACCACTGGACCAATAAACAACATTCTCATCAATGGAGAAAAGATTGAAGCTGTCAAGGACTTCATTTTTCTTTGATCAACCATCAACACTCATGGAAGCAGCAGTCAAGAAGTCAAACTACATATTGCATAGGGCAAATCTGCTGCACAAGACCTTTTTAAAGTGTTGAAGAGCAAAGATGTCAGCTTGAGGACTAAGGTGTGCCTGACACAAGCCATGGTATTTTCAATAACCTCATATGCGTGAATAAGGAAGACTGTAGAAGAATTGACGCATTTGAGTTATGGTGTTGGAGGAGAATATTGAAAGTCCCATGGGCTGCCAGAGTGTTCCTTGGGGGCCTAGATGGCTAAACTTTGTCTCGTACTTCAAACATATAGTCTGGAGGGATCAGTCACTGGAGAAGGATATCATGTTTAGTAAGATAGAGGGTCAGCAAAAAAGAGGAAGACCCCCCGCAAGATGGATTGGCCAAGTGGCAGCATGAATTGGCTCAAGCGAGACAACAATTATGAGGTTGGCCCAGGACTGGCAGTGTTTCATTCTGTTATGCATAGGGTCAGTATGAGTAGATACCAACTCAATGGCACCTAACAACAACAATGAATGAAACACTTTGTCTCATTCAAGTATTTTGAAGTACAACAGATCAAGACAGTTTAAATATTTGGGATTTGAAATAAGTTGTAGCTAAACATATTTCTATGTCTTTACGGGAGCAGAAAATCCTCATCTTTCTCTTGCAGAACTGGTAGTTTCGAACTGCTGACCATGAGGTTAGCAGGCCAACTCATAACCACTACACTACCAGAGCTCCTTACAGAACAAGCACTGATTGGCTATTTGAGACCACCAGCCACTCCATGGGAGAAAGTTTGGATTTCCACTCTCCCACCTAAGATTTAGAAACCCTAGTCGATGACTGTTAACCACAGGAAGAAGCCCATTTCTTAATAAAAAATGCCTAAATATGTCAGTCCACCTTACCCTGCACTTTAGTAAATATTCACTTACCCACAGAATCTATTTGTCAAAAGTAAAATCAAGCTGATTCTGACTCACAGTGAGTCAATGTAGTTTCCAAGAGTGTCTGGTGGATTTGAACTGCTGACCTTGCAGTTAACAATCCAGTTCCTATCCTACAACACCATACCTGGGTTCAGTGATTAGTACAATCAAGAAATGGATAAAAATCAGGTACTATGCTGGTGGAGCAGTGGTTGAGTGTGTAGCTGCTAATCAAAAGGTTGGCCTTGGGTGCTCCATGGGAGAAAGATATAGAACGATGTTAACAGATTTACAGCCTTGTGTGCCATATGAGAGAGTTCTACTTTGTGGTATAGTGTCACTGAGTCAGAATCGACTCTGTGGAAATGTTCTTTTTCTGCTGTATTATTTTGGTACTTTGTGACATGGGAGTAGTGTGTTCCTTAATATGACAACAGTAAATTTCACAAATTTCAGATTCTTCCTTTCTAACTGATACTCTACTCTTTAAAAATTAAAATTAACTTTATCACTCTGGGCAACTAGGGTATTACAGCTCTGACCCACTTACCAGAATGTGGCAGGCAAAAGGTAGTCTTTTATTGTCTTTTCCCTCCCACTTATATACAAATGGGATACTGTGGTATTAGAGGTCTCTTTGAAGCAAAAAACAAGAATGAAGTTACACTGAGCCTTTCTCAGTCTCTTCTTACATTTAATTGATCAAAGAAGACCCTTTATGTTCTTTCTTGTGTCTTGTCATTTATTTTCTCTCCAGAATCTTGTGCAGGAATGTAGGATATTGTCAGACAAATTTTAAATTTCAATGTCTTCCTTGAGTTGGTTTGAGATGTACTTCTATTTCATAATCAGTTTGCACTATTGAAGTAGCTAAGTATGCAAATAGTTAACCCACACTACTGCTAATTGGAAGTTTGGAGGTTCAAATTTACCTAGAGGCATCTTGGGGAAAAGGCTTATTGATCTCTTTCTGAAAAAAAATATGGTAATTTAAACTCTTATCAAGCATAGTCAGGCATAATAGGAGTCCTTTTGTGGCACTGTAGGATAAGCTTTATTTGAATTGCAAGGTCAACGGTTCAAACACACTGTCAGCCCCTCAGAAACCCTCTGCAGGGTTGCTATGACACAAATGTGTCAACAACCGCAACAATCAAACATAGTTGTACCCTGACACCAGTGTGGTTGCTATGAGTCAAGGACAACTATTTACCTTTTGTACTACTAGATGTTTGTATACCAGCCCCTACCAGATGTTTGAAGAGACTGTTTTGTCTTCCACTAAAAATTTGGAGATATGCAACAATAGCTGTGTGATATCTTCTTCACAAATTCCAATGCATAGCTAAAACATGCAGTGAAACGAGATGGAGACAAGTTTACCTGGAAATATGAAATTAAGATAATGACATAGGATCATATGTAGTTAATATATATATATATAAAGTACTCCATAGTATCTGTTACAAAGGAGGTTGGCAACACATGATTATTAACAATAATAATAAGATGAGAAGTAACAGGAATTTGTTGTTGTTAAGGGCCATTGAGTCAGTTCCTACCCATAGCGACCCTGTATAGGGTTTTCGAGGAGCAGCTGGTGAGCTTGAACCACTGACCTTGCAGTTCAAATGGCTTTGTAGTCTGGCGCACTAACCCACAGTGCCATACCAGGACTCCAAATAGGAAAGGAATAGGAAAGATATTTTAAATGTTCAAGAGAATTTGGGAAGGCTGTTCAGCAGTGGTTACAGTCCAATTTCTGGAAATTTTAGAGGGATTTCATAAGTCAGAAGACTTTTGAGGTCAAGGTGTAAGTAAATGCACAGAGATACATAATTAATAATCAAGGATTCATTCAGTTTAGAATGTCTAGAGGAGGTTGTAGGCGATGGAGCTGGAAAGATGATTGATGCCAGATTATAAATGCCTTTGACTGACATGGAAAGGTACTTCGATTTTATTTCTAAGGCCATGCAACCTTTGAAAATATTTCAACTTGACTGTGAACTTTAAAGCTCCAACCAGTGTTTTAGAAAACTACTCACAGTTGTAATAGTCCAGGTAAAAAATAATGAACTTGAGGAGTGACAGAAGAATCAAAGGGGCAAGAATAAAGGGAGTTAAATAATTTAAATCTGATATATAGGTTGTTGGTGACAGCTAGATATTGCTATCCTATAATTATAATTAAGTAGAAGCATTTAGACATACATAGAATATGATTGGGATGAATTATAATAAATTGCAACTTCATATAATGTTGAATTTGTAATATTTGTATGAAATTTACTTGAACAATAACTAATATAAAGTTCTAATGAAGAAGTATGTTAAATAATATTGAGATAATGTCCATTGATTGAGTCCAGGTGTGGCGCTGTGGGTTAATGCACCAGACTGCAAAGCTATTTGAACTGCAAGGTTGGTGGTTCAAGCTTGCCAGCTGCTCCTTGGAAACCCTATACAGGGTCACTATGGGTCGGCACCGACTCAGTGGCACTTAACAACAACAACAACAATGCCCATTGATTGGGAATTAAAACTTTGGACCTTTGTGTTTATTATATATTTTTGTTTTGTTTGATCACAGTTAACCCAGTTGACATGTGTTTTTTCAATATCTAAATATTAGACATTTATATTTTTTTACATTTATTTTTCATATGATGTCATATTCTGATAAATTATACTCATATTTCATGCACAGAGCCTGGTCTTATGTTTAAATATTAACACACCTCTTATAACATTTACAAATTTATGCAAATTCAGTATAGGTATTCTGTAATCTTTGGGGTACATAACCACTCAGTCATTACACAGTTAAAGATTTCAAATTGTTCAGTATTTCAAAAGCAATCATGAACACTGTGCTCTTGAGAAACATTTGAGGTGTGTGGAGATTTAGTTTTTTAAGACTGTGACTCATCCTTTGTGATGGTAAAGTAGCTATGTTTTGTCATATTGACAGGTGCATCTGTTGAGAAACGCTGGCGATGAAGTTACCATCACTGTTCAGTATCTCAGGGAAGCTCCATCATTTCTGAAGCTCCCATTAGGTAAGAAGGGGAAGAAATTCAAAGGTATTATAGAATTTCCTTCCTTGTCACATTATTTGTCCAAATAATGGGGCACAGACAGGAGTATAAATCTTTTCCTGAGCATATATTCAGGAAGAAAAAAAGATATACATAGGTACCGTAGGATTACATTCTCCTAAGACGTGTGTGGTGTGGTGTGGCGCTGTGGTTTAATGCATCAGACTGCAAAACCATTTGAACTGCAAGGTCAGTGGTTCAAGCTCACCAGTCGCTCCTCAGAAACCCCATACAGGGTCATGATGGGTCAGAACAGTCAGTCCTGATGGAAATTATTCACTATAGTACCACAAGAGCCTTATCCCTATTTCCTTTCACCAGCCTGGTCCCAACAGATTGGAAATCATTCAGTGTTGATTCTACCTTCCCCTGACCCATCTGGAACTAGGCTCCCTCTTGAAAGATTGTAAGCCAGTCACTTCCTGCCTTTATAGCGCCCCATATTTTGGGTAGCCAATGTCTAAGTTGCCCATCCCTGTCAACCCTTTGTACCGAGAGGGTGGGAGTGATCCTCGCTGTAAAGATGTATTCCTTTTTTTGAGCATCCATAAGTATAGGTAAATTTCATCAAATTGTAGCAGGTTTATACCTTTTTTTTTTTTTTCCCTTCTTCTTTTTTCTTCTAGCTGAGTTCTGATCAACCAGCCATCAAAGCCAGGTTAAGTGGGTACTATCTGCAAGTATGGGTGTTCTTGTGCATCTCACCTTACTTCATATCAGCTGTATGCTTCATTCTCCACTCTAGTACTCTGTGGCTATGTCACTGCCTCCAGGCCCAGGAGCCCCCGGGTCTTGCTATACTGCTGGCCATCCAGGTCTCCACCCGGGTTAACAGGGGTCTTTTGAATGTGGTTGGGCTTAGCTCACAATTTCATTGCTGTTTTTCCCCCACTTCCCCTTATCGGTGATCAACATGGTCACCAGCCTGACCACATGCCTGCTCATGTATTCCCCTTGAGGCTTAGTCTTGGAAGGGCGTTTGCTCTGAGGGGTCCTGACCACTTGTCTTGATGGCTCCCAGGGGAACAGCTTACTTGTTCCTGTAGTAATCAATCAGACTTCCATTATTTTTTTCAGATTTTTCCTGCTAGTCTTTCTTTCACGAAGTATCTTCTGTTCTTCTAGCCACTCCAGGCTGGTCTACTAGTCCTTTCCAGTGGAAATTTCCTACCTCAGTAAGTTCTGGATGGAGTTCTGGATTCCACTTATGGTCTTGTGCAATGTAAAGGCTCCACAGGAAGCCTCTTTCACTGGGTAACTTCTAGCCCCCTTTAAGGTATTCCAATCAGTTATAGGCATCATCAGACTGCCTTTTGTTGATTAACTAATGGTATAATGCTATAGGATCAGCACTGGACTTTGAACCACGAGGTCAACAGTTCAAACCCACCAGCTGCTCTTCACTATGAGTTGGAACTGACTCAGTGGCACTAAATAACAACAATAACATGCTTACTCCTCAAGGTGATTTAATTATGATTACATACATATATACATAAACATATGACATATTTAAAGACAAAGCTTTTTATTTATAACATGCGAGAGAATGAAAACTATACTATGAAGTGCTTACCATATTTTGATGCAGAACTTGAAATTCTCTGTTGAACTTGATTTGTGATCCAGTTTTAAAGATATGGAGTCCAAATATATTAAAACATTTTAATGAATAGTGATGATTACTTAGAATAATTTTATTAGCAGCCATACATATTTTTCCATTATCAGCATTCCTTTAATGTATAGTTGCATACCTACTCTGACAATTAGGAAAGAACTTTATTATAAATCACAAGATCACAGGTGACCTATTTTCTGTTGTTGACTCAAATGAGGAGTTTGACACGGACATGAGAAAGCTCCCATCTGATGTGATAAATGTTTCTCTCAAGTTTTATGACCTTCTTCTTATTCTTATTGGTTGTGATTTTATCCTCCCTTTCTACCATTATTTCTGTCATGTGACAGTGTAGCCCTCTTTCCCTGATCACCTTTGTTGCAGCTGTTGTAATTTTGTTTGTTTTCTCCTCTACTAATATGTCTATTGCAGTTAATTCCTTCAATGCCTTTAATGGACCCCTGGTATAACTCACTGTTACTGGGGTCTCTGAGAACCAAACCTGTTGATAAATTATGACTTTAGAATAGGGCTTACATTTTTTTTTTTTAAAGGTGCATTGAAGTCATAGTTCTATTTCTACTTTAAACTTTTTAAGTAAAGCCAAGAAAATCAATTTAAGTTACTTCATTTTTTCCCCATCAAAACAATATAGCTACATTATTCTTTATTCTTATGCAAATTTATATTGCTCTCATTAGTATAAAAATACATCATAAAGATGTAGCACAAGTCCTATCTTCCTCAAAAACCACTATCTCTAATAAATAGAACAATAGTGCTGGTTGATAGAGAATATCCCGAGGATTCTAGGATAAAGAGAATAAGAAATGCTGTGAATTTTTTTATGCATAAAAGTATTCCCAAAGCACCAGTATTTAGGAAATAGTAGAAATAAGTCCAGAATGCAAGTGAAAAGACATAATATGTATTGAACTGTTATAAATCCCATGGGAATTTGAGAAATGTTGATGTTAATCCAGAAGGGAGTGAGATGTATCTTGCTAGGGAGGCAAGAGTAGAATCAGAGGGATGTATAAAAAATGAAAGAAATAAAACTGTACATTGACTGGAGTTTTATGTATATCAGAATATACACAGTTAATCAGTGAATTCAAATAAATGGAAGTATGTGAGAGGACTTGGAGATGAGAACAATCCCAGTATTCAAGTATTTGGTAACATTAAAGAATTTAAAAGATGAAAATAAGGTATTTTGCATATATATGTGCCTATATGTATGTATGCACAAGGAGCTCTGGTAGCGTAGTGGTTATGAATTGGGCTGCGAGTCACAAGGTCAGCAGTTCGAAACTACCAGCAGTTCCACGGGAAAAAGATGATGGAGTCTGCTCCCATAAAGATTTACAGCCTTGGAAACCCTGTGTAGGGTCGCTGTGAGTCGGAACCGACTCCATGGTACACAACAACAACAACATATGTATGCACATTGTTGTCAGGTGCCATCGAGTAGGAACCGACTCATAGCGACCCCATGCAGAGCAGAACGAAACAATGTCTGATCATGGGCAACCTCACTACCGCTGCCACACTTGACACCATCAATGATGCCACCTGGTCGATCCATCTCATTGGGGGTCTTCCTGTTTTTCTATGACCCTCCATCTTACCCAGCATGACATCCTTCTCCAGCGACTGTTTCCTCCTGACAATATGTCCAAAGTATGAGAGACGAAGTTTAGCCATCTTGGCCTCCAAGGAGCACTCTGGCTGCACTTCTTCCAAAACAGATCTATTGGTTCTTTTGTCAATCCATGGCACTTTTAGTATTCTCCTCCAACAACACAATTGAAAGGCATCAATTCTTCTACCATCTTCCTTATTCACTGTCCAGCTTTCGCATCCATATGAGGCTATTGAAAATACCAGGCTTGGGTCAGGCGCACCTTAGTCCTCAAGGTGACATCTTTGCTCTTCAACACTTTAAAAAGTTCCAGTGCAGCAGATTTGCCTAATGCAATACGTCATCTGATCTCTTGACTGCTGCTTCTGCGAATGTTGATAGTTGATCCACGAAGAATGAAGTCCTTGACAACTTCCATCTTAAATCGATCAAACATGCAATCAAGATGTATTGCTCATTACTGGTGATTGGAATGCAAAGGTTGGGAGCAAAGAAGAAGGACCAGTAGTTGGAAAATTTGGCCTTGGTGATAGAAATGATGCTGGAGAAAGAATGATAGATTTCTGCAAAACAAATGATTTGTTTATTTCAAATACCTTCTTTAGACAGCATAACCGATGACTATACACATGGACCTTGCCAGATGGAACACATAGAAATCAAATTGATGTATGAACATATGTATATATATATATGTGTATGTATATATTTGTTATTGTTAAGTTTCATAGGGTTGGGTCTAACTCATAGTGATGCTATATAGAATTTCCAAGGGGTTAGAACCACCAACCTTGTGGTTAGCAGTCCAGTGCTTATCACATGATGCCATACCAGGACTGTACCATAAGCATAGAATGTACGCAAAAAGTTTTTGGTAATTACAGTTGATTCAGTTCTGACTCATGGTGCCTCCATGTTTTCAGAGGACAGCTGCTGCATCATGTTTTCAATGCTGTCACTTTTTGGTAACTTATTACCAGGCCTGACTTCTGAAAAGTTTCTTGTTGGATTCAAACATCCAGGCTTTTGCCTTGTAGTCAAGAAATTAATTTAGCCATTTCAATCACCCAGAGATACTAATGCATATATAAGATATGAAAAGAGAGTAATGGTATATTTTCTTTTCATTTCTGAAATATAATTTCAAATTCTGCTCACATTTTTTTCTTGATCATCAATTATACCAAAACCTTAGAGACCAATGAATGGTTCTACTAAGCATATTTGATGAATTTAAATATAGAAAAATTGAAACATTGCTGATATGAAGGTTATGGAAAGTTTTTATGGGTTGGATGAGGAAATATTGTTTGTCAGTTCCATGGAGTCAGTTTTGACTCATAGCGACCCTGTACAGTGTTTCCAAGGCTTTAAATCTTTGGCTGAAGCAGAAACACTCACATTTTGGGTGAATAAATATGAGGATTCAATTAATGTTAATATAGAGAAAGCATAATCATATTACTTATGATATTTTATTTTGTGCACAATGAAGAAGGGCTAGACAATTTTTGTAGTCTCTGAATTTTCTTTTACATCTGAAAATGATCATCTCTTTTAAAAAATGGTCATAATCATACAAAATATTTTGTTTTTGTTCTGCCATACTCTTGTGTCCACTTTTATTTATTTTTTTAATAATAAGAACACTGACCACGTTTTCCAACGTTTCAAGATGGTGTTTTTAAGTAGAATTTTAAATAACTTAGTATGGAGACTTGGAATTAATCTGGTCAACTGAAAGCCAAAAGGTTGGAAATTTGAATACACCCTAGTGGTCTAGCTCCAAATTTCAGTCAATGAAAACCCTATGAATCCCAGACAACATTTTGTTTTATTGTGCATGGGGTGACCCTGAATTTGGAGTCAACTTGAACACAGCTAACAACCATAGCAATCATAGTAAATGTCAAATGGTGATTTTCATTTCACCTTATTTTACAGTGTATAAACACAAGGGTGCCTTCAAAAGTTCTTAGAAAATTTGTTTCCATGAACTTTTTTGAAGCCACTTTATATGAGGGGGAAATTTATGGCATTTGGCTTCCAGGTTCTATTACTCTATTAATCTATCCATCTATTTATCCATTTTGTATATATCAGTGTGCATAGATAAAAATCTATATATAATGTTTTACGGAAAAGGATACGATGTGGAAAATGGGAACTGTGCTCACAGAAACGCTGATATCAGGGGCCATTTCTGATTTCTCTATGACTAAGGCACCTTTCATTGGAAAAGTGCAATCATTGCTAAGGTTCCTAGACTAACTTTCACTAATGTTACTGAGGCTGCAGAATTTTAAACACACACACATTTTAAAACAGTATTAGAGGGAACAAATACTCTACACTGAAGGCTTTAAACAGTGAGCATTAGCCAGAGCTTCCACCAGATTGGAGTTGTTATTTTCTTCTGTCAATGGAAAAACTTGTGAAATATTAGAGCCTCAGGCCAGTGGTGCTGTTTGCTCTATTTGGTAAGAGATGTATCATAACTTGCTATTCATGGACTCTGGTTATAATCTGTACACTCACGGGTTATGTCTGTTGCCGGTGACCTAGTAACTTCTATTAACTTTATTGCTGATGTCCTATGCAGGGTTTTGCTAACTCTTGCTGTATCTGCATTGACAAGGTCAGCTGAGCAAGTAGGTCAGCAATTCTTTAAAGGTATACACAGTACTAAAGGAAGAGGAAATTTAGCAATACTATTACATTTGAATCACATGAAAAACTTCAATCTCAGACTTCATATTTGGCATGGATGTTGAGTTCTCTATTATTTCAATAAATGACAATACTCCCTTTATTCTGTTCTTTATAAACTGAAACTGTTAAATTATTAGTATCCATAAAATTTTAAACATAGTATCCATAAATTCAGGTAAACTACATCTTTTGGTGCATTCACACCATCAAAAAAAAAAAAAATTTTTTTCCTAAGGGATCTCCACGTATTGCAATGAGCAACAGCAAGTAACAGGATAGGAAAATATCAAAACAGATTTATAAGGAAAATGACTAGTTTCAATACTTTAAAAAATTCTTTCAAAGAAAAGATAAGGTTGATTCAGTTAAGATTTTTTTTTGTTTCTTTAAAAAATAAATTCATAATCTGATTTCTGTTTTTTAAAAATATAGTTTCTATCACCTAAAATTTGTCATGTTAAAATGTACTTTTCAGTGATTTTAATATAATCAGCATGTTGTACAACCATCACTTTTATCTAGTTCCAAAACATTTCCATCACCTCAAAAAGAACTCTATATGTGTTAGCAGTCCAAATTTTCCTGTTTCTCCCATTCCCTGATAATCATTAGTTGAATTTCAGGCCTTGTCAATAATGCATATTTTATATAAATGAAGCCATTTAATTTGTGGCTCTTTGAGTCTGCCTTCTCTGCTTACCATCTTATAAATTCTATGCTATTAAATGTGGCATTTCCTATAATGGCTGTATATTCCATTGTACGCATATATCATATTGTGCTTACCCATTCATCATCTGAAAGGCATGTTTCCATTTTTTCCTGTTCCTGGGTTACACACATGACCTGTAATTGTTGTAAGTGTTATTGAGTTTGTTCAGGCTCATGGTGACCTTGTTTATGGTTTTAATGTTACAGCAACATTGGTGGGTTTTAACAGTCCAGTAAGAAAACATTTTCTCCCCCAGTGCTACACTGAACATTGATTAATGCATATCTGTTTGCATTAGTTTAGTTTTATACCTAGGTATGGAATTGCTGGGTGGTGTAATACTTATTAAGATGCTCTGGTAGCATAGTGGTTATGAATCAGGCTGCTAATCTCAAGGTCGGCAGTTCGAAACTACCAGTGGCTCTGCGGGAGAAAGATGAGGTGGTCTGCTCCCATAAAGATTTACAGCCTTGGGAACCCTGTGTAGGCTCACTGTGAGTCGGAACCGACCCCACGGTACTTAACAACAACAACAATAATACTTATTAAGGAGCTCTGGTAGCATAGTGGTTACGAATTGGGCTGTGAACCTCAAGGTCAGCAGTTCGAAACTACCAGCTGTTCTGCAGGAGAAAGATGAGGCTTTCTGCTCCCATAAAGATTTAAAGTCTTGGAAACCCTGTACAGGGTCGCTATGAGTCGGAACCGACTCCATGGCACATAACCACCACCACCACCATAATACTTTTTGGGAGCTCTGGTAGTGTAGAGGTTTCAAATTGGCTGCTAACCTCAGGGTCGACAATTCGAAACTACCAGCTGTTCTTTGGGAGAAAGATGAGGCTTTTTGCTCCCGTAAAGATTTTCAGTCTTGGAAACCCTGTGCAGAGTCACTATGAGTCGAAACTGACTTCATGGCACATAACAACAACAATAACAAATGATAATTATGTGGGGTTTTTTTGTTTTTGTTTTTTTGAGGAGCTGCCAAACTGTTTTCCACAGAAGCTATACCATTTTACATTCCCACTAGCAAGGTTTGAAGATAGTCAATGTAATTTTGATAGAATAAAGTTCATTTTTTAGGTTAGTTGTCTTCAAAATTATTGATTATGCTCATTAATTTCTAATATGTTTTGTTTATCTTGACACCAATTAAGTCCATTTTTATCATTAATGATGGTTGATACTGATCATTGTTATACATAATGGATTTTGCTGATGATAAACAGAAGAAGTATTAGAAATATTAATCTATGTCTTTTATACATAGATGAAAGCAATACTCATGGGTTAGGAATAAATTCATAGAAATCTAAAGATTACAAATGGTCATCAAATTAAAATTGATTTACCTGTTTATTTATGTATTCATCCAGTCATCTGTTTGTTTGGTACTATTAGTCATGCATCACTTAAAGCTATTTGTGGCACTGTGCATTTCTACAAAGTGCAGATTTTTTGGAAGATTTAAAATCTGTCTCAAATAACTAAGCTAGTAATAAAGATAAAACAAAATACATGTGGAAAGGACTGCAAATAGATAATTTAGTACAATGCTCTGGTAGCATAGTGGTTACGAATTGGGCTGCGAACCTCAAGGTCAACAGTTTGAAACTAACAGCTGTTCTGAGGGAGAAAGATGAGGCTTTCTGCTCCCGTAAAGATTTACAGCCTCAGAAACCCTGTACAGGGTCTTTATGAGTTGGAACTGACTCCAAGGCACATAACAACAACAGCATGTGTTGTACATTGTTGTTGAGGTTAAGTGCCTTTTAGTCAGCTCTGACTCATAGAGACTCTGTACAGTGTTTCTGAGGAGCAACTGGTGAGTTTGAACCGCCTACCTTGCAGTTCAAATCAACCTTGCTGTGTAGGGCTTATCCTGTAGTACCACATCAGGACTCCATATGATATATGTATAAATGGTAAAACGCAGAGTCAGGGTTGCTTTTCCAAAAGCAGTACTGGAAATAATGGAAAGTAATAGAAGCTGGTCTTAGTGCTTAAGAGAGAAATAAGTAGATAGTATGTTTATAATACTAAGTACAAAAGAAAAGCAAACATATAGAATATTTGGTTATCAAATGGATTTGAGACTTGTCGTTTACACAAAAGGTCTCTAGATAATACTAACCTAAAGGTTGGCAGTTCAAACCCATACAGTGGCACCATGGAGAAAAGTCTGGATATCTGCTTTTGTAAAGATTGTAGCCAAGAAATCCCTCTGGAGCAGTTCCACTCTGTAATACACTGAGTCTCTTTAAGTTGGAATTGGTTTTGCTTTTTTGTTGTTGCTTAAACAACGCTAAACTATTCTCTTTTCTCCCAGAGTTGTCTTTCAATATTAATTTGTAATATAAATACTATATTAAGTATTAAATAATCATGAAATCCTATTCAACATCATATACATTGAAAAGAAAGTGAAAACAGATGATTGTATTAACCTGCTCAAACTTGCAAATGGAACAGATGGGATTGTATGTAAGAAGTCTGGTTACAGAGCCATCTCCTCTAATCACCAGACCCAACTGTATTACCATTTACATTAGGAAATGCTGATGGTGATGGTAAGACTTTGCATCTGTGATGTCATTTGAACGTCACTTTAATACTATGAAATAGATTGAGACAGTCAAGGAACAAATGCATGAGACTCTTATCAATTAAACTTTTATTTGTACTGCATATGTTTCTTTCCTTCTTAGGGATAGAAGGTCAACCATTCCAGTTCTGCCAGCCGTATCTCACACTCATAAATGATGATACATTCTGTTATTCACACTACTCTGAAGATTTCCTTCCTCTCTTCAAGAATCAGATGATCTATAGTATGACCTCAGTTCCCTGCCCACCCCTCACCCCCCCCCCCAGGCCCTTTGGGATGTACATGATTCATTCTTAAGATAGTGTGCTTAAATGTCTTCTTTTTCTCTTGTCATGGACAAGATGGCAATTTTCAAATATATGTCTTTCTTTGACATTACTAGAAAAACTAATGAATGCAACATTAATCACATATACAAGCAACCTCTTCTAGCTCCCTCCTCAAAAATTTAAGGTGTGGAGTAATAAAAGAATATAGCTTTTCCCCTTGAAGTTCTCTTCAGATGGTGGTAATAACACGAAAGTATTATGTCTTATCTTGACAAGTCATTGTATATATGATTCGCGATTTTGATCTGACTTTATATAAACTCTGGTTGTAATATCTAATATATTTGTACAGTTCCTACTTTATCAGCACTGTTAGGTGTTTTGAATGTGAAACTATCAACAATATATTTCAAAAAATCTTTTCATTATTTGATATTATCACCTCTTTTTTGAAGAGATAAGTAAGATCACAAAACATAGCTTGCAAAATATTCCACTAATTTTCCTTATCTATGAAATGGTGATAATAATAAATAACACTTACTTCACAGGTATATATTTTTCTAGAGGTAAATAAAGTAGAATGTACAAGGCTTTTAGTTTGGTATAAGGCTTTTAGATGCTTTTGATATGATTAATGCATGTTCATCTTTCTAAACTTGCACTTTATATACTTTATTTATAGCAATTATCTGCATGGATAAGAAAACCAAATGCCCTCTGGAGCCAGACAGGCAACATAAATGACCATAGGAGATTTAATATAAAATGATAAATAGGATTAGGGTGTGCAAACTAGAAAACAGAAATCTTTCCTGAAGAATTCAGTCATCCTTCACTTCCAGCAACCTTTTTGTTGTTCTTTGCTAATCATATAGGAATTTTAATTTGGGAGTGTCATACTGCCTTATGTACAAAGAAAAGTTGGATTCTGTATTTCTAAGTGAAATGTCTTAGTTTTTAGTAGAGGAAAAAAACAAGTTTTCAGGTCACACTTAATTTGCCCTGCCATCTAAGAACTGATGCCTAATATTATTTTTCCCCAACTGATGATTGCTTAAGGGTTAAAGTTGCTTTGAAGTTCTCAAACTAAGATTAATGAAACCAGGAGAGAGAGGGGAAAAAAAAAAAGCAAAAGAAACAAAAAACCATGACCCTGTGCCCTAGTTAAGCTATTAAGATTGCACTGGGTTACACACATGACCTATAATTGTTGTAAATGTTATTGAGTTTGTTCAGGCTCATGGTGACCTTGTTTATGGTTTTAATGTTACAACAACATTGGTGGGTTTTAACAGTCCAGTGATGATCCTAAAGAATCTCACCAAGGCTCCACACATGACCTAGTGATGGTGGTGGTAGTGGTAGTGGTGGCTATGTGCCATGGAATCTGTTCGGATTCAGAGCAAACCTGTATATAGGGTTTCCAAGTCTGTAAATCTTTATAGGAGCAGAAAGCCTTTTCTTTCTCCCTTGGAGCAGCTCGTAGATTTGAACTGCTGACATATGACCTAGAAAGGGTCAACAAGAGGCCCACCCTGTCCACCATAGTGATAATAAGGGGATACACCATTCATTTTTGTCTGATATTATTAATTGGGTCAAAAGCAGTAGTTAGTTACTGGAACTAGTTATTCTTATATATCATTTTCAAGGGAAAAACCAAATAAAGAAACACTTTTTTAGTCAGGGCTATATTTTAGTCAAAGGAGCTCTGGTAGCGTAGTGGTTACGAACCAGGCTGAGAACCTTAAGGTCAGCAGTTTGAAACTACCAGCCACTCTGCGGGGGTAAATATGAGGCTTTCTTCTCCCGTAAAGATTTACAGCCTCGGAAACCCTGTACAGGGTTGCTATGGGTCAGAACCAACTCGACAGCACTTAACAACAACATATTTTAATCAGGGCTGTTGTGCATAGGGTCGCTATGAGTCCATACCGACTCTATGGCACCTATCAACACCAACAAAATATTTGATGATTGTGTCTTTGCAATTAAAAGATAGCCACAACTGTCTCTATGGCCCTTGACAATTTCTGGTGTCTTGTGCACATAACAACAACGTGTTGTTGTTAGTTGTCTTAAATTCTGACTCATGGACACCTCTTGCACCTTTTAAAACTAGTAAAATCAGTTGGAACATTCCAGTATTTACATGCTTTCCATCCTTTCCAGTTCAAACAATACAGTAAGAGAGGGACTTGTTTTTTAAAACCTTACTGTTAAGTAGTCCTGATGTGGCGCTGTGGATTAATGTGCTGGATTGCGATGTAGGTTTCAACTGCAAGGTCGGCAGTTCAAACTCACCAGCTGTTCCTCAGAAACCCTATCCAGGGTCACTATGGGTTGGAACTGACTAAAAGGCCCTTAATAACAACAAGGAGCATGCTGACTGTACCTCTTCCAAAACAGCTTTGTTTGTTCTTCTTTCTTCTCCAAAACCAAAACTCAAATGCATCAATTTTTCAATGGTCTTCCTACGTAACAGTCCAAGTTCTACATTGCATATAAGATCATACCATAGTTTGGTTTTGACACAGTTTAGTCCTCAAACTGATATGTTTGTTCTTGAACACTTTAAGGAGGTCTTTTTCAGCAGATTTGTTAAATCAATAAATCATTAGATTTTTCACTGCTGATTCCATGAGTGTTAATTGTGGATATCATGATGTTCTTTATTGCTCCAGTTGCATTTTTGTTTTCTTTACATTGAGGTGAAATCCATACTGAAGGCTGTAGTCTTTGATCTCCATTAGTAAGTATTTTATAGGTTGTGAATGAGACTTCCTCTGCTCATGATGCCTTTTCTTCATATAATCCAGCTTCTTGGATTATTTGCTCAGTGTACATAATGAGTAAGTATGCTAAATGAATACAGCCCTGGCACAAACCTTTATTGATATTAAACCATTCAGTATCCCTTTGTACTATTCAAACTATTGCCTCTTTGGCTGTGTACAGGCTCTTCATGAGCACAATCAAGTGTTCAAAAATGTCCATTCTTCTCAATCTTATCCATAGCTCATCATGATCCATACAGTGAAAAGTCTTTGAATAATCAGTAAAGTGCAAATAGACATCTTTCTGGTACTTTCTGCTTTCAGTCGAGGTTATGAAGATACAACCTTGTTTGCAAAAAGCAAATAGGATTTAAATATTTACTGATGAAGATCAAAGACCACAACCTTGCATATGAGTTGTATTTCAACATAAAAAAGCAAAAATCCTCACAACTGGACCAATAAATAACATTAATATAAATAGAGAAAAGATAGAAGTTGCCAAAGACTTCATTTTGCTTAGACCAATCATCAATACTCATGAAAGCAGTAGTCAAGAAATCAAAAGATGTATTGCATTAAGCAAATCTGCTTCACAAGACCTCTTTTAGTGTTGAAGAGCAAAGATGTAAGTATGAGAACAAAGATGAACCTGGTCCAAGCCATGGTATTTTCAATAACCTCATATGCATGCGAAAGTTAGAAGTAAGTAAGGAAGATTATAGAAGAATTGATGCATTTGAGCTATGGTGTTGGAAGAAAATATTAAAATTGTCATTGGCTGCCAAAAGAACAAACCAATCTGTGTTGGAAGCAATATAGCCAGAATGTTTCCTGGAAGCCAGAATGGCCAGACTTCATCTTTCATGCTTCAGACATATTGTCAGGAGGGACTAGTCCCTGGAGAAAGATACCATGTTTATCAAAGTGGAGCGCCAGAGAAAAAGAGGAAGACCCCCAATGAGGTGGATTGGCACAGTGGCAGCAGCAATGGGCTCAATAGCAATGGATCTGAGGTTGACACAGAACAGGGCAGTGTTTTATTCTATTGTGCAAAGGGTCACTATGAGTCAGTACCAATTCAATGGCACCTAACAATAACACCAACAACAATCATGGAAGAACCAATTAAGAAATCAAACAACATATTAGATTAGGAAAATCTGCTGCATAAGAGCTCATTAAAGTGTTGACTTAAGCCAGAGTATGTTCGATAACCTCATATGCATACAAACATTGGACAGTGAATAAGAAAGACCGTAGAAGAACGAGGGCATTTGGTGTTGGATGAGAATTTTGAAAGTACCGTGGACTGACAAAAGCACAAAGTAATCTGTGTTGGAAGAAGTACAACTAGAATGCTTCCTGGAAGTCAGGATGGCCAGACTTCATCACTTATATTTTGGACATATTGTCAGGAAGGATGAGCCCCTGGAGAAGGATATCATGTTTGGGGAAATGGAGGGTTGAAGATAAGAGGAAGACCCCCAACTCGATGGATTCTCACAGTGGCAGCAATGACGGGCTCAAATGTAGCAATGATTGTGAGGTGGGCACAAGTCTGGGTAGTGTTTTGTTCTGTTGGTCACAGGGTTGATGTGAGTCAGTACCACTTGATAGCACCTAGAAACAACAACAACACTGGAGAGCAAGTTTTAGAGTCTCATGTGACATCCATTTTGGTCTTTTCTTCCTTTCCTGACTTTTTAGTGACCTTTAGCTTTCTTCCCGTATGTTGTCCTTGATGTTGTCCTACAGCTCTTCTGTTCTTTGTTCATTAGTGTCTAGTGCATGAAATATGCTTTTGAGATGTTCTCTAAACCCATATGGGATATGTTTAAAGCAATATTTTGGCTCTCATTGACTTGTTTTAATTTTCTTCAGTTTCAGCCCAAACTTGCATATGAGCAATTAATGATCTGTTGCCTATTTTAAACTCATTTTATTGAGCTTTTCCACCATCTTTTCCCATTGGTGTAGTTAGTGTATTCCATATGGTGAGGTCCATGTGTATCATCACCTTTAATATTGTTTTTTAAAAAAGTATTTGTATTGAATAAGTCACTGATTATGCAAAATTTTCTTGTTCAATCGCCAGCATAATTTCTATTACCATGATAGTATTCTCCAACTGCTGATTCTTTCTCTTTGCTTCCAACCTTGAGGAAGCAGCTCTTCCCAAGTCACATTTTGAGTGCCTTACAACATGAGGGGATCATCATCCGACCTTATATCTGACAGAAATCTGGTCCTATTCATAATGTTTTCATCTTCTAGCACTATGTCTGACAATGTTCCACTGCTTTCTGTAAGGTTTGCAGTAGCTAAAAATTCCTAAGTTGTCTGCCTGTCATTCTTCCTAGTCTGTCTTAGTCTAGAAGCTCATATGAAACCTGTTTACCATAGGTGACCCTGCAGAATCTAAACTACCATGCCATAGCTTTCAGCATCACAGCACCACACAGGACACCTCAGTATAAAAAAACTTGCAGAGGAGTGGTATTTGTTAGGGGTCCTCATATTGGTACTGACTCATAGAGATTCTCTGCACAGCACAGTGAAACATTGTCAATTCCTGCTGCGCATTTACAATTGTTGCTACGTTTGAGTCCACTGTTGCTACCACTGTGGCTGTTCATCTCATTGGTAGACTTCCTGATTTCTTACTGACGCTTCAGTTTACCAAGCGTGATGTCCTTCTCCAGGGACATGTACCTCTTTACCACATGTCCAAATTATGAAAGATAATGTCTTATCATTCTTGCTTCTAACAGCATTCTGATTGTACTTCTTCCAAGAAAAAATGTGTTTGTTCTTCTGTCAGTCAATGGCACTTTCAATATTCTTCTCTGCAGCCATAATTCAAATGCATTGAATCTTCTGTTGTCATCCGTATTCTTTGTCCAACTTTCACGTGCATATGGAGCTAATGAAAATAACATGGCTTGTGTCAAGCGCATCTTAGTCCTCAAAGTGACAAATTTGCTCTTTAACAATTTAAAGAGGTCTTTTGCAGTTGATTTGCCTAATGCAATATATCATTGCTTCTATGAGTGTTGATTGCAGATTGAAGCCATACTTGGGAGAGTGAATTAAGAAATCAAAGACAAAAATATCTGCAGAGGGCAATGAGGAACAACACTGAGAACAAGTACCTAGACTACCCAGTGTTGAGTCTACTCAATGAGGTCTATCTATATTAAAATGTGACATTGGTGGTGGTGGTCATGTGACATTATAGAGAAATTATGTAGATCAAACCTCCTTACTGGCGTAAAAGAAAAGTATTCCCATGGAGTTAGATGGATTATCTGAGATCAGATAATCATTCTATAGTCTAGTAGCACCAAAGTCCATTATTCTAAGTCTTCTAATTTCTGCTGTCTACTGAGTTAATGTTTCTTTTCATATTATCACTGTCTACAAATTTATATTTCATCTTTATAGTTCCACTAAAGCAAATTGAAAAGTAAAAATAATAGGAACCAATAAATATATAAAAATTAAAATCAGAAAAGCAATGACAATATTTATAATAGTGACCAATTGTTATTCTATTGTTATTATAGATTACAAATACATTGTTTGTAATTGCTGCCATTGAGTCAATTCTGACTCATAGTGACCTTTGTAGAATAGAACAAAACGCTACCCAGTCCTGTGCCAACTTCACAATTGTTGTTATGTTTGATCCCATTTGTTGCTGCCAGTGTGTTAATCTATCTTGTTAGAGGTCTTTTTAGTTTTGCTAATTCTCCACTTTACCAAATATTATATCCTTCCCCAGTGACTGACCTCTCCTTATACTATGTCCAAATTATGAGACATGAAATTTTGCCATCCTTGCCTCCAAGGAACATTCTGGCTATACCTCTTCTAACACAGATCTGTTTGTTCTTCTGGCATCCATGATCCTTTCAATAGTCTTCTCGAACACCATAACTCAAATACATCAATGTTTCTGTTATCTTCCATATTCATTATCCAGCTTTCACATGCATATGAGGCAATTAAAAATATGATTTGGATCAAGCATATCTTAGTTCTCAAAATGATACCTTTTCTCTTCAACACTTTAAACAGATCTTGTGTAGCAGATTTGCCTAGAGCAATACATCAGTTGATTTCTTGGCTGCTGATTCCATGTGTGTTTGACAGCTTTAAGTCTTTGATAGCTTTAATTTTTTCCTCCATTTAGCATCATGTTTTTTATTGGTCCAGTTGTGAAGATTATTGTTTTTCTTACATTGAGGTGCAATCCTTACTGCAGACTGTAGGCTTAAATCTTCATCAGTAACTATTATAAGTCCTCTTTCCTTTCAACAAACAAGGGTTGTCACAGATTGTTAATGAATCTTTCTCCAATCCTGATGTCATGCTCTTCTTCAACTAATCCATTGTCATGGGTTATTTACTGATTGAATAACTATGGTGAAAGACTATAACCCTTTTGTAAATTTTTCTTGATAATAAGCCATTCAATATAACCTTGTTCTGATCAAACAACTGCCTCTTGTTTGATGTACAGGTCTATGTACAGGTTCTTCATGAGCACAATGAAGTGTTCTGGAATACCCATTTGCTGCAGTGCTTTTCATACCTTGTCATAATCCATATAGTCAAATGTATTTGCATATTCAATAAAACATAAGTAAACATCTTTCTGGTATTCCCTGCTTTAAGCCAAGATGCACCTGATGTCCATAACTATATCCTTAGTTTCAAGTCTTTTTTTCTGAATCCAGCTTGAGTTTCTGGAAGTTCCATGTCATTGTACTGTTGTAGTCCTTTACTAATTATCGTCACCAAAATTTTACTTGCCTGTGATATTAATAATATTGTTAGATGATTTCTACATTCTGTTGTGTCACCTCTCTTTGGAATGAGCATAAATATGGATCTCTTTCAATAAGTTGGCCTGGAAGCTGTTTTCCAAATTTCTTGACATAGATGAGTGAACACCTCCAGGGCTGCATCATTTTGTTGAAACATTTCCATTTGTCTTTCATCAATTCATTGAGCCTTCAGTACATCTTTTACTTCTACCTTTAGTACCATAGATCATTGATAATATGCTACCGCATGAAATGGTTGAACATTGACTATTTCTTTTGATACAGTGAGTCTGTATATATGTTCCATCTTCTTTTGATGCTTGCTACATCATTCAATATTTTGACCATAGAATCCTTCAATATTGCAAGTCGAGGTTTGCAATTATGTTCTCAAATAGATCTGTAGCTAATAGTTTATACCAGTAGTCATGCTTAGCTATAAAAATAAGGTATTAAAAATTTTTAAACATGCATATTCACCACTTTGCTTTCTGGTGAGGTGGATGTATTGGATTTGTATAACATTTATAAAATACTTGGAAATAAATACATAATATATATTTCCTGTACTACAAACTTTGAATTTAGCTTCATTCTAAACTCTGTCTTTTCTATATCTGTTCTTCTTTGCTTATCCAATGTCTTTTCATTTTTAGAAAATTAGCCACCTTTTATGTTAGTGGTTCTTCTTGTTTTTTCTTATAGTATTGATTCTGACTCATAGCTACCCTATCTATATGACATAGTTGTTTTTGTTGTTGTTAAGTACTGTCACTCATAGTTACCCTGCATAGGGTTTCTGGGGAGCAATTGATGAGTTTAACCACAGACTAGTGCTTATTATACAATGGCACACAAGGTGCTTATCATACAGTGGCACACAAGGACTACATATGATATAGTAGAACTGTGCTTATCATACAGTGCTTATCATACAGTGGCACACAAGGACTACATATAATATAGTAGAACTGTCTAATAGGATTCTTTAGATTGTAATTTTTATGGAAGGACCCTGTTGTGCACTCATTAAAGACTCAACTGCTAACTGACAGGTTGGTGGTGTGAACCCACTAGCCTTTCTGTGGTAGAAAAATATGGCCATTCACTACCATGGCCTTGAACATTCTATGAGAGAGTTGTACTCTGTTCTATAGGATCTCTATGAGTTGGAACCAACTCCAAGGTTTTGGTTTCAATCTTTACAGATCACCAGGTCCCCCCATCTGCCCCACAGAATCACTGCCTGTCAGATCCCCCTTCCTATGGTTTATCAGCCAAGTGCTTAACCATTGCATCACCAAGGATCATTAACATAAATATATACATCTCCAAAATAGGACAAAAATGACTCACTTACCCAAGTATTCATGTGTTACAGTAAAGCTTTAGAAAACATGGTTCTCCACACTGATGAGTTTCTAAATACTGGCAGCAGCCCTTATTTTGAGATATGCAAGTCTAGTTGATGCTTGCTTTTTCGTCTTTTCTATTTGAAGTCATATAATTAGTGACAACAGAATAACTAAGAATCATCATTAATGATATAAGTTTATAAATAGAACCATCAACATCTCTGAGAGTTGACAAAGTAATTTATCATAGGTGACTTCCTACAGATTAGGTAGACCTGAAGTCATTTTGTGATCACAGTGTGATTTATCATTGAGCTATAGTTTGGAATGACCATCTCTCATTTTGCTTTCAGGATCCCCAGGGCCATCCAGTGATCATAGCAGTGGGGCTTCTTCACCTCTTTTTGACAGTGGTTTGCATTTAAATGGAAACTCCAGTAACACAGTAAGCATGTTTATTCTCATTAAATTTTATTTTAATAGAAATGTAAGCACACCGCAGATAGACAAAACTTTAAGGATGCTTCAATGCCCAATAAAGTTAATTATGGCCATTTTTTTTAGGAATAACTTAAAACATAGATTTATGATGCTGCTACATTGTCATTTATCCTCTTGTGTGATATTTTATAATTTGATATTAGGATATTTTAAAGTCTTAAATCATAGCATCGCAGTAAAAATTGGAGGAATCCTTTATTGTGTGATAGACTTCAAAATCCTGCCTCTGATTTTTTACATATCTTGACTACAGAAGTTGCCATAAGTTATTTTAAAGAAATCAATAAGACTCACATGAAATGAAAATTATACAAAATTATTAGAAAACACCTCAGATGTATGAATGCTGTATGTTTACAGAGATTTTATTCAAGTTCCAAATCTCCACTCTCCCAAGAAAACAAAAGCTATGCAAAAGAATGTAGAAGTTTCAGTCCTCCTAGGTTCTCCACTTCAGTGCTTCCTTCTCCAGTACAACGTTCACTCGTATTCCTTCATGATGGGATGCTATGAGCAGACTTCTTCCAGTGTACATAGCCAGGGGTTAGTGGTTAGAAAGAATTTTAGAATCCTATAATGAATGTGGATATGTGGTTTATAATAAATCATAATAAGTGATATCATCAAAATGATTAGGTACTTTGTTTTGGTTTTATTGTGAATTGCATCAGTTTTTATTTTATGTCATTGATTGTAATTCCCACAACACAACATAACTTATCCAACATCCTCATTGTGTTTCTTGATTCCATTGCTTCTACTTTCTTAACCCTTTTCAATTTGATCCTTTATGCTGACTTCTTATCTCAAATGGTTGATTATTCAAAAGTTTCAGTACTTCCCTGGTGTTATTGCTTTAACTATTGATCTGTCTATTGTTTTACTGAAAAATTGAGCCAGGGGTGGGGGTGGGTGAGTTCCTATGCCGACCTGAAGGATAACTAAGAGGCACATCAGAGGCTTTATGTATCTCTATCTGACTAGGAAACTTGTTCTTTCTATGAATTTAAGTTTGGTTTGTTTTTTGTTTTTTTTCTATTTTTCTCTCACTCTATCCAGGTCATTCTAATATTATCCCACTTAGAGCATTTAGTGTTGGTAGCCAGGCACCATCTAGTTCTTCTGGTCTCTAGGTCATGTTAACTGATGTCCATATTCATGTGTGCCTGTTAGCCCTTTAGACTAATTCTTCCATTGTTCTTCAGTTTTCTGACCAGCTACTTTACATGCAGGTAGAAACTAAAGAAAAAGGCCCATTATTTAAAAAAAAATCAATATCATATATTTTACCATTTGTTATTGCTTTAATGTAGTGCTCAATGCTTAAATAACAACAGTTAAGCAAGGAAGCTGCAAGCGGCAGCATAACATAGATGAACCTTAAGAACATTATGCTGAGTGAAATTAGTCAGTCACAAAAGCAGAAAAACTGCATAAGACCATAATTGTAAAAGATTAAGAAAAAGAACCCACCCAAAATGGGAAAAAAAAATCCCAACACAACTATATATATAATCGCTGATCACCGGGATGTATGGGATGAGAGGAGGGGAGGGAGGGAGAGGAAGATAGAGCACAGGGTAGGGAATAGACACAGGAAAGCTTGGGTGCTGGGAGAGGGGTGGGGGTGGCAATACACAAGAAGGGGGAGGGTAATAGAAGAACAAGGGAGAATAGTTAGGCAGGTTCCCATGGGCTAAGTGGGACGGAGGTAAATAATGATATATATACAATTCGGGATACAGGGATTGTGGCATGGTTTGAAAGGGTAAAAGAGGGGAATAATATTAAGATGCTTGGCTGTCTTTTGAATCTTGGTTTCCCTTGCCTACCATTGTGAAATAGACACTTGAGGAGGGGGGGAGTGGGACGACCAGAAACATCACAATAGAAAGCTTGTAAGTTCCTCTTCAGCCTATAACTGATTGGAATACCATAAAGGGGGCTAGAAATTACCCAGTAAAAGTCCTGTGGAACTTGTGCATGCATAAGACCATAGGTGGAAACCAGAATTCCATCCAGAATTGTCTGAGGTGGGAAATTTCCATTGGAAAGGACGAATAGACCAGCCTGGAGCAGCTAGAAGAACAGAAGATACTTTGTGAAGAAAGACCACCAGGAAAAATCAGAAAAAATAATGGCAGTATGATTGATTGCTATAAGAACAAGTCGTCGGGTCTCCTCAGGGCAAACTCCCTTCTAAGACTAAGACTCAAGGGGAATACACCAGCAGGCATGTGGTCTGGCTGGTGAAAACATTTGGTCACCAATAAGGGGAAGAGGGGCTAAAAAACAGAAATGAAGTTGGGATCTAAGTCGACCTGGATGGCCAGCAAGACCCAGGGACTCCTGGGCCCAGAGGCAATGACATGGCCATAGATGACTAGAGTGGAGAATGAAGCATCCAGCTGATATGAAGTGAG
>NW_006408576.1:2465951-2470147 GCF_000296735.1 Chrysochloris asiatica
GGGGCGCGGGTGGCTATAAAGGCAAGAAGTGACTGGCTTACAAGCTTTCAAGAGGGAGCCTAGTTCCAGACAGGGTGCAGGGTTAGGTAGAATCTCCACTGAATGATTCCCAATCTGTTGGGACAGGGCTGGTGAAAGGAAATGGGGAGAAGACTCTTGTGGTACAACAGTGAATAATTACCATCAGGACTGACTGTGAGGGTCGGAAATGTAGAGGTAGATGATTTTTGACAAAAGGAGGGGAGTGATTGATTTTGCAGCCCAGGAGCAGAGGTCTCTGGGACCATCAAGGGAGAGTGGGACCCTACCCAGACAGGCAATGATGCCAGGGATGGAGATAGAAATGGTGATGTGGACAGATGGAGTGGCTGGAGACATGAGACTGTGTGCTGATGGCCAGGGGGAGAGAGGCTGTGTGCTGGCGGCCAGGGGGGCAGGCCTGTGGGGTATATCCTTTGGTTATTTGATGATGATGCATGGAGGGGATTATAATCATTGCAATGAAACAAAATATGATAAGATGAATGTAAAACTGATGTTCTCACATGTAAACCCACAGAATTCACAATAAAAAATTTAAAAAAAAGAAAGAAACAGAAACAAGAAGGAAGTGGGAAAAGTGTTATTACATTGAGGAGATTGCAATGATCAGAAAACAAACTGTGTATACATTGTTAAATGGGAAACTTATGTGCTTTGTAAACTTTCACCTAAACCATAATAAAAATTTATAAACAAACAAACAAATAACAACAGTTAACTCAATATGAGTTATGAAGCAAAATAATAAAATGAATGTCCATGACTCACAATTCAAATAAATTTTTAGAGCATTGTCAATAGCTGATCTTCTATAGGTGTGCTCTTATGTCCTATTATCTGGTCTTCCCAAAGATTAAAACAACAACTTGAAATATGTATTTATCGACAAAAACAACAACAACACTAGCAAAGAAACATTTTTATCCATAGATGTGTTTCTGGAAGAAAAACAATGAACTGCTAACTGTAAGGTCAGTGTGCAGCAGTTCAAACCCATCAGCCACTCTGCTGAAACCCAATACAGGGTTGCTATGAGTCAGAATCGAATCAATTGCACCTAATGGCAACAACCTAAATCTATTGTTATGTCATAGTCTTCTTGGATTTGCATCTTCCCTCAACATACTCGTAATAGTAATACCTCTGGGACGGTTTCATTCTGCTGTGCTTAGGGTTGCAATGAGTTATAACCAACTTGATAACATCTAACAACAGCAATATTCACTTAGACTGCTTTGTGTGGACCTAGATTTACTTGTTTGTTTGTTTGTTTATATAATACTTCATTTTGAGAGTAGGTTTTTGTTGTGACGTGCGATAGAATCGGTTCTAACACACAGCAACCCTGTATAGGGTTTCTGAGCTGGTGGATTTCAACCACAGACCTTCTGGTTAGCAATCCATGCTTATCCTATAGTGCCATACCAGTACCATAATTTATTTAATCATTATTTTCTCAATGAACATTTAGTTAATGTATGTATATTTTATTTTATTGTTAAGATCAAGCATGCCATGAACCTTCTTATGAATGTCTCTTGGTTATCCCTATACAGACATGTAAAATTGCTGAGTACTAGATTTTGCTAGAACTCCTGGTATGGCAATGTATGATCAGCAGTGGACTACAAACAACAAGGTCAACAGTTCAAATTCACCAGTTGCTCCTCAGAAACCCTATACAGGGTCACAAAGAGTCAGAAATGACTCGATGACACTTAACAACAACAACAAATTTTGCTCTTACACTTGTAAAATAAAGACAACGTGTTTTCTCAAGCAGTTGTATCAATTTATACTCCAAACAGCACTGTGGGAATTCCAATGGATCCACATCCTCACCAGTGGTTAGTATGTTTTGACTTAATATTTATTAGTGAATAAACTGACTCCACAGCACATAACCACCACCAGCATACACATTTTTATTTCAATGTGGTTTTAATTCATTTCTCTCATTACTAATTAGGTTGATTTGCTTTTCATATTTGTATCTGCCTTTTGTTTTTCTTCAGCCTACTTATATTTAAGATTATCTGTCTTTGTTTTGATTGACTCATTGGAGTTGTTTATGTAACTTATTATTGATAATTTGTTGGTTATGGGTTACCAATAACTTCTAATTTATGGCTCTAATTTTATTTGTTTATATTGTCTTTCAAAAAACAGAAGCTAATTTTGTTGTTGTTGTTGTTAATTGCCGTTGAGTTTATTCTGACCCTGAGTAAGGGTTTCAGAGGATCAGTTGGTGAGCTTGAACCTCCAACATTGCAGCTCAAGGCACTCTTCTGTCCAGCGCATTAACCTGCAGTGCCAAATTTTAGTGTAGCCTAATTTATCAAGTTTGTTGTTTCAGGTTCCATTTGGAGATATCCTTACTCAACCTAAAACTTATGAAAATATTTCCTTTCTTTTAAATTTAAGAGCCATTTTTCACTATTAACTTTCTAAGACATATTCCATTACTTTTGTAAATTGTGTGAAAGGTAAGAAACCATAATCCTTTTCATGAGTATAACACAATTTTTCATTTGTTTGCAATGCCACCTCCACTATATAACAAGTTAGCTTAGCTTATGAGCATATTTCTGAGACTTTTGTTATTTTCTGTTTTTCAATATCAATACTATTATCCAGTGCTTAATTACTATATATTTATTATAAATCTTATCATCTGTAGGTTAAGGCTTCCTGTTATCTCCTAATTAATCTATTCTTTTCCATCTTCCCTCTTCTTAAGCTTTCTTGTGAATTTTCCAAATGTCTCATGAAATTGCGCACACACACATACACACATATGCAAAATTGGTGAGATTTGTAGCTGCATGAAATTTATATCAATTGGGGAGAGTAAAACCTTTATGAGTCCATCTTTTCCTATTGCTCCATTCTTCATTTATTTGGTTATTCTGTACTATTTTTGTTTCTGTCTTTTTCACACTTACCAGATAATCGTATATTTAATTCAAAGAATGACCTTTTGCCTTCACTGATCCATGCCTCACCCCATCCTGCCATTGTTTTTGCTTATATTTTTGTTATCTTTTTTTTTTTCTCAAAATTTTTATATTTGTGTTCTGTTTTTTATTATTTGTTAAATTTAACTTGACAGTCCATGAGCAGTAATTTGAATTTATGGTTATTGTATACAAATGAGAGGACCCCATGCAATTCATGGAAAAAGAGAATTAACAGATAATGACATTTTCCACAAACTCTTTGAAGGGTCTTCATATATATATATATATTTTTTTTTTCAAATTCTTTACTTTAACTTTTTATTTGCCTTCATCACTCTATTACTATATTTCTTTTATTTCTTGAGCTCTCCACTCTTTTTGCTGATATTTTTAGTGTCTAAAAAAAATCTCCTATAAAAGTTTGACATTCTTATATTCTATTTCCATTCCATGTATGGGTTATAATTGAAATTTTGCCATGCATATTTAATTATAAAGATAAAGACAAATAATATCTTAGTTCTCTCTGTAATAATATGAGAATCCAATAATACATGAGCGTAAGTTATCCTCCCCTAACTTGAATGCTATTATTGATTTGTATTTTAAATGCTAACATTCACATAGTTGTACTTGTTAGGATTCCTTTATAGACAAAGATTATAATTTTGTTATATCATAACTTATTACATTTAATATTTCTCTGATGTCAGTTTTATTCTTCCTGAAATACTTTCACTAGAAGTGAGGCCAGTTGGTAGCAAGCTTTCTATTTGAGTGTATATTAAGACAGATTATTTCTGTAAAACTTTTCTGTAAAAATTTTCAGAAATAACTGTGATTTCTATTGTTAATGCCAAGAAGTTTACTTTCATTGCAATGATTGTTCCTATGGAAGTTTTTTCTATGGCTACTTTCTACAACTTTGCTGTGAATGGCATATAGTTTCACTGTGGGGTATTTCACAAAATGTATTATTGTTATAATTTCTACTTTTGATAATTGATGTTTCCTGATTTTGTAAGTTCTTGAATTTTATTAACTGTAGACAATTATCAGCCATTGTCCTGGAAGTATCTCTCTTATATTCTTTCCAGTCTCTTTTCTGGCACTCTGATTGAATATAAACTAAGACTTTTCATTAGATCAATTACATCTCATGATTTTTTTTTTCTTTCACATTTACTTGCCCTT
>NW_006408576.1:2470332-2473888 GCF_000296735.1 Chrysochloris asiatica
ACACACACACACACACATATAAAACAGTCTAAAACTGATTGTTTTCAAATGAGAAAATATATAGAAAGACCTAAACATAGTAATGATCGATGTTCAACCATTTTAAGAGGTAGCATATAATGAAGAACAAATAGTAATGAAGGAAGAAGTCCAAACTGCACCGAAGCCATTGACAAAAAACAAATCTCTAAGAATCGACATAATACAGATTGAAATATTTCAACAAACTGCTAAAGCATTGGAGGGTTTACTTATCTATTCCAGGAAACGCTACCTGGAAAACCAATTGGAGAAGATTCGTATTTGTGTCAATTCCAAAGAGAGGTATAGAACAGAATTTGGAAATCATCAAACAATATCATTAGTATCACATGCAAGTTAAATGTTGCTGAAGGAAATTTAGAAAACTGATTGCCACCATACATCTGCCAGTAATTCAAGCCACATTCAGAGGAGCTTGTGGAAATAGGAATATCATGGCTTAAAGTAGAGAATACCAAAACGATATTTAATTGTACTTGATTGACTATGCAAAGCTTTTGACTGTGTGGATGTTGGCAAACTATGGATAACATTGTAAAGAATGCATATTCCAGAACATTTAATCATGCTCATGAGGAACTTGTACATAAACCAAGCGTCAGTTGTTCGAACACAAGGAGATAATGAATGGTTTAAAATCAGGAAAGTTGTACACAAGAGTTATATTCGTTTACAATGTTTATTCAATATGTTCGCAAATAATCAAGAAACTGTATTATCTGAAGAACATAGCATCAGGATTGGAGGAAAACTTAATAGCAACCTGCCATATGCAGAAGACACAACCTTGCTTGCTGTAAGTGAAGAGGACTTAAAATACTTACTGATGAAGATCAAAGGCTGCAGTTTTTAGTATTAATTGCATCTTAATATAAAGACAAAAAAAATCCTCATAATTGGGCCAATAAATAACATCATGATAAACGGAGACAAGAATGAAATTGTAAAAGACTTCATTTTGCTTGTATCTACAATCAACAATCATGAAGTAGCAGTCAAAAAATCAAATTACATATTGCATTAGATAAATCTACTGCAAAATATCTCTTTAAAGTGTTCAAGAGCAAAAAGATCAACTTGAGGACTAAGGTATGCCTAACCAAGGTTATGACATTTTTAATCACCTCATATTCATGTGAAAGACAATAAAGAAGATCATAGAAGAACAGATGTATTTTAATTATGGTGTTGGAGAAAATTATTTAAAGTACCCTGGACTGCCAGAATTGCAAATAACGGTGTCTTGGACGAAGTACAACCAGAATGCTCTTTAAAAGCTAGAAAGGTAAGACTCTGTCTCTCATTCTTTGGACAGGCTATCAGGAGGGACCATTCCCTGGAGAATGACAACCTGTTTTGTTAAGTGGAGGGTCAGTGAAAAAGATGAAGACCCCCAACAATATGGATTGACACAGTGACAAAAACATTGGGCTCAAACATACTTAACAATTGTGAGAATGATGCACGGCAGGTTAGTGTTTTGTTCTGGTGCGTATAGGATCACTATGAGTTTCAGTCAACTTGACGACACTTAACAGATAAGGTCAGACATAGATGTAATAGTAATCTTTCAGGAAAGATAAAATAGTATATATGAGATTGTATGTGTAACTGTAAGGAGCTCTGGTAGCATAGTGGTTACGAATCGGGCTGCGAACCTTAAGGTCAGCGGTTCGAAACTACCAGCTGCTCGTGGGAGAAAGATGAGGCTTTCTACTCCCGTAAAGATTTACACCCTCGGAAACCCTATACAGGGTCGCTATGGGTTGGAACCAACTCGATGGTACATAACAACATGTGTAACTGAGAAATTAAAATGACAGAAATATTGAACAAAGAGTGATCTGCGATAAATGCCAATTATGTCACTTAGGCAATTATGTACATTCTTAGGGCTTTGATGGGTAAATAGTCCAATAAGTAGGTATTGTGGCAGTTAAAGAGATCATTAGGTAAAGTAACTAACATAATACTTTGCATATGCTATCTTCAGCCATCCCAAACATCCTTACTGAAAAAAGAAAGACTGAAGAAAAAAAAGGGAAAAAAAGATGAAAAGAAATAAATAAGAGAAAAGTAGATAAATGCATACCTTAAATTGTTCTGTCAACTTGCTATTGTTGTTCAGTACAGATAATTTGGTTCTGACTCATAGCGACTCTGCATACAGTTTCCAAGGAGGGAGCGGCTAGTGGATTTGAACGGCTGACCTTGTGATTCTAACTGACTTTTTGGTCGACTGCTTACCACACAGCAACTTGTGATTAAGCTGTTTAAATGCTACAAAGAATCTGAATTTCAGAGAGTCAATAATAGTTTTGATAAGTTATTTTTAAGACAAACATCAGGACTCAACTCAAAATCCTGTAATATTTAAAAGGCATCCTGGTTTTCTAGATGGCAACACAAGTGATCAATTTGATTTGTAATTATGTAACCATTATGCTTTCTGTTCTAAAGTCTGTTTAAAATATTGTGATTGCTTTTTGCAGTCAACAGTGGATTTTATAGTTAACAACACAATGATAATATTATAATTAATAATGTCTAAGATTAGAGAATAGGAGTCCTGGTTTAGTGCAGTGGACTGGACTGCAAAGTCAGTTTGAACCACAGGTTAGCAGTTCAAGCTCATCACCTGCTCCTTGGAAACCCTATACAGGGCTGTTATGAGTCAGAACCAACTCCATGGCACTTAACAACAACAAAGGTTAACAAATAGGGAGCCCTGGTAATGTAGTGGGTTATGCATTAGACTACTATCCTCAAGGTCAGAAGTTGAATCTACCATCTGCTCCACAGGAGTAAAATGAGGCTTTCTGTTCTGGTAAAGATTCACAGCCTTGGAAACACTGTACAGGCTCACTATGAATGTGAATTTTCTTGACAGCTCACAACCACCACCATCACGAAGGTTAGAGAATAAAATGTATTCTGGTCTGTAGTTTGCTTTATTGGAAGAAGGGAGTTGAAAACTCTCTGAGAGTCAAAAGGTTTAGGCGTCTTTTGGTTGGTTGCATTTTCAAGTTACTCGTATCACTTTCATTCTCCCAGGAACAAATCTAACAAGGCAAGAAATAGATGTTGTCATGTTCAGAGCAGCTTTATAATCACAGGAAACCACAGAACATCAGTTTTTGTAATTATGTAAACCATACAATATGAGTACTAGATGCATTTGCAACCTTTTCTTGGAAGGAGTCCTCAGTTATGGAGGTGGAATTATGTTTTCTCTTTGTCCACAATTGATAGAGTAATTCGCCATGCTTCCTTGAAGGTTGGACAACATGTCTATAATGTTGGATTTTTTAAAACAAAATTATTGTGTGCTTTCTATCCAAGTGGCTGTATTCCCTCACTGTCTCCTATTCCACCACCCCAAACTGAAATCTACAGAGTTTTTTGTTCTAATTTACCCTTACTTTCTCAGCACCTTGGTTTTGCTCATATTCTTTAAAATTCTAAGATCACCATTTATACATGTTATTTTTTTTATTTCAAGAACACTTATTGA
>NW_006408576.1:2474213-2474929 GCF_000296735.1 Chrysochloris asiatica
AAAAATGCCAATGTCTTTTGCTTTGCAACTTGAAAAATTCAGCAGTAATATTAGTGTGTCTGATTAATTTTCCTTTATAAGAAACTAAACAAAAACCAGTAAGGAACTGCAATTAAAACACCAAAATGTTTTCTAATGGCAAATGCTTGGTTTTCTAACTTAGAAGTTTCAAAATATTGATTTTTTAAACATATGGTCATTGAATAGAAATGAGAGACTCAACAAGGGTGTGGAAAAATAAATCTCAAAACAGAAAATAAAAATACAAGGTGATGGAAATATTTAAGGTAATGAGTAGGAAATATATAATATAATAATTACAAAAAGGAAAAAGAATCAAATATAGTAAGACAAATATTAAACAGATAAAACTTATAGGAAATAATTGAACTAATAATTTTAAAATATTAAATAAATAAAGACATTTTGAACAAAGAAATAAGTCTGAAGAATGAATGGAATAGCTGAGACACAATAGGGATAATGAACTAATGAAGGTTTTAAATTGTTTTGTTAATGTACTTACAATAAATAGCATAAATTTTAAGAGTTGAGCTCAATGAATATTGCAGCACTCTGATCAAGACATAACACATCACCAGAAACTCCAAATATTCTCCCCCACAAAAATAAAGCATAACTATTTTGACCTCTACTACCATAAGGAAAAACATGGCATCAGGATTGGAGGAAGACTCATTAACAACCTGTGATAT
>NW_006408576.1:2476066-2477381 GCF_000296735.1 Chrysochloris asiatica
ATTTATTTGTCCATTCTAATGATAGTGGACATTAGGGTTTTCCAATTAGTGTACTGTCATTAGACTGGACAAATACATTTGGTATTATAAGTAAAAATCCTATGATCATTCTTGCACATGTTTTTCAATGCACATGAAATTCATTTCTAGGTACTCTGAAGTGGAATTGCAGAGCAAAAGTTGTCCTTGTGTGGCACTGTAGGATAAACACTGGGTTGCTAACCACGTGGCCAGTGGTTTAAACCTGCCAGTCATTCCACAGAAACCATGTAAGGAGACACTGTGAGTCACAACCTACTGTGGCACTCTAGGATAAGAACTGGGCTGCTAACTAAACAGTCAGTGTTTCAAACCCACCAGCTGCTCCTAAGAAATCCTATATAAGATCAATATGAATTGGAACCAACTCAGAGACACTTAGCAACAACAAAAACACAGGGCATGTTTTATTTGCCTTTGTTAAATAATGTTAGCAAAGTTTTTCAAAGTGGTTGTACCAATTTACACTCTGGTCGCAGAGTCTTTCCAACAAAAAGTATTATATGCCTTCATTAGTAAAGTTTGGGAGATGTTGTTAAGAGTGATTGAATCAATTCTGACTGATACCCTGACTCTATGCTGCCACTGTGTCAATCCATCTGGTTGGGGGTTTTCCTCTTTTTTGCTGATTCATCATTTAACCAAGCATGGTGTCCTTCTATAGGGACTGATCCCTTCTGACAACAGGTCTATAGCATGAGAGATGAAGTCTTGTCATCCTGGCTTCTAAGCAGCATTATGGCTATACTTCTTCCAAGACCAATTTGTTATTCTCGCAGATCATGGTGCTTTTAGAATTATTTTCCCACACTGTAATTCAAATGCATTAATTAATCTATAATCTTGCTTATCCATTGTCCAAATAGTATATGCATATGAGACAACTGAAAGTACCATGGCTTCAGTCAGGCTCATCATAGTCCTCAAACTGATCTCTTTGCTTTTGGATACTAAAAAGAAGTTTTTTGCAGAAGATTTATCTAATGCAGTATACCATTTGATTTCTTGGCTGCTGCTTCCACAACAATTGATTACAGACCCAAGCAAAATGAAGTCTTGGACAAATTCAGTCTTTTCTCCTTTTATCATGATGTTATTTATTGTTCCCATGGTGAGGCTTTTTGTTTCCTTTACATTGATGTACAATTCATACTGTCATTTATCAGAAAATATTTTAAGTCCACTTCACTTCCAGCAAACAAAGTGGCACCATCTGCATATCGCAGGTTGCTAATGAATCTTCCTCTAATCCTGATGCCATGTTCTTCTTCATATA
>NW_006408576.1:2478136-2479612 GCF_000296735.1 Chrysochloris asiatica
ACCTTTCTTTGGAATGGACACAAATACAAATCTCTTCCAGTCATTTGACCAGGTAGTTGTCTTCCAAATTTCTTGTCATAGATGAGTTAGTGCCTTCAGTATTGCATCAATTTGTTGAAAGTTTTTCATCTGTACTCCATCAATTTCCGGTGTCTAGTTACTTGCCAATGCCTTCAATATACCTTGGACTTCTCTCTTCAGGATCATTGCTCTTTATCATATGCTAGTTCTTGAAATTATTGAACATTTACCATTTCTTTTTGGTATAGTGACTCTTTGGAAGGAATGTAGAATTACTATGTTAGAAGACACTATGGCCCATAATGGTCTTTGCACCTATTGCAAGACTGCTCTTCTGAAATATTACTGCATTGCCACACAACTGGACCCTTTCAAGTTAACCGAAATAACAAAAACAAGCAGCAAACGAAAACTTTTTGTCAAAAATATGTTTCAAACTCCCTCTGCTAAGAACACTCAAGCCAGAATTATTTTCTTCATCTTGGCTGTGATATGACACTTGTAATCCTGTAAACACAACTTTAAATATTCTATACTTATTGTGGGAAGACCTTCACTCTTGGGAGATCATTCCTTATATCCCTTATATCTGAGTCAATTTTCAGTGTTTAACAGAGCTACCATTTGTCCTCGGAATCTTGGTGTTGTTCTATAGAATAAACACTGGACTGTCAAATTGCTAATCGCAAGGTTGATGACTCAAACCCACCAGTCACTCCTCAGAAACTCTATACAGTGTTACTATGAATTGGAACTGACTAGACAGCAGTTAGTAACAATAAAACTATTTGTAGATAGCTGTTTTATTTTTATATATATTCCTTGCAATTTAGAGAATGTAGCTGTTTTCTATATTTTATAAAACAACAACAAAAGCACTCTTTTCAATTTTTAAGATAGTTCTAATTTATTTATTTAAATCTTTCTAGCATTTTTCCTCCTTCCACTTGTTGCATTAATTTTTTAGTGTTATAGTTGACAGGCACAAGTAACATATGTGAGAGTAGGCCAAAGTTGGTAGGATTCACCATCTTGCATGCTTGGGTTCACTACAAAATCACAGAAACCGTTATTAAACAAAAATATCAAACTGTAAAGCTATTGTTTCTCCATAAGTCCTTTATCTATGGCACCTAACAACAACAAATATACTTCCAAAGGCCATGTTTCACTCTATCCAACTTCCCCAAATAATTGTTAGAAATTTAATTTATACCAAGTTAAAACAGAAGTTTTAGCATTTTTTAAGGACTCAAACCATGGTCTGTTTAATTGTTCTTTTTGTTTTGAGGACAAAAACAAGTCTGAATGGACAAAATCGGGGTATAGTCCAGAAGGGGTAGCTTTCCCTATGAAATTTTCATAAGATAGCTCTTGCTTCCCTAAAAAATGACCTGATGAATTATACTGATGGGGGGTGGGGGGAAGTCCATGGTGAAATTTCCCTGTTTTTTT
>NW_006408576.1:2484387-2485551 GCF_000296735.1 Chrysochloris asiatica
TAACTTAAACTTAAGTATTTTGACAAAATAAGAACTTTCAAATAGTTTGTATCCAATCACCTCATTCTGAGTTATATGATATTATGAGCAGTATTATATATTTTCTTTCTTTCTTCATCTAATAAATTAGCCTTTAGCATAAGTATTGTTATTATCTTACATAAATATTGTTTAGATTCACCTGCATCTTGACTATTTATTACTGTTGCTGTTGTTGTTAAGTGTCTTTGAGTCATTTCAGATTCTTAGTGACCTTGTTTAAGGTTTCCTAGGTGTGTATCTGGTGGATTTGAACTGCCAACACTGTGGTTCAAACTGACCATACAGTATAGTGCATTATCTTCAGCACCACATTAGGACCACTTTTTTCTTGTCGTTGGTAAGTACCGTCAAGTTAGTTCTGACTCTAGGGACCCTGTACAGGGTTTCCAAGGAGCAGCTGGTGAGTTTGAGCCATCGTCCTTGAGGTTAAATTGATTTTGCAGTCCAATACTTTATGCCACAGCTCCAGCTTTAATCTGTTGTTCCCCCTTTAATCTGTAACTACTTTCTTCCTAGGACTTTTTTTTTTTTTTTTCTAAAATAACATGTTCTTTGAAGCATCCAGTTGATATAAAGTGAGGGGGGATGCACAGGAACACCCATACTTGCCGATAGTATCAATTTGACCTAGCTCTGATAGCTTCATGATCAGAACTCGAATAGGTGAAGATAAAGAAATTTGATAAAGGAAACTAGTATAAATTGCTACAATTTGATGAACTTGACTTATACTTATGGATGTAGTAGCTCAAATATCAACTGAGAGGGAAGGAGTCTTCAATCAAGGATCAAGCCTATGCCTTCTGTACACAGGGTTGATAGGGATGGGCAGTTTAGACATTGACTACCTAAAATGGTGGTCTATAAAGGCATGAAGTGTCTGGCTTACAAGTTTTCAAGAGGGAGTTTAGTTGCATAGTGTACATGGCAAAGTATAATCCCTACTGAATAGTTTTCATTGTGGAGTCCTGGTGTGACACTGTGGGTTAATGCACCAGAATGCAAAGCTTCTTGAACTGCAAGGTCAGCGGTTCAAGCTCACTAGCTTCTCCTCGGAAATCCTATACAGGGTCGCTATGGGTTGGAATTGACTTGACAGCACTTAGCAACAACAACAAAACA
>NW_006408576.1:2486027-2489528 GCF_000296735.1 Chrysochloris asiatica
GATGTTCTACCATGTAAATTATTACTCAATTCACAAAAAAAGCTTTAAAATAAATAAAATAATATGTTCTTTAGAAAATTTATTGGTGAAAGTTGATGATTAATCCCTGAAGCTCTTTTGTATAATAGTCCTGGAGAGGTTCAGAACACAATGGTGGAGCAGAATATCTACATTTAATATTTTTTATTATTAATATTGTTTCACACGATTTTTTTTCTAAGATTAATCAGTGAGACAGTCATTCCCAAATATTTTTATTTATACATTTCTTTTCCTATGTCACATCTATATTTAATATTTTTCCAAGAAATACCAAGATCGATTTGGCATGTAAACTATAGTATTATGGTCATACGTACATGATATTACCTTTTAAGCACCTAATTCTGTTTAATAGAGCCCTGATGTGGGGCCGTGGGTTAATGCATTGGACTGCAAAGTCGGGGTGAACCACAGGGTCGGCGATTCAAGCTCACCCGCCGTTTCTCAGAAACCCTATACAGGGTCGCTGTCAGTCAGAACAAGGAGCTCTAGTCATGAAGTGATTACGAGACAGGCTGCTAACTTCAAGGTCACAAGTTTGAAACTACAAGCTGTTCCGCAGGAGAATGATGAGGCTTTCTGTTCCCATAAAGATTTGCAGACTCGGAAACCATATGCTGGGTCGCCATGAGTCGGAACTGATTTGACAGCACACCACTATCACCCATGGGTCGGAATCAACTCAAAGGCATTTAATAACAACAACAACAATACTATCTAATAACATTATATTTTTCTAAAGGTAATATTTGAGTTCTTTGCTTTGTCTTCTCATCATGTTTTTAGATATTTTATTGATTTTCTATTTTAGGTAGATTGTGCTGATTATAAAACTTCATTTTGCTTCCTAGTTAGCTTGATTTATACCACCCAGAGAAGAGTTTTTTAGAGAATCAGTCTAGTTTTTTAAATTTTTCAATTATTCAAAACTGAGTCATTTTTTAATATCATCATGAATAATGATTCCGTTTTAAAGACTATGACACTAATCCATTGTCAGTTAAAGTTCATATTGCTTTTAATAGTTTTTTTACTGCAATATTAAATAATTTACAAAAAACTAAATAATTGAGATAGCTATCTTTACAAAATTATTGACCAAATGTTTATGTTTTAAAGTAACAAAATTTTCATCTTCACATTAAACATGCAGTATTCAAATAGGAAAAATATTTACATATTTCTTATGAAAAGATAAGATTATGCTGCATATGGTTTGCCATTTAATTCCTAAGATATATACTTTAATTTAGCTGCAGCAAAAACATTTTAGAATGAAGTATTTCCCTCAGTAATAATTTAATATTTGATGCCTAATTGAGCCTTTCCTGTAAGAACTAGATTTTGGAGAAGAAACTAACAAGCAAAAAATTATTTTAGTCAGCGAGGAACATAGTTGATTAAATAGCTACAAATGTGATACCTTGGGAAAGTATGTTAACATAGTTTTTGCAAAGCTGAATGAATTTTCTTAAATTATTTTTCTTGAGTTAGTTTTTAATTGGTTCTTGAATAACCTCAGTGGTCTTGTTTAATAGATCAAGACAAAACCTCCCTTAGTGTTTATGCTGAGTTTTTAAATAGATTTGTGTATCCTAATCCAATTTATTGCTTGTGCTGAGGTGGCTAATATAAGTGAATTGTATGGCTATTGTGCCAGGAGCCCAGTTCATGGTTCTATTCTACATACAGATGTGATAATCATGTTAGTTGTCTGAATATGAAGCATTTTTTCAACTCATAGGGACCCTGTGCACAGCAGAAGGAAACACTGCCTGATCCTCCACCACCCTCACAGTAGTTGTTACACTTGAACCCCTTGCTGCTGCCGCTGTGTTGGTTCATCTTGTTGGGAGTTTTTCTTTTTTCATTGACCCTCCACTTTACTAAGAATGATGCCCTTAGTAAAGGAACTGGTCCCTCCTGATAATATAACTGAAGTATGAGAGATGAAGTCTCACCCTTCTAACTTCTAATGAGACTATATATGTCTAACAACATATATGTGCTGTTGTTTTTCCTAAGTGCTGTGGAGTCAGATACAACTCATAATGACCCTGTATAGGCGTGTCAAGGAGCACATGGTGGATTTGAACCACCAACATGGTGGTTAGCAGTCCAGTGCCTATGCTATGTTGTTGTTGTTGTTAGGTGCCATTGAGTCAGTAATGACTCATAGTGACCCTATGCACAGCAGAACGAAGCACTGCCCAATCCTGGGCCAACCACATTACTGTTGCCACGCATGAGTCTATCGATGCTACCACTGGGCCAATTCATCTCATTGGGGGTCTTCCTCTTTCTCTCTGACCCTCTACCTTACCAAACAAGATTGTCTACTCAAGCAACTGGTCCCTCCTGACAATATGTCTGAAGTATGAGCGACTAAGTTTGTCCATCTTGGTTTCCAAGGAGCACTCTGGCTGCACTCCTTCCAAAACGGATCTATTGGTACATTTGGCAGCCCATAGCACTTTCAGTATTCTCCTCCAACACTATAACTCAATAGCACCAATTCTTCTATGGTCTTCCTTATTCACTGTCCAGCTTTCACATGCATATGAGGTTATTGAAAATACCATGGCTTGGGTCAGTCACACCTTCGTCCTAAAGCTGACATCTTTGCTCTTCAACACTTTAAAAAAGTCTTGTGCAGCAGATTTGCCTAATGCAATACTTCATTTAATTTCCTGACTGCTGCTTCGGTGAGTGTTGATTGTTGATCCAAGAAGAATGAAGTCCTTGACAACTCCAATCTTTTCTCCGTTGATAAAGAATGTTGTTTATTGATCCAGTGGTGAGGATTTTTGTTTTCTTTACATTGATTGTGTGGATCTTGACAAGCTATGGACAACATTGCCAAGTATGAGTATTCAGGAACACTTAATTGTACTCATGAGGAGTCTGTACCTGGACCAAGGGGAGCAGTGTCTGATTGCCTTGTTGCACACCTTTCTTAATTTTAAACCCTTCAGTGTTCCCATGTTCTTTTTGAACAACTGCTTCTTGGTCCAGGTACAGATTCCTCATGAGCACAATCAAGTGTTCCAGAATACTCATACTTGGCAATGTTGTCCATAGCTTGTCAAGATCCATACAATCAAAAGCCTTTGCATAAGTCAGTAAAGCACAGGTAAACATCTTTCTGATATTCTTTGCTATTAAGAACCCTTTTTTAATATCCTATAGATTTCCAAGGAAGAAAAAGTTTGAATGTTGGGATATACTTATCTGCATCTTAGTAACACTCACCTTTTAATTTTAGGTATTTAAAATATGTATAGCACTCCTGAGGTCTTCTATAATTTCAATGGTATACTTGTCAAATAGTCCCCAGATAGGAAGTTTTGTCAGGGAATTTCCTATCTTTTCCCCAGATCTCTTCATCTTCCTTTTGAGTTATGGTGTTGGAGGAGATTATTGAAAGTGCCATAGGCTTCCAAAAGAACCAATAGATCT
>NW_006408576.1:2490838-2495568 GCF_000296735.1 Chrysochloris asiatica
GGGAGAAAGATGAGGCTTTCTACTCCCGTAAAGATTTACACCCTTGGAAACCCTGTACAGGGTCGCTATGGGTCAGAACCGACTCGATGGCACTTCGCAACAACAACAAGGGTGGTTTGGAGGGATTGTTAGTGGAAAAATGTTTTCCTTTTCCTTTTCTGCTAGGTCTCCATCTTACAAAGGTTCCAACTTTCATGGGTTTTACTGTTTATCATTCTTTCTTTTAGTGCCTCACCCAGAACTAAGATAGAGCAAGTACAATATTATTTTTTAACATTAGTTCTCAGGAAGTCTGCAGTTTCAACTTGCAGATAAGTGTCAATATCTCTGTGGGACAGTGTTTATAAGTTACTGCTCACTGAAGATTTTCAATAAAATTTCTGAAAGCTTATTATTATTATTGATGTCTTAGAGTAGTGTCCCAGTAAACTGACTGAGTAGAAAATAAAAATTGGTACATAATCACTTACATTATTTATGAAGCACTATTCCTAAGCCAGATGTTCTAACTTAGATGCATTTGCTTCACATCAATCCTTTCCCTTGCTATATATAGCAGAGGTGATTGGAGTTAACTATATTAATTGTAAGTGCTGTGAAGTGCCCATTGTGATAAATCCATTTAAGGAGGAAGTTGTCATAAAAACCATTGGCGTATAAACAGATGAAAAGAAAACAGCCTTTCTTTATTGTAAATTAAATAGCCATCTTCAACAGTGAAGAGAAAGAGAAACAATGGAAAGTTAAGAGGAGAAGAAACATATTTCTAAAGGTAGACAGAATAACATTTTATTTGTTATTCCATAATAAATCCTGAAGCAAAATGTGACTTAAGTGTAATTATTTCCATTTCCCGAAGGAGGAAATAGATGAGGTGTAGGATGTTTTGAAATGTATCCAGAGTCATAAAGCAGATATAGGATTTAGCCCAGTGTTTCTCAACGTCATAATGCATGTTCTCTCCATTTTTCACACTGTTTGTGAAAGGAATTTTTATAGAGAAGAATTTTAACTGTTTGAATGATGGAAGCCACAACATTGTTGGATAAGTTCTAAGGTTTAGGAGTTGAGTTGTTAGGTATTACCTATTTTTCCTGAAGAACTATTTTAACAGCAAAGTCATTTCTGCTATAGGGTGTCAGTTATGAGAATTTTGCCATTATGAGGGCAAACATCAGTAAAAACTTGACATATAAGGAGTATGCTTAGAAAGGATATGAGAGCAAATGATTTTAAAGTTGATCATTGAAACCATGCATTGGGCAAATGTGCTGCAACAGACCATTTTGAAGTTTTAAAGAGCAAAGATGTCACTCTGAGCACTAATGGAAGCTTGCCCCAAGTCATGGTACTTTCAATTGTCTCATATGCATGTTACAACCGGGCAGTAAATTAGGAAGACCAGAGGAAAATTGGGGCATTTGAATTATGATGTTGGCAAAGAATATTAAATATATTATGACAGAAGAATGAACAAATCTCTGTTGGAAGAAATACAGTAGGAATGCCCCTTAGAAGTGAGTATCAATAGACTTAGTTTCGTATACTTGTCATTAGGAGGGACCAGGCCCTGGGGGAAAAGCTCATGCTTACTAGAGAACCAGAGTAAAAGAAGAAGACCCTTTATCTGTGAGATGGATTGACACAGTGGCTACAATAATGGGCTCAAATATAATAATGATTGTGACCTGGCAGTGTTTCAGTCTGTTTTACATTGTGTTTCTATGAGTCTGAACCAACTCAATACCTCACAACAAATAGAATTCAATGATTGTGGACTTCTCTTCTTGCTTCTTTGTTATGTGCTTTGTGCTATCAAGCTGATTCTAACTCACAAAAACCCTATAGACCAGAGTAGAACTTCATTATACTGTGTCCTAGGCTTACATTTCCATAAGAACAAATAACTAGTTCTTTTCTCCTTTGGGGCATCTGGTGGGTTAGAACTACTGACAATTTGGTAATTAGCCCAGTTGCACCAAAACCTCTTTGCATGAAGTCTTTAAAAAATATAACACACTAAAATGGATGCAGTCAGATATAGACTTCATAATATTATAGAATTCATATAAATTTTATTAGTTATGAAAAATGAACTTCTGAGAACATTTAACATATATTAGCTTTAATTACAAAAAAACTATTTTCTTTTCTTAAAAAATTCAAGGCTAAATATACAGTATGTAATATTTTCACAGTTAATCTTTGCCACAATCCCAAAACTAGATGTAATACACTTTATGTGGGTTCAGAGACATTGTATAACATACCCAAAGCATCCAACTAATACGCTGTGGTTACTAAATGCTGTGAAGTTGGTTCCAATTTATAGAGAATCTCTAGATGGTTTTTGAGGATAAACTGTGGGTTTGACCTGTCAACATTGTAGTTATCAGTCCAGTGCCTATTGTACAACATTGCCAAAGTTTAAGCCTAAATCAACATTTGAATTGAAAAGCCTTTCTTATTAAAGATATTTTGTGTATACTTATGTATATACTAGAGTCCTGGTGTGGTGCTGTGGGATAATGCACCAGACTGCAAAGCCGTTTGAACTGCAAGCTCACCAGCTGCTCCTTGGAAACCTTATACAGGGTTGCTGTGGGTTGGAATTGACTTGACGGCACTTCTCAGCAACACGATGCATGTATAATATTTATTTTAAAATATTTTCAACATATTGTTGTTTTTGTTGCTGAGTGCATTTTAGTTGGTTCCAACTCATGTTATTCTTGTTGTTAGGTGCCATCGAGTTGGTACCGACTCATAGTGACCCATGCACAACAGAATGAAACACTGCCCTGCCCTGCGCCAGCCTCACAGTTGTTGCTATATTTGAGCCCATCACTGCTGTCACTGTGCCAATCCATCTCATTGGGGGTCTCCCTGTTTTCCTCCAACCCTCCATTATACCAAACATGATATCCTTCCCCAGAGACTGGTCTCTCTTGACAATATGTCACAAGTGTGAAAGATAAAGTCTGGCCATCCTGGCTTCCAGAACATTCTAATTGTACTTCTTCCAACACAGATTTGTATTTTCTTTTGGCAGTTCATGGTACTTTTAATATTCCCCTTGAACACCATAGCTCAAGTGCATCAGTTCTTCTATGATATTCTTTATATACTGTCCAACTTTCGTAGACATATGAGGTTTTTGAAAATACCATGACTTGGGTTAGGTGCAACTTAGTCCTCAAACTGACATCTTTGCTCTTCAATACTTTAAAGAGGTCTTGTGCATCAGATTTGCCTAAATCAATATGTTATTTAAGTTCTTGATTGCTGCTTCCATGAAAGTTGATGGTTGATGCAAGCAAAAGGAAGTCTTCAACAACTTCAATCTTTGTCTCCATTTATCATGATGTTACTTATTGGTCCAGTGGTGAAGATTTTTGTTTTCTTTATGTTGAGGTGCAACACATATGGAAAAATGTGATCTTTCATTTTCATCATTAAGTATTTTTAAGTCCTCTTCACTTTAAGCAAGCAAGGTTGTATCACCTGCATATTGCAGGTTGTTAATGTCTTCCTCCTATCCTGATGCCACATTTTTCCTTATATGATCCAGCTTCTTGGATTGTTTGCTCAGCATGGAGATTGAATAAGTACGGTGAAAAAATACAAACCCAGGCACACACCTTTCCTAATTTTAAAACATTCATTGCTCCCTTGTTCTGTTCAAACAACTGCTTATTGGTCTATGTACAATTTCCTCATGAGCACAATTAAGCTTTTCAGAATACTCTTTCTCCATTGTTTTGTCATGAGCCACACAATTGAAAGCATTTGCATAGTCAATAAAGCACAAGTAGAAAGTATTCTCTGCTTTCAACTAAGATCCATTTGATGTCAGTAGTGACATCCTTCGTTTCACATCCTCTTTTGAATCTGCTTGAACTTCTGAAAGTCCTATGTCAATGTATGGTTGCAGGTTTTTTGAATTATCTTTACAAGATTTTGCTTGCATGGGATTTTAATGATATTGCCAAATGCTTTCTGCATTTTGTTAGGTCACCTGTCTTTGGAATGGATCTTTTTCAGTCAGTTAACCAGGTAGTTGTATTCCAAATTTCTTGGCATACATAAGTGAATGCCTCCAGTTCTAAGCCAGTTAGTTGAAAGATTTCAATTTGTATTCTATCAATTCCCAGAGCTTTGTTCTTTGCCAATGCCTTCAATACACTTTGGACTTCTTCCTTCAATAGCACTGGCTCTTGATCATAGTTACCTCTTAAAGTGGTTGAATATCGACCATTTCTTTTGGATATAGTGACTGTATTATTCCATCCATCTTTTTTTGGTGCTGTCTGCATCATTAAATATTGTGCTCATAGAATCCTTCAGTATTGTAAGTTGAGGCCTACGTTTTTTATTCACTTCCTTCAGCTTCAGGAATGCTGAGCATATTCTCCTTTTAGTTTTCTAACTCCAGGTCTTTGCACATTTCATTATAATATTTGGCTTTGTCTTCTAACTTATAACAATCTCATACAGTGTTTCTGATGAGCAGATGATGGGTTTGAACTGCTCACCTTGTAGTTAACAGTGCAGTACTTATCTTTACAATGTCCCACCAAGATTCCATTTTAATTACTTATATTGTGGATATAAGTAGTTAATCCTACTTTGAATACTTAATTCAGAAACTATAATTTGATTATAATAAGTCAATTTACCTGGGTTGTGTCAGTAAATGCTGTCTGGTGGTGGCTGTGTGCTGTGGAGTC
>NW_006408576.1:2495883-2498081 GCF_000296735.1 Chrysochloris asiatica
GGCTGCTATGAATCAGAACTGGCTCCATGGCACTTAACAACAACAACAATCACTTCTTAATCATTATTGCTGTTGTTAAGTGTCATCAAGTCGATTCTGACCCATAGTGACCCTGTGTAGGGTTTCCAAGGAGCAGCTGGTGCGCTTGAACCACCGATCTTGCAGTTCAAATGACTTTGTAGTCTGACACATTAACCCACAGAGCCATACCTGGACTCTTAATCATAGCAACCCTATAAATGATTTCCAAGACACAGCTCGTGGGTTTCAACTGTCAACCTTGTGGTTCACAATCTTGTGCTGATCCTACAATGCCACACAAGAAATCATGATTAAATTTTGAAAGAACGAATCAACATAAAGTCCAAGAAAATATAAATCTAGCAACAGGTATCTAGGATGCAGCAGAAACAGTCATCATCCTGATAAGATGTCCAGATTTGGGTCTCTTAAGTAGTGTGTGTAATTTAGTTTTCTGAAATGTACATTTGTTACAATTTACTGGATTTAGACACAATGATGTTCAGTCACTACATTCAAAACAACTAACTTAATATATAAGGTTTTTGTTCTGGTTATAAAACATTTAATTCATTTCTAAACCAAGGTTTATTGAGTGCAATATATGGCAGTTTTATTGGTACAGTTACTGATTTGAAGTCTGAAAACTGTAAACCAAAAAACATTTTTTAAATTTATTGTTATGATTTGCATATCTTCAATGGCTAATGACTATGAGCAGTTCTTCATGAGTTTGTGATCTTCTTTTGTAAAATCTGTTTATGTCCTCTATCTAATTTTTAATTGGATTTTTTTGTCTTTTTGTTGTTCAGGTATTGAATTTTTCTGTATGTCTTAGAGATTAGTTCCTTGTCCAATATGACACTGCCACATTTTTCTCTAAGTCTGCAGGTTTTCTTTGAACTCTTCTGGTGATATTTTTGGATGCCCATAGGTATCTAATTTTTAGGAGGTCCCACTAATCTACTTTGTCTTCAATCATTTGTGTGTTTTTACAATCAAACATAATAGTGTGTTTTTGTCCTGTGTAGCTGTGGGTTAATGCGCCAGACTGCAAAGCCATTTGAACTGCAAGGTTGGCAGTTCAAGCTCACCAGCTGTTCCTGGGAAACCCTAGCCGGGGTCGCTATGGGTCAGAATGTCTCGATGGCACTTAACAACAACAACAACAAGTGCCCCTAACTTTGCACATATTTTTTTTCTTTATTTGTCTTTATAATTTTAGGTTCTACTTTAAGTCTTTGATCCATCTTGAGTTTTTTCTTTTCTTTTTTTTTTTAGTACATTGTAAGATCTGGTCCTGTTTCATTTTTCTACTAATGGGTGTCCATTTTTGCCCGCACTAGTTATTAAAGATACTTTTTCTTCCCTACTGAATGATCTCTGGCCCCTTGTTGAACATCAGCTGTCCATAGGTAAATGGATTTACTCTGAATTCTGCCTTCGGTTCCAGTTGTCTATGTGTCTGTTGTTTTACCAGTACCAGGTATTTTGACTATCATGCCTGTGTAATAGGCTTTGAGATTGCAAAGTGTGAGGCCTCTGAGTTTGTTCTTCTTTTGTAGTGCTCTGCTTATCTGAGTCTCTTTCCTTATATAGTTGATGATTAGTTTTTCCATCTGTTTAAAGAATGATTTTGAAATCTGGATTGATATGGCATTATATCTATAAAAATATCACTTTAGTTAGTATTGACATTTTCTCAACATTAAATCTTCCTATAAATGAACATGGTATAGTCTTCCATTTACATAAGTCTCGTTTGGTTTTCTGTAATAGTGTTTTGTACCTTTCTTTGTGTCGACTCAATGGCACTTAACAACAACAACATTTATCTCTAATTAGATTTATCCCTAAGTATTTCATCTCTAGGGTGGCAGTTATAAATAGTGGACTGCTGGTGTGACACTGTAAGATCAGTACTGGTCTGTGAACCACAATGTCATCAGTTCAAATCTACCAGCTGCTCCTCTAAAACATTTATATTGCTATAAATAGGAACCAGCGTAAGGCACTTAACAATAACAACAACAACATTGTCAATAATATTGTTTTCCTGATTTCCTTTTCAGAGTTCTCTTTGTTATTGTAAAGCAATCTGACTGATTTTTAAACTTTCATTTTATGAATTGTTATTGTTGTAAGTGCCATCGAGTTGGTTCTGACTCATAACAACC
>NW_006408576.1:2498621-2504442 GCF_000296735.1 Chrysochloris asiatica
AGATTTGTGAAGACTCATGTTCATATGTTCCATTACTCCATTGGAGTAATTGTTTCCAAGCTTCTTCAGTTCTCAGTACTTTTCTCAAATCTAAATATGGAGAGGCCAATATAACTGCACCTTAGACAGCCATGCATAAGTTTTTAACATCCCAACACTGCTCTCCAAAGTCGGATGGAGAACATTGTCTTTGTGCACTATGTTCTGCCAACTGACTGTGGTATCCCCTGAAACCCCAGGCTCAGCAATTCATTGCCTTAAGGTGTTTGATAATATCTAAGAAGTTTTCATCATATTGTCCACTGCATGCTCTAATACATTCATAGTTGTGTTTGCAAAAAAGGTAAATATCCATGTATTGATCTCTTCTTTGAAACTTTATGGGATATACATGTCACAATCTTCCTCCCGTACCCAATCAGCCTGTGTCTCTCTCCATGTATCTACCTGCAGAGCATTCTTGTTCCAAGGTTGTATATATATCACTATTTACCTCTCTTACCTTTAGCCCTTGTATATCTCCTTGTGTCTTCACCTGTCTTTATCATTCTTCTGAGAACATCCCTCTTATTGTATATTGCCCTCTCCCTTCTTACATAATGTTCTCCATCTGTCTCCATCTTCTTGCTATTATGAATAGTACTGTAATGAAATTGTTGTGCATATATCTTCTCAGGTCCTGGCTGTTATTTATTGTGACTATATACCAAGTAGAGAGGCTACTGGGTCACACAGTGTTTCCTTTTCCATATTATTGTATATATATATATATATACACTCACATTTATGTTGAGGGGTTGGGGTCCTGGTATAACTCTATGTAATAGATACAGGACTGTTAAATGCAAGATCAGAGATTCAACCCCACCAGTCAGCCATCAAAAACCATTTACAGGGTTACTACAGGTTGGACACTTCTTCTTGTTGTGTTGTTAGGTGCCATCAAGTCGGTACCAACTCATAGTGACGTTATTCACAACATAACGAAACACTGTCTGATCCTCGGCCAACCTTACAATTGTTGCCGTGCTTGAGCCCTTTGATGCTGCCACTTTGCCAATACATGTTGCTGGGGGTCTTCCTCTTTTTCTCTGACCCTTCAACTTACCAAACATGATATCCTTCTCCAGAGACTGGTCCCTCCTGACAGTATGTCCGAAGTATGAGAAATGAAGTTTAGCCATCCTGGCTTCCAAAGAGCACTCTGGCTGTACTTCTTCCAACACACATCTGTTTGTTCTTTTGGCAGCCGATAATGCTTTCAATATTCTCTTCCAACACCATAATTCAAGTGTGTCAATTCTTCTATGGTCTTCCTTATTCATTGTGCAGCTTTAGCATGCATATGAGGTTATTAAAAATAATATGGCTTGGGTCAGGTGCACCTTAGTCCTCAATCTGAACATCTTTGCTCTTGAACATTTTAGAACAGTCCTGTGCAGCAGATTTGCCCGGTGCAATATGTCATTTGTGTTTTTGACTGTTGCTCCCATGAGTGTTGATAGTTGATCCAAGAAGAATGAAGTCCCTGACAACTTCAATCTTTTCTCCATTGTAAAGAATGTTGTTTATTGGTCCAGTGGTGAGGATTTTTGTTTTCTTTACATAGAGATGCAATCCATACCAAAGGCTGTGGACTTTAATCTTCATCAGTAAATATTTTAAGTCGTCTTCACTTTCAGCAAGCAAGGTTGTATCATCTACATATCACAGGTGGTTAATGAGTCTTCCTCCAATCCTGATGCCACTGTTTTCTTCATATAACCCAGCTTCTAGGATTATTTGCTCAGCAGGTGAAGATGACATATAAGAATTCTACCAACTTCTTCAATATGAAATTGAACAAGCATTCAATCAAGATGTATTGATCATTACTGGTGATTAGAATGCAATGGTTGGAAACAAAGAGGAAGGATCAGTAGTTGGAAAATATGGCCTTGATGATAGAAATGATGCTGGAGATCACCTGATAGAATTCTGCAAAGTCAATGATTTGTGCATTTCAAATACCTTCTTTAGACAGCATAAGAGATGATTATACACGTGGACCTCACAGAAATGAAATTGACCACATCTGTGAAAAGAGACAGTGGAAAAGCATCATATTATCAGCCAAAACAAGACCAAAGGCAGTTTGTGGAACAGACCATAAATTCCCCATATGTAAATACAAACTGAAGTTGAAGAAAATGAAAACAAGTCCATGAGAGCCAAAATATAACCATGAATATATCCCACCTGAATTTAGAGATCATCTGAAGAACAGATGTGATACATTAAAAACTAAAGACCAAAGGCCAGAAGAGTTGTGGGATGACATCAAGAACATCATACATGAAGAAAGCAAAAAGTCATTAAGAAGAGAAGAAATAAGGAAAATATCAAAATGGATGTCAGAAGAGACACTGAAACTCACTCTCCAGCATAGAGATGCTAAAACACATGGAAGAAATTAGGAGGTACAAGAGAAGAACAGAAATTTTCAAAGGTCAGCTAGAAAAGATAAAGTCAAATACTACAATGAAATGTGCAAAGATCTCGAATAAGAAAACCAAAAGGGAAGAACACACTCAGCTTTTCTTAAGGTGGGGGAACTGAAGAAAAAAATAAAGCTTTGACTTTTGTATTGATGGATTCTCTGGGCAAATTATTAAATGATGCAGAGAGCATCAAAAGAAAATGGAAGGACTACACAGAGTCACTGTACCAAAAAGAAATGGTTGATGTTCAATCATTTCAAGAGGTAGCATATGATCAAGAGCCAATGATACTGAAGGAAGAAATCCAAGGTGCATTGAAAGATTTGGCAAAGGACAAGCCACCAGGAATTGATGGTATATAAATTGAAATCTTTCAAGAAAGTGAGGCAGTGCTGGAGGCACTCACTCATCTATGCCAAGAAATTTGGAAGACAATTATCTGGGCAAATGATTGGAAGAGTTCTGTATTTGTGCCCATTCCAAAGAGATGTGGCCCAATAGAATGTTTAAATCATTGGACAATATCTTTGCTATCCCATGCAAGTAAAGTTTTACTAAAGGTAATACAGAAATGGCTGCAAGCAAGCATTGACAGAGAACTTCCAGAGGTTCAAGCCAGAGGCAAAGTAGGTCACGGAACGAGGGCTATCATTGCTGACTTCAGATTGATCTTGGCTGAAAGCAGAGAATATCAGAAAGATGTTTATCTGTGCTTTATTGACTAAGCAAAGGCTTTTGATTGTGTGGATCATTTCAAGCTATGGACAGCACTGCGAAGTGTGAACGGAACACTGAATTGTGTTCATGAGGAATCTGCATATGGACCAAGAGGCAGTTGTTTGAACAGAACGTGGGAACACTGAATGATTTAAAATAAGAAAAGTGTGCAACAGGGTTGTATTCTTTCACCATACTTACAGAACCTCGAACCTGCTTAATGACACTTAAAAACAACAATTATATTGTCAAATATCCCTTATGTGTTTATTTTCTTGTGTGTTTTTATCAGGAATTGGTGTCGGATTATGTTAAATGCCACTTTTCCATATTGATTGATATTGTTGTAGTTAAATGCCACCGAGTCATTTCTGACTCATAGTGACCATGTATGTATAGGATTTCTGAGGAGCATCTGGTGGATTTGAATCACCAACCTTGCCGTTTAAATCAATCTTGTAGTCCAGTACTGTATCCTGCAAGTTATTTTTCCTTTGCTTTATTCATGTGGTGGTTTTTGTTGTTTGATTTCCAATGTTGAAATACACTTGCATGGTTGGTTTGAATCCCACTCTGTCATAATGAATTTTTTATATATGTTTTTGTTGAATTCTTTAGGCTAAGATTCTGTTGAGAATTTTTGCATATATGTGTGTGAGTGATACTACTATATATATACTTAATGGATCTTTTACTGATACCAATGTCAGCATTGTGCTAGTTTCATAAAATGAATTTGGGATTATTCCTGCTTTTCTATATTGTGAAATAGTATGAGTAGAAGTAGTGTCTTTTTGGAGAATTGAAATACTTTTTTTTTTGGTTAGCAATAGCATTAACTGTGTAAATCCTACTATATAATATTTAGAAAGTCAAATATTACTAAATTTATAGTACAGAGTGTTGATAGAAAGAAAATATTAGAATATTTACCTTCATCCACTCATCATTCAGTGAGGGAAGAAACAAATAATACTATTATATACAGTTTAGCAAATACTAGTAAACAAAAGATGTTGAGAATGTATTGAGATGGGACTGCTAGATATTTTAGTTTCTGAAATATCAGAAAAGTGATAGAGATGGAAAGCAGGTTCTTAGAGGGCATAATGCTTGTGTTGACATCCAAAAGACACGTGGTTCTACAAGTAAGGCCAAGGCAGCCAAGGGAAGTGAATTACAGGTGAGAAAACACTAAATAGAATCATGGAAGCAGGAGGATGTCTCAACATTGGAGAAACTGCAACTATGGATTGTATGGTAAGTATGAAAACAACAAAGAGATGCTGTAGACAACTCAGTGTAAATGAGACCCAATTCAAGTGATTTGAAGTGTAGTTACAGATTTTAGCATATTTACATTTCAAAGGTTTACATTTTGGGGAAAAATAGAATGGAATGGAGTTAAATTAAACTTGAAAACATTCAGGAGGATTAGATAACGTGTGATGAGCTGAATTTATGCAGTGGGTATAAAGAAGAGGAGATGGATTTAATGTAATATCAATAGGGTACAACCAATAGGACTTGGTGACTAAATAGATGATTGAACCGGGAAAAGCAATGTTCAAGAAAGGATGGTGCTAGGATAGTTATTCGTATCCTCAATGACGTTTGTCTTACATAAGCACAAAGGAATCATAGCTTAGTAATGCAACTGAAAGTTAGGAAAATGATGACCGCTTCTTCTGTATGCAGTTTGTGAGAAAACTCTCTATAACCAGCAAAATATATATGTGTATATTTTACATATATGTATATTACAGCCAGGCTCAAGGGATTGAATAGTATCTTCAGGGAAATGAAAGGCCTTAGCCAAGGAAGAAGATGTACAGGTGTAGTTCAATGAAGAGGCAGTGAATATAGGCATCCTTGTTTGCAGGTAACCCATAGTATCCACTCTGGGGATCATGAGAGGTAAGAACTATGGAAGCAGACAGTCTCATCTTTCTCCCTTGGAGTGGCTGGTGGATTTGAACTGCTGCTGACCTTCTAGTGAACAGTCAAACTCTTAACTGCTTTGTTACCCAGGATCCTTCCTTAAAGATTACAGCCTTGGAATCCCTGTGGGCAGTTCCACTTTGTCATATAGAGTAGTTATGATTGAAATTGAGAAAACAACATTTTAAGGAATTGGCTCATACGATTATTTGCATTGACAAACTCAAGTTGCCTAGGTTTTGCAACAGTCTTGAAAATAGTTGGAGACTTCGATAGTCTTATATCTGAAGTTGCTGGGCCACACAGCAGGGTGGAAATTACTGTAAAATTTATACTTACAATCTTGAGTCAAAAGCTTTCTCCCTCAGGAAACCTGTCTTTGCTCTTAATTGATTGGACTTGACTTACTCACATTGTGGGAGGACTGAAACCCTCAAGGTTGGCAGTTTGAGCTCACTTGCTGTTCTCCAGGAGAAAGATAAGGTTTTCTGCTCCTTAAAAGATTTATAGCCTCAGAAATCATATGCAGGACAACTATGAGTCACAGCCAACTTTATGGCACTAAACAGCAGCAAACCACACGTGGAATATGATCTGCTATACATAAAACCAATTGCTTTAAACTCTGGTAGCGTAGTGGTTACGAATCGGGCTGCAAACCTTAAGGTCAGCGGTTCGAAACT
>NW_006408576.1:2505172-2507049 GCF_000296735.1 Chrysochloris asiatica
TAAACATACTAATCTTACAATTTCAATATTATAGTAAGAGTTGGAACTTTTTCAAATTTTGTGTCTTGATAGTAGGCTGTTATTATTGTGCCGTCTAAGTTGGTTCTGACTTACAGCTGACCCTGCATTATCTGAGAAGTATCTGGTGGGTTTAAACCAACAACCTAGCAGTTAGTAGCACAGTGCTTTTTCAGCAGTGCCATACCTGAATTCCTTCTAGGGAGTTTTTGTTATTGTTCAGTGCTATCAGATCATCTCTGAGTCATAGTGAACGTGTGTGCACAACAGAACAAAATACTGCTGGGTCCTGAGCTATCCTCACAACTGTTATCCTTGAGCCCATTGCTGCTGCCACTATGCCAACCCAACTCATGGATGGTCTTCCCATTTTTCACTGAACCTCCACATTACTTAACATAATGTCCTTCTCAAGGGACTGGTTCCTTCTGAGACTATGGCCAAAGTATGAGAGATGAAGTCTGGTCATCCTGACTCATATGGAACATTCTGGCTATACTTCTTCCAACACAGATTTGTTTGTTCTTTTGGAAGTTCTTGGTACTTTTTATATTATTCTTCAACAATATAATTCAAATGCATTAATTATTCTTTGGTATTACTTACTTATTGTCCAATATTCACACGCATATGATGACATTGCTTGGGTCACTCTCACCTTCATCCTCAAATGGTTATCTTTGCTTTTGAATATTTTAAAGAGGTCTTAAGCAGCCTAGTGCAATATGTCATTTGATTTCTTGACTGTTGCTTCCATGAATGTTGATGTTTGATCCAAGCAAAATTAAATCTTTATGACAACTTCGTTCTTTTCTCCAGTTACCATGATGTTATTTATTGGTCCAGTGTTGATAATTTTTTTTTTTTTTTTACATTGAATTGAAACCCATACTGAAGACTGTGGTGTTTGATCACCATCAGTAAATCTTCAAGGTTATTATGCTTCCAGCAAGCAAAGTTATATAATCTGCATATTATAGGTTGTGAATGAGTTTTCTTCTAATTCTGATAATGAGTTTCTCAGATTATTTGCTCAACATACCGATTGAATAAGTATGGTGAAAGGATATAACTTTGGTGCACAGCTTTCCTGATTTTAAAACATTCAATATCCCCTTGTTCTGATCGAACAGCTGCCTCTTGGTCTAAGTACAGGTTCCTTATGAGTAAAATGAAGTGTTCTAGAATACCCATTATTTACAATAGTACCATAACCTGTACGATCAACACATTTTTAAAGCATTTGCATAGTCAATAAAGCACTAATAAACATCTCTCTCATAGTCTCTGCTTTCCATCTGACATCAGCAACAATATCCCTAGTTTCACATCCTCTTCTGTATCCAGCTTGAGTTTCTGGCAGTTCCCTGTTGATGTACTGTTGCAACTATCTCTTAATTATCTTCAGTAAAATTTGACTTGCATGTGATATTAATGATATATTTTTGGATGATTTCTGCACTGCATTTGATCACTTCTCTTTGGAATGGACATAGACTGATCACTTTCAATCAGTTGTAGATGATTGAGCATTTCCTGTGCTTTATTAGTTTGTTGAAAGATTTCAATTTGTATTTCATCAGTTCCTGAAGCATTGTTTTTCCCCAATGCCTTCAGAGCACCTTGACTTCTTCCTTCAGTGTCATTGGCTCTCGATCATATGCTACCTTTAGAAATGGTTAACCATTGACCATTTGTGTTTTACAACAACTATGTGAATACCTTACATCTTCTTTAAGTGCTTTCTGCATCGTTCAATATTTTTCCCATAAAATCCTTCAATATTACAGCAGAGATGGAGACAGAGATGAGGACATGGAGCCAGGGAGCAGCTGAGGACTCTGGACTCATGGAAAGAG
>NW_006408576.1:2507729-2509727 GCF_000296735.1 Chrysochloris asiatica
CACATCGTTGTCTGAATCCACCTTGAACCTCTGGCAGTTCCCTATCAATGTATTGCTCTAGCTATTTTTAAATTACCTTTAGCGAATTCATTCACCTGTGATATTAATGATAATGTCATTGATGATTTCCGCATTACATTGGGTCACTTATCTTTTGAATTGGTATAGTCTATGTGTATTGTCATCTTTTAGGTTGTTTTAAAAAGGAATTTGCTGTAAATAAGTCTTTCATATTCTATCATGTGATCCCCAGCATAATTTCTATCACTAAGGTCATATTTTCCAACTGTTGATCCCTCCTTTTTGTTTCCAACCTTTGCATTCCAATCAGTAGTCATTGTCATTACATCTCGATTTCATGTTTGATCAATTTCTGACTGCAGAAATTGGTTGTTGTTGTAGCTGTCCTTATTAAGTGTGGTTGAGTTGGTTCTGACCCATAGCAACTCTATATAGGGTTTCTGAGGAGTGACTGATGGGTGGGTTTCAACTGCCGACCGTGTGATACAAACCCATCTTGCAATCTAGCACATTATCCTACAGAGTCACACCAGGACTTCAATGAAGTTGGTAGGATTCTTTTATTTCACCGTGCTGGCTTTTGTGGTTGGTGTGTAAATTTGAGTAATAGTGGTATTAACTGATTTTCCTCATAGCTGTATAAATTTTATCCCATCCCTGGCAACATTGCATTTCAAAATAGATCTTGAAATGTTCATTTTCACAATGAATGTGACACCTTGCATTTGTTTTTCTCAGTGTAGTGAAGCACATGTTTGTTTGATTCTAAATGGCTAATATCAGTTCATTTCAATTCAATCATGCCTAAGATATCAATTTTCATGCATTCCATTTCATTTTTGACAGCTTCCTATTTTCCTAGATTAATGCTTTATACAATCCATATAATGTTTATTAATTGATGTTTGCTGGTGTTTTCCTCATTTTATGTTGTGTCCCATCATCAAATGAAGGTACCAAAAGCTTTTCTCTAGTCTCATCATCGTGGTCAACTCTACTTTGAGGAGGCAGCTCTTGCTTAGTCATATTTTGAGTGCCTTCCAACCTGAGGTGTTCTTCTTCCTGCACTATTGCTGGTAATGTTTTGCTTCTATTCATAATATTTCATCTTCTAATACCATATATAACAATGCCACACTATATCCATAAGGTTTTCAGTGGCTAAATATTCAGAAGTAATCTACCTCTCCTTCTTCCTAGTCTGTCTTAATCTGGAAACTCCGCTGAAATCTCTCCACCATGGATGACCCTACTCTTATTTAAAATACCAGTTGCAAAGCTTGCAGAATCACACCAGTATGCTAGCCATCACAGTATAACAAACTGACAAACAAGTGATGGCCTCTAGATTGAAAAAGAGAGAAAATTCAGATGTCCAGATTAAACCTGTAAAAGAAAAGGTAGACTTATATTGCCAACTTTGAGATCGTTTACTTCATTTTAAGTAGTTGAGCCACAATTCTAATCTAAGAACCACAATGGGCAGTGTGACAGCAGTCTGTTAAAATAGACTATGATTGCCAAGTTTAGAAGCCAAATTTAATCTATAAGAAACCTTCATAATTCTCTGAGTTTTTATTTTATCATTTCCCAAAACAAACCCACTGTTGTCAGGTTGAGTCCTACTCAAAGCAATCTTAGAGGACAGAGTAGAACTGCTACATCTAGTTTCTAATGCTGTCCTCTGTAATTACAGAAGCAGACTGCTTCATCTGTCCCACTGAGTAGCTGATGGGTGTGCCCACTCATCTTACCATTAGCAGTCAATGCTTAATTACACCCTGCATCACCAGGGCTCATTTCCAAAATTAATAAATGGGACTGAATTATTATTGGAGCATGTTCCAATTTTAAAATTCTACTATAATCATCTTTATCAATATTATCATCATCATTGTCATTTGTTTTTTGTTCTCCTGGATAATTTTTGATATCTGAGAGGAGAGAGGTTTACTGGGAAGAAAAATATATATATAC
>NW_006408576.1:2509954-2512252 GCF_000296735.1 Chrysochloris asiatica
TCATTGCAAAGGCCACAGAGAACTCATACACCATACAATTCCATACAATTGTGGGGTTTATTTGAGAAGTTAACAGTTTACAATTCAGGATCAGAAATGCTCAGGGCACAGTTCTTTGGTCAGGACAGCCTCTGGCTCATCTGAATCTACAGACAAGCCTCACCCTGCCCAGGCAATGTTAAATAGTTCTTTTGTTGTTGTTATATGCCGTGGAGTCAGTTCTGACTCATAGCAACCCTGTATAGGGTTTCCGAGGCCATAAGTCTTTATGGGAGTGGAAAGCCTCATCTTTCTCCTGCGGAACAGCTGGTAGTTTCAAACTGCTGACCTTGCGGTTCGCAGCCCGATTCATAACCACTATGCTACCAGAGCTCCGTTCTTTTAGAGCAGCTGAAAAATGCCCACAGGGCACACCACTCCACCATATGCCTCAGCCTGAAGGAACTCAGTTCTAGCAAGCTTTACTCCTCAAATCAAATGTCTAGAGGTACGCCACTCTGCAAACAAGCCTTCAACCTAAAGTCAATCAGCTTTACTGGCTCCATAGACTGTGAAGTCTGCCGCTCTGTCTGGTGTTCTGACTCTTGCCTTTGTTTATGCAGTTCCTCTGCCACTCCTCCATCGTCACAGCTTTCAGTGTTTGGGTCAAGGAGGTTCAATGTACAGGGAACTTGGGTTCCAAAGGACTATTTCTTCTTTGATGGCAGTGAAAGCCTGCATTCCTGATTCTGAGATGATTCATTTTATTTATATTATAGTTCCAAGTTCTTGTAAGAGTAATTGTTGTTATTGTTGTGTAGCGCCATTGCGTCGGTTCCAACCCATAGTGACCCTGTATAGGGTTTCCAAGCAGCAGCTGGTGACCTTCAACCACTGACCTTGCAGTTCAAATGGCTTTGCTTGCAGTCTGGCGCATTAACCCACAGTGCCACACTAATAATTAACACTATTAAAATCACTCACAACTGAATCTTATAATGCATCAGCACCTTTCCCTACCTTTTCTTATCCTAACCCATTGGAAAAGTAGTTTAGTGGGAGTTTTACAAAGACTGTGTCTAGAAGAGACATTAAATAATTCATAGGTACCTGCACACAAAAAAACAAATTCGTTTAAAGTAAAATAAAGCTGGTTTCTTAAATGCAAGAAATTGCTTTGGGACCATGGTAAATCAATTTTGTCAGTCCAATGGGATAACGTAATAAGCAGGATTCTTAAACATACTTTGCCACACCATCTTCTCATCATCCACTACTGAAATATATATCACAATAAAATGACATATCATGGAATAGAGTTTGATCATGCTGCTCTAGAGATTTTGTGTTTAAAATAATGTATCCATTCACTGTCTAATTTTAAACAGATTAAGGAATATTTCAATACCATTTATCCTATTACTTAAAGATTTGTTGTTGTTACTGGGTACCATTTAGACTAGTCCAAATCATAGTATAGGGTTTGCAAGGCTGTAAATCTTTCTGGAAACAGTAAGCCTCCTCTTTCTCTAGTGGAGCAGCTGGTGGACTTGAACTGCTAACCTTGCAGTTAGAAGCTCAGCTTGTGATCCATTACACTACCATGGTTCCTTAGCATAATAAGTGGCCATCCAAAAATGTTGGCTCATTTTCAGATAATGGAAAGCTAAGCCAGAGGGAGAAATAAAGAGAATTTTCCAGTTGACACTGGGAACTCAGTTACCAAATCTGTGGAAGAAAGAGGCTGTCAGGGACAAAGGAACTGATCTGACTGATGGAATAGATTTTGAACAACTGCTAGTCCAAAGGGCCCTATCCAGCATTGAAGGGCAGGTTTAATTCCAAGTCTATGAGGCACTGCATTAGGATTTTTAGTTTCATTCACAAGCCATTGTTTCCCAGGAGAATCCCAGGTAGATTAATTTTTGAAACTTCTATTGTGATGAAAGTGAAGGCCTTGGAGCATCTGAGGTGACTATGGAATAAAACCTATAATCAGAGGGTGTGTTCATCTGGAAAGGCAAGCAAATACTGAGTTATAACTGCAAAAAAAAGAAAAGTAGCAGTGAATAAATCAACATTAATTGATTAAAACTTAAAAATATATGACCAACACAATACAGGTCTACACTGTTGAACACCACTGTAATGACATATCTACCAATATCCAGGACAATTTTGTAATTCTCTGTTTTCATGCCTATCTGAAACACTTGTCTCTGAGCTAGTAAGTAATGATTTCCAAGAATACTTATGTTGTATTAAAGAATCATTCAATTTTTCACAGGAAAACATTTTTGGAAAACTTTAAGGAGACAT
>NW_006408576.1:2512913-2514793 GCF_000296735.1 Chrysochloris asiatica
CTTTACAAGAGCAGAAAGCCTCATGATTTTCCCATGGATCCAGCTGGTGGATTTTCCACAGAATTCCCAAACACTGCTCTCTCAGAAAAAAAAAAAAAAAAATTAGGAAAGGAAGTACAGAATCATTACAAGTTTCCACTTAAACAGGGCTTAGAGTTTACCCTCCTGGCTAAAGTTTTGAAATGTTCCACTGAAATAATTTATAAGACACAAAATCTAAAATAGAAAAAAAAAAAAAATGAGAGAAAATTCTTCACACCATCACTAAAAAACTACAATTTGTAGTCAGCTTCTCATAGTATTCTGGGAGGAATTTTGACTAACAATAGATCTATGGGCTAATTCACAAGCCTGCAAAGTCGGTTTCAACTGCAAGATTGATGGTTCAAGTTCACCATTTGCTTCTGAGAAACCCTATACAGGGTCACTAGGAGTAAGAAATGACTTGTCAGCACTTAACAACAACAACAAGAGACCATGAAGTTATCCTTGGAAGCTTAGTGGGTTATGTGTTAAACTGTTACCCGAAAGCTCAGCAATTCTAATCTCTCAGCTACTCCATGGGAAAATAATGAGGCTTTCTGCTCCTTTAAAGATTCAGAAATCTTATGAGTCAGCATTGATTTAAAGGCACTCAACCACCAACTACCATAGACCATGAGCATTATTACAGAACCTTTGCCCCTGTTAATCTGTTTCCAATTCATATACAATTCATATACAAGGGCAACCATCTCACTGCCATAGTAACTAATGTTTTTTCTTTGAAGTAGCAAAATAGTATTGTTTTCACCTTTACTTTGACATCACTTATTGGTCTCTCTATTTTAGAAGCAGAAAATGTGAGGTGTGAGGTGAGAGAACAGGGGATTTGGTTGTTCACAGTGGACCCCAGAGTTATAGTTTCTGCAAATACACAGGTCAAGAACTGTAGAAGAAATTTGGGAAGGAAGAATCTGATAGTGTGAAATTGAGGGTTGTAAGTTTTCAGTGTTTCCTGTGTGTTTTCAGGTCTTACCTATCTCTTTTAGACTCAAGAACAGTTTCACCATATAAGGCAGAACCATGAAACCATTTTAGTAACATGCATTTAACAAAATAAATACCAGAATAATTTCGATATTTCATCAAAATTCTCTTGCTCTTAGGAAATATTAGACTTTTAAAGATTTCCATTTCCCTGTATAGAATGCATTAGATAACTCATCATGTTTTGCAGGTTAGATTACCTTCTGCAAAGATATTCTCACATTTTGTACATAAAATATTATTTTTTTTCAATTACTATTACATTATATTATATAATTATGTTTATAAAAATAGGTAACTATCGCTAGCTTAATTATTAATACAGATATTAAAAGGCATATTTTGTTTGCTGAGCTAGCAAAATAATGTTTTAAATGAATATGAAGTGATGATTAGGAAGTTATTAAAGTTTTACTGTTTTGGGAGTTTTAATGATCCATCTCATTCCTTTTTTTCAAGAGGAAATTTAAGTCACATTATGGATCTATCTAGAAATAATGTTGTTGTTGTTGTTGTTAAGTGCCATTGAGTTTTTATTGTGAATAGAGTAATAGTTTACATAGGGAGAGGAAAATATACTATTAATGAAGCAAGAAACAGTGACTCTCACTAAAGAAGTTTAAACCTGAAAATAACAGCCAAATGGATATTGTGGAACTGAATGTACAGTAATTAAAATGAAAAAAAATAAATCATAAGAAGGATTAATGAAGGCATAAGAACAAGTCATTGAGAGCTGACCCAACGGAATTTGGAAATCATCGGACAATCTCTTTGATATCTCAAGCGAGTAAAGTTTTGCTAAAGGTAATACAGAAATGGCTACAATCATACATTGACAGAGAACTTCC
>NW_006408576.1:2516044-2533548 GCF_000296735.1 Chrysochloris asiatica
ACTCAATGGCACCTGACAACAACAAAGAACAAGTCATTTGCTTAGAGAGAGACCAATAAATAACAGCCAATTTGAAGGACAGAAAATAAAAAGATAGGGGAAAATAAACTGATTATAAGTGACGTGATAGATATCTTAACTGGACCAAATATTGTAATAGGAGTCTCAAAGTAGAGGGAAAATTAAAGGAAAGGAAATATATCTTCCAAAATGAGGGAAATGTAAGGCATTTATGAGTTAGCTCAGACTCATAGCGACCCTCTTTATTTCAGAGTAGAAATGAGTCCCGTAGACAGTTATTATTAGCCAGGTTTTAAGAATTAGAAATCGAAAAGAAAATGTATTTGAAGTATTAGTGCCTAATGTATCCCAATTTGTTGATAAACAGCATTGTATAACCAAAAATTATATGAATCTTGTGAAATACAAAGAAAACCATAGAGAGTTAAAACACACTCTTTTGAAAACCAAAATAAAATGGAGTAAGCATCCAGAGGAAAAGTCAAATTGCTTATGGAGAAACAACAGTCTGAATATCAACTAAAGAAAATGCTCTGTATACCCAGAGAAAAATATCCTTCCCAAATTAGGTAAAGTCCTGGTGTGAAGTGGTGGAATGAGCATTGGACTTCTAATCACAGGATTTGTGGTTCAGACCCACAAGCCACTCCTTGGAAACCCTATACAGGATTGATATGAGCTGGAATTGACTTGCTGTCACTTAACAAAACATAAATGAGTAGTTTACCAATTAACTCAGACTCATGGTTACCCTATGTGTGTCAGGGTAAAAGTACACTGCATAGAATTTTCAGTGGCTGATTTTTTAGAAGTAAATCACTTTTTCTTCTGAGGAACCTTTAGAGAACTTTAATCTTCCACCTCTCAGTTAACCCTTTGCTCTTCCCAGGTGCTCAGACTATGGAAGATTTTTATGTAAATTTATACTGAGTCACTTTGGGCCCAGTAGATCTACATCGCTATTGTTTTTAGGTACCATTGAGTTGAATACAACTCATAGCACAACAGAATGACACTCTGTTCGGTCCTGCACCATTTTCATAATTGTTGTTACACTTGAACCACATTACAAGAAATCATTTTTTAAAATATTATTCTGTTTGAAAGGACATGATGTTGTTTTGTAGTTAAATGCCATTGAATCAGTTCTGACTCACAGTGGCCCTGCATAGGGTTTCTGAGGAAAGGCTGGCAAGTTTGAAGCATTGATCCTGCAGTACAAACCAACCATATGATCCAGTACTTTTTTCTGTCACAACAATTCACCTGCTCATTCTTTGAGACTAGCAAGAGTTGTCTACAAGAATTTCACTGGGAAACATTACCCACTGACCCTACATATAACCATGATCTTGTCCCTTTAGATTTCTTTTTGTTCCTTAAATTCAAAGAATATCTAATAGGAATATGATTTGAGTCTCTGGAGGATTCTAAAACTGCTGTTTTGGTGTGGTACAAATCAAAGAGTGCAAAATTCTTTGGGGAAGGATTTCAGAGAGGAAAATACCACCTTCACAAGTATATAGACCTAGATAGAGGATATGTGGTAAATAAAGCACTAGCTTTACATGTTTATTTATTGTTTTCTAAAATTTTGTAGTAATCATTTTTTTTTAATGTTTTATTGTGAACTATGTGATAGTTTACATGGGAGAACATTAAGTTTACATTCATCCTATCATATACCATTTCATTGACATGGTTATAATCCCCTACTCGCATCATCAACCAAACAAAGGGTATACACTATAAGACTGCCTTCCTCCTCCCCCCCTCCCCCAGATTGTCACCACACAGCCTCTCTCCCTCTCTGGGTCTAAAGTCCCCGTCCGCTCCATCTCTCCACATCATCGTCTCTGCCTCCATCTCAAGCATCACTGCTTCTCTGGGTAGGGTCCCGGTCTCTGCTCTTCTCCCTTGATGGTCCCAGGGACCTCTGCTCCTAGACTGCAAAGTTAATCACAACCCTCCTTACTATAAAACATCTACCTTTACATTTCCAACCATCACAAGCAGTCCTGATAACAGTTATTCACTATTGTATCACAAGAGACCTATCTGCAATTCATTTCATCAGCCCCGCCTAGACAGATTGGATACTACTCAGTGGAGATTCTACCTTCCTCCACGCCCTCTGGATTGCAGTAATACTTTTTGACTTAGCACCGTATGACAGAAATACTATATGATAGTGGCCAGGTAAGAAAAATTATTCTCTTGTAAGTGTGTTATCTTTATGAAGTTGTAAGGTTTATAATCGTGTGGTGCAGAAAAAAATGAAATACAAAATTTAACTTTGAAGTGATACAATATTGATTCCAAATAACTGTTAATAAATTAAGGATGCATACCATAATCCCAAAAGACAAGAAAGAAATAAAAATGAGTAGATCTATAGAGCAGAAAACAGAAACAGAACAAACAAGAGGAATAGCAAGATGTTGACTTAAATTAAAGATATGAGAATTGTATGAAATGAAATAAGCATTTCAATTCAAAAGTAGAAGTTTTCAGAATGAATTTAAAAGCACAATCCAACTCTACCATCTATAAGAAATATTTTAAATAGCAAAGCATAGCTATGTTGAAAATTAAAAGGTGGAAAATATTGTTTAAACAGTAACCTTAAAAAAGGTGGCCATATTAATGTGATTATGTAATCTTCAAATAAAGGATTGTATAAATATAAAGAATATTTCATTATGATAAAAGGTTAAATTCATTAGGAGAACATAAAGATCCTAAGTACAATATGTATCTAATAACAAAGCTTCCAAATAAATGAACCTGAAATTGACCAAAATAAGAGAAAAATAGTTAAAGAAAAGGAACTTAAACACTCGTCTCTCAGAAGTTGCTAGGAAAAGTAGACAAATCATCAATAAGGATAGAAGATCTGACCAGTCTTACTACTCATCTGGAATTTAATTCATGTTTATGAAAATAAATTCAAAGAAACATAAGCATCCCTTCAAGTGAACATGGAACATTCATCAAGATAGATCATAGTCTGATCTATAAAGTGACTGTTGAGGTAAATTATATTAAGGCTATCAATTGACTGTAAAGATTTGGAGAAAGTGTCAGTGTTTTGTGTTTGACAGATTCTATCAAGAAATAATATGCAAACTTCTCAAGCTTTCAAAAAATAGAGAATAAAGTGATATGCAACTGATTCAATGGGCCATAAATAACTCTGAGGCCACATTCTTCCCAAGACTTTATAAGAAAGAACATTATAGATCAATAACCTTCATGATAAAGATGTGGAAATTCCTATTAATAAATTAACAAAAAGAAACTAACAGTATATAAAAATAGAACAATAATACATCATAAGCAAATGGGCTTTCTTTCCAGAAATGCAAACGTTAAAAATTCAATTGAACTGATAACACAGAAACTTTATTTACAATAGCCCTAAAGTGGAAATAGCCCAGATGCCCATCAGCAAATGAATGGATGAAGAAGTGTTGGAACATGCATATTTATGGATATATAAAATATATGGATATTTTGTTGTGTTGTGATGTGCCGTGGAGTCGGTTCCAACTCATAGCAACCCTGCACAGGGTTTCCGAGGCTGTTAATCTTTACGGGAGCAGAACGCTTCATCTTTCTCCCGCAGAGCAGCTAGTAGTTTTGAACTGCTGACCTTGCGATTCACAGCTCGATTCGTGTTAGAAAGAAATAATCTGCTGATACACCCATTAATATAGATAAATCTCACAGACTTTAAACTGAAAGAAACTCTATACAAATAAGTATATAATATTGCTGTTGTTGTTAAGTGCCAATGAGTTGGTTCCAACTTAGAGCAACCATGTGTATGGTATCTGAGGAGTGGCTGGTGGATTTCAACTGCCGACCTTGTGACCAACCGTTCCGTCCCTATCCTACAGAGTCATGCCAGGACTCCAGTATATACTGTACTTCTCCATTTATAAGAACTTCTTGAAACTAGCCTCAAATGACAGAAATCAAAGGAGTCACTGTTTGGACTGAAGGGATGTGAATTGTGCAGTTGGATACATGGGTGGAAGTACAATTATATTTAGAGTTGCATGTATTGTTTACATTAATCAAAACTGACTTAGTGTCTTTTAAATCAGTGCATGTTAGTGTATATAATTTATGCCTCAATGTAGTAAGGAATTCTGGTGTGGCACTGTAGAACAAGCACTGGACTGCTAACTGCAAGAGTTGCTATAAGATGAAACCAGTTCAATGGCACTTAGCAACAACAATAGTTAAGGGACCTTGGTGGTGTAGTAGTTAAGCACTTGGCTGCCAACCAAAGGTCAGCAGTTGGAACCCGCTATCTGCTTAAAGGGAGACAGATACAGCAGTCAAGTTCTGTAAATACTATAGCCTTTGGAACACTACAGATCAGTTTCTCTCTATCCTGCAGGATTGTTCTGAGTTGGAATCAACTCATTGGCAAAAAGATCTTTTGGATATATATATATGGAGCTCTGGTAGCGTAGTGGTTACGAATCGGGCTGCGAACCTTAAGGTCAGCGGTTCGAAACTACCAGCTGCTCCGCGGGAGAAAGATGAGGCTTTCTACTCCCTTAAAGATTTACACCCTCGGAAACCCTGTACAGGGTTGCTATGGGTCGGAACCGACTCGAAGGCACTTAACAACAACAACAACAACAACAACATATATATATATACACACACATATATTTCTTTTAGTTATAGTTAAGTTAAAAATAAAATGATAACGTGAAAAGTCTACCATTATCTAAAGTAGGAAAATGCCTAAAAGTTATCCTCAAATGTCTTATTTGCAACATGAAGTATTAAAACACCAAATATATTTTTTGAAAAAAATTACTTAAAGGCATATAACAACACACAAATAATGAACACAGGTTAAGAATTGATGGATGGCAAAATTGAAACATAAGAGAATGAAGACGTTTTCCTTAAGTTATTCTCATGAATTCAGGCATATTTTGTATTGTTCCTTTTTTTTCTCCCTCAGTCCCTACAAAAATGCATTCTTATAGAATTTGTCTTCTGTTTCCGCTGCTTAATTAGCTCAGCACTTAGTAAGGTTATATTCCGTGAGTCACCTTTTATCTTCCTTTTCAGATGAAACTGCTGATTGTGTTACACAGTCCTGTAAAGCAAATGGATATTGTGATTGATAATAATTGCTTAGCTATGTGTAAATTTAGAAATGTTCCCAAGAAAATTACTTAGTAAAGAAACAAGTGATAGCTATATTGAAGATGGAGAAGTCCTGGTGTGGGGCCGTAGGGTAAGCTCTCAACCTCAAGGTCAGTTTGAACTGCAAGATCGGTGGTTCAGACTCACCAGCCACTCCTCAGAAACCCTATTCAGGGTCACTATGGGTTGGAATTGACTCAACAGCACACAGTGGCAGCAACAACATATTGAGCAGGTGTGCTGGTGTGTTGCTGTGTGATAAAGCCCTGGACCTCAAGGTTGGTTGTTCAAACTCCCCAGCCACTCCTTGGAAACCCTGTACAGGGTGACTATGAGCCAGACCTACTTGAAGGCACTTAACAACAACAAAAATATATTGAACAAGATAATAATCATGTTTGTATTCAAGAAACAGCCTTTTTTATTAAAGCAGAAAGACTTATAAACCTCCTACTAGCAGATATCTGGCCTCAAGTTCAATTTTAAATCATCTACCAAGACTCTATAAATATTAATTTCTTAAATGACATATGAGTTCTTTCGCTACTCAGTTTTTTTTAAGTGAGTAGCAAAATCCCTTAAGGATATATATAAACTGGGTGGAAAGATTATGAGTAATTTTTTTTTAACTTTTTCAAATTTTCAAGAATCCTTATTCTTATTCAGCTATAATCAAATAACATCTTAATGTGGTGCTATAGGATAAGCACTGGTGCTTAAGGTTGATTTGAACCACACGGTCAGCAGTTCAAACCCATCAGCTACTCCTTGGAAACCCTACACAGGGAAGCTATGGATTGGAACTGACTTAATGGCACTTAACAACAACAGCAATAAAGAATTTAAATTACATATGACCATACTTGTACAGGAACTTTGGTAGCGTAGTAGTTACGGATCGGGCTGCCAACCTCAAGGTAAGCAGTTTGAAATGACCAGCTGTCCACAGGAGAAAGATGAGGCTTTCTGTTCCTGTAAAGATTTACAGCCTCAGAAACCCTGTATAGGATCACTATGAGTCAGAAGCAACTTCATAGTACTTAACAACAACAATACATGTGTACATACCTCATAAAGCAAAATATCCTTATCCTAAATGCATTTTTGTTAATCTTAGTGTAATTGTGACCAATGGGAATATTTTGGAGTTCTTTTTCTTTCACCTGCCTTTGTTTATTTCCAAAAATTTTACGAAATTTTTATTTTTTTATAAAATTACTTAATTTTGCCCTTCATTTAATAACTAAGCACATAACCACTATGCTACCCAAACTCCTTAATTAATATTGAGGCATAAATTTTATAAAAAATTCTTAATTTTACTTTAGTTTCAAAAATGTTCATGTCAAATAGCATTGGGTTTTTGGGTGAGGCAGTTGTTGTTAAGAGCTGTCAAGTCAGTTGTCATTCAAAGTGACACTGTATAAGAGTTTCCAAGGAGCAAGTTGTAGGTTTGAACCACCAACATTGTAGTTTGCAGTCCAGTGCTCATCCTACAGTGCCATACTAGCACAGAGGGAAAAGCTGTTAGAATTTCACTTGTTTAAGATATCAGATACAGTCTCCTTTTCCTCTCCATCATTCTTTGTTGTGTAACTTTTCTTTTGCTTCAGTTTCGATGTCTTGGGCCATGTTTAATAACCCCACACTGTTCCATCTCAATTCAGAATTCTTGTATTATCATTGGAGTCCAAGTATAGCGCTGTAGGATAATCATTTTACTGCTCATCACAAGGTTGGCAGTTCAGACCCATGAGCCACTCTTGTTGGATTGCTATGAGGCAGAAGCAACTCAATGACACTTAACAGCTGCACATCCTAATAATAAAGCAGGTCGTAGTAAAAATTCTTTAAGTTTGTCAATTCTATATGAGTATTATCAAATGGCCTTTCTACCATATGTCTCAGTGTTTTGTACTGTGTGTTGCTGTGATGCTGGAAGCTATGTCACCAGTATTTTAAATTCCAGAAGGATCACCTGTAGTGGACAGGTTTCAGCTAAACTTCCAGACTAAGACAGAGTAGGAAGACGGAATGGTGGACTACTTCTGAATGTTTAACCAACGAAAACCTTATGAATAGCAGCAGAAGTGATGGAAGATGAAAACATTAAGAATAGCATCAAAATAATGTCAAATACGGTACCTGAAGATGAGTCCCTCAGGTTGGAAAGCACTCAAAATATGACTGAGGGTGAGCTGACCGAGATGACATGGATGGAATAATGCTTTCGGGATCGTCGTTTGCTGATGGGGCACAGTTCAAATATGGAGAAGCAACTGTAAACAACCATTAGTAATCGGAACATGGAAAGTACAAAGCATGTATCTAGGAAAATTTAAAGTTGTCAAAAATGAAATGGAATGTATAAATATCAGTAATCTACGTATTAGTAATTGAAATGGACTGGTATCAGCCATTTTGAGTCTGACAAACATACAGTTTCTTATGTTGGAAACAAAAAACTGAAGAGGAATAGCATTACTTTCTTCATTATAAAGAACATTTCAAGGTCTATCTTGAAGTACAATGCTGACTGTAATAGGATATTATCCATACGCCTATAAGAATAGTTAATACCACTGTTATTTAAATGTGTGTACCAACCATTAAAGCCAGTAATAATGAAATTAAATAATTCTACCAATGTTTTCAGAGTAATTGATCAAATATGCAATCAAGATGTATTGATAATTACTGGTCATTGGAATTTGAAGGATGGAAACAAAGAGGAAGGGTCAGTTGTTGGAAAAATTAGACTTGGTTATATATAGAAATCATGCTGGAGATTGCATGATAGAATTTTGGAAACTAATGACTCATCATTGCAAATCTTTCTTAAACAATTTGAACTATGACTATACACGTTAATCTTATAAGGAGAAATACAAAGGAATCAAATTGACTCTATCTGTGGAAAGAGATGGTACAAAAGCACCATATCACCAGTCAAAACAAGACCAGGGTAAGATTGGTAACAAGCCATCAATTGCTCATATGTAAGGTCATGCTAAAGCTGAAGAAAGTCCAAACAAGTCTATGAGAGCCAAAATATAACCTTGAAAATATCCCACCTAAATTTAGAGATCATCTCAATAATCTATTTTAGATTTTAGACACGAGTACTCAAAGACCAGAAAATTGTGGAATGACTTCAACAGCATCATACAAGAAGAAAGCAAAATTTTATTAAGAAAGAAAGAAAAAAAAAACCAAAATAGATGTCATAAGATACCATGAAACTTGCTTTCCAGTATAGAGATGCTAAAGCAAATGGGAAAAAATGAAGAGTTAAAATAACTCTTAAATTAAAATTTCAAAGGGATGCTTGAGAAGGCAAAGACAAGTATAAAAATGAAATGTGCAAAATCTGGAGTTAGAAATCCAAAAGTGAATACATTCAGCATTTCTCCAACTGAAAGAACTAAAAAAAACTTCAAACCTCAAATTGCAATCTTGAAGGATTCCATGGGCAAAATATTGAATGATGCAGAAAATGCCAAGAGAAGATGGAAGGAATATGCAGAGTAACTATACAAAAAAGAAATGATTGATGTTCAGCCATTTCAAGAGGTAGCATATTATCCAGAGCCAATGGTACTGACAGAAGAGGTTAAGGTACACTGAAAACATTTGAAAAGATCAAGGCTCTGAGAACTGATGGAATACAAATTGAAATCTTTCAACAAGCTGATGCAGCAATGGAGGCACTTACTCATTTATGCCAAGAAATCTGGAAGACAGTTAAGTGGCCAAGTGATTGGAAGAGATCCATATTTGTGCCGATTCAAAAAACGGTGATCTCACAGAATGTGGAAATTATCGAACAATATCTATATCACACGAAAGTAAAATTTTACTGAAGTTAATTCAAAAACATTTGAAATAGTACATTGACAGAGAATTTTCAGAGGTTCGGACTGGATTCAGACAAGGACATGGAACAAGGAATATCACTGATGATGTCCGATGGATCTTGGCTGAAAGCAGAGAAGCAGAAACATGTTTACCTGTGCTTTACTGACTATGCAAAGGCTTTCAACTGTGTGAACCCCATGATAAACTGTGGACTACATTGTGACAAATAGGCATTCCAAAACACTTCATTGTGATCTTGAAGGTCACATTCAAACAAAACAAGGGAATACTGAATAGTTTAAAACCAGGAAAAGTATGCCTCAGTGTTGTATTATTTTACCATATTTATTCAATTTGGATGCTGAACAAATAGTCCAAGAAGCTGGATTACATGAATAAAAAAGTGACATCAGGATTCAAGGAACACTTACAATATGCAGATAATGCTACCTTCCTTTGTGAAAGTGAAGAGGATTAAAATATTTCCTGATGAAGATCAAAAACCACAGTCTTCTGTATGGGTTGCACCTCAATGTAAATGAAATAAAAATCCTCACCACAGGAGCAGTAAGTATAATCATGATAAACAGAATAAATTGAAGTTGTCAGTGACTTCATTTTGCTTGGATCCACAATCAACACTCATAGAAGCAGCAATCAAGAAATCAAATGACATTAGGTAAAATTTCTGCACAAGACCTCTTTAGAGTTTTCAAGAAAAAAGGTATCAGTTTGAATAATGAGGTGGCACTGACCCAAGCCATGGTATTTTCAATAGCCTTATATGTATGTGATAATTGGACAATTAATAAGGAAGATAGTAGAAGAATTTATGCATTTGAGTTACAGTGTTCTAGAAGAATATTCAAAGTACCATGGACTTCTAGAAAAATGAAAAGGATTCTGTATTGAAGAAATTCAGTCAGAATGCTCCTTAGAAGAGAAGATGGTGAGACTTTTTCTGTTATATATCAGATGTGTTATCAGGAGAAATCGATCCCTGGAGAAGGACATCTTCCTTGGTAAAGTGGAAGGTTAGCGAAGGTGAGGAATGCCCACAATGAGATGGATTGGCACAGTGTCACCAGCAGTGGGAGCAGAAAGCCTCATCTTCCTCCTGCAGAACAGCTGGTAGTTTCGAAATGCTGACCCTGAGGTTAGCATCCGGATTCGTAACCACTACACTACCAGAGCATAGGGACACTATAAGTTGTAAGCACCTCAACAGAACCTAACAACAACAACAAATGGCCATTTTGCAACTTTTGAGTACATCATAAGTGAAATAAAGACATACATTTGTGTGTGTGTGTGTGTGTGTTTTCATCTAACTTTTTTTTTATGCACTGGGTTTTAGTAGATGGCAGTTGCAACACTTGAGTTTTGTGTTCCTGTTACATAGCAACATAGCAAAAACTGACAAGAAATACCTAAAGTGTTTTGGTTTAGCTGATAGGAACATGCCACATTACTCTTGCAAGCTATTAAGCTGTTGTAAAAATTTTGGCTGAGATTAAAAGCATGAAGCTGTGCTTTTCCCCTAGATCATTAACTTCTGCCTTCTGCTTGAGATTGGGATTTTCCCAAATGTGTGAAATTTATACTGAGTACTTTAGCTGTCTTCAGAGATTCTTGTTTTTGTAGGAAGTTGTCAGCTTTGGAAAGTATACCTGAGCAAAATTTACATGTTATTTTTTTAAATGAAGGTACAGGTGTTCCTTTTAAGGGTTTCCTTACTTCTACATGTTCTTCGAGATATTTTGCTCATGCTTCAAGACTAACTACAAAGAGTAAATTACATTATGTTTTGAAGCTGTCTGTGGTAAATGAATTCGTTACAGATAAAAATCTTGGCCACACTTTTCTTCCTCCATTTTCCAGTCTACTCCCCATTTACCTTCTGTATCACAATGAAAAAAAGAACGAAAATAAGCCAAGCCAGTTGCTGCCCAATCAAATCCAGCTCATGGCAAGTCCCTGTTGTGCAGAATAGCAGGCACTCCATTGCTGTTGTTGTTGGTTGTCATCAAGTCAGCTCCAACTCATAGCAACCCTGTATAGGGTTTCCGAGGAGCAGCTGGTGGATTTGCACTGCTGACCTTGCAATTCAAACTGACATTGTGGTACATGTTTATCCTACAGCGCCACAGGGTTTTGAAAACTGTCACCTTTCAGAAGCCGTTTTCCAGATCCTTTCTAATAAGTCACCTCTAAGTGAGTTCAAATCATCAACCTTTTTCTAGAAGACAAACAGTTAACTGATTTTTAACACTCAAGACTCCTTACCCTTTGTGCAAACTACCAAGACCAAATCCACTGCCACTGAGTCAATTCTGATTCATAGCAGTCCTGTATAGGGTTTCCTAGGCTGCAAATCTTTACACAAGAAGAAAGCCAGCATTTGTCTCCTGTGAATTAACAAGTGGGTTTGAATTGTGGACTTTGGAGTTAGCATCCAGTGCTTATCCTAAACCACCACAAGGACTCCTTTACCCTTTGCATTATTGTTATTGTAAGTGCCATGGAGCTGGTGTCAACTCGTAGCCCCCCTGGATAGGATTTCCAAGGTGGGTCCTGAGCACTGCAGTGCTTATCCTATAGAGTCCCACCAAGACCCCTGCTGAGAACCCCACTTACCTGTAAAATAAGAATTAAGCAACATTATCTCCTTCAACCATACAGCTAGAAAAACATTTTCTCCAAATTAAAAAATATATTTTCCATAGGAAAATTACATCATTCTGACATGAAATGTAAGACTGTTTTGTGCCTACTGAGTAAGAAAGCATTTGAAGACAAAGGGAAAAATGTTTTTGTTAAAAGGTCACAATACTGAATACAAAAATATGCCCAAGGGATATGGAATGCAACATGATTTTACAAAGAAAGAAGTCATTTTGCTTGGTTGGAATTTTTTAGCAAAAAAAATATTTAAAGTATTTTTTAAAAGATTATATAAAATAATCCATATTATTTTGTTCATTTAATTATTCAGTATGAAACATTAAGGTATAGTTTTATAGTGCTATTGTAATCATGCTGAGAAAAATGATAGCATATCAAAATTTATTTCTAAGAAAAAGTCAAGGAATATTGTTACTAGGGCTTTCATTCATGCATGCATTTGTTTATTCTAAATAAATTGTGTTTAAGACACATTTCTGTGGCTAGTAAGTGGCTCCAGACAAGTTATTGCATTAATGCACTTGTCTTAGTTTACTGAAGGTGTCTTAAAAACACATCCAATCAAAACAAAGTCTTCCAAGGATATGTGCTGGACCAGTAAAATTCAAGGCAGAGAAGTCAGCTCAGAAGATTAGGGTGACTTTTTTTGTGGGAGTCAAAAGGGTTGATTTTGATAGACTTTCTGAGAGAACACTAGATGATCACTAGGTCTTATTAGGAAGATATTTTAAGAAAATTTAAAACTACATTGGTTAGAAAAAGGCCAGGAAAGGTGTGTCTAAGAATGGATTTCCATCTTGAAAATGTCCCTACCCACTCTTCAAATATAACAGGGCTGTTCTAGGAGAATTCATTAGAAAATCTTACCTCATCTACCCTCTAGCTCTGATCTTATTCCTTCAGCCTTCTCTTTGTTCCCACAATTCAAAGAATTTTGAAAAGACACAAGATTTGAGCCCCTGAAGGCTGTCCAAACTACTGTTTTGGTGTGGTATAAATCAGAGTCAAAGAATTCTTCAGAGAAAGGATAGAGAGATAGAAACACTACCTGCAGGAGTATATTGAACCAAATGGATCATATGTTGAGAAACATGCATTACCTTCATATTTTGAAGGTTTTGTTTAAAAAGGTTTCTACATTTGGTAAAGGACCTCTGGTAGCGTAATGGTTACTAGTCGGGCTGCTAATCTCAAGGTCAGCAGTTTGAAAGTACCAGCCATTCCATAGGAGAAAGATGAGGATTTCTGCTCCCATAAAGATTTACAGCCTCAGAAACCCTATGCAGGGTCGCTATGAGTTGAAACCGACTTCAAGGCACACCACCACATCATTTGGTAGCAGCATTTTAAAAATTCCCTTCAGACTTGAATTAGTGATGGCTATACGTATGTTGCATGCAACAAAACATTCCAAAAAGACTACTGGTAATGAATTCCCAAACTATAAAGTACCATTGTGAATAGAGATACTGATTTTTAAAGTGTAATGCATACAGATAACTACAGAAAAATTGCAATGTATAATAAATTGTAGAGTTCTCTAAAAGGTTGTTATTGTCGTTAGGTGCTGTTGAGTTGGTTCCAACTCACAGGAGCTCTGTATAGGGTTTCCAAGGAGTTGCTAGTGATATTGTACCATCAACCTTATGGCTACTAGTCCAGTGCTTATCCTATGACACCATACCAGGTAGTAGTTTTATTGTTGTTATTAAGTGCCGTTGAGTGGGTCCCAACTCATAACAATCCTGTATAGGGTTTCCTTGGCTTTATTAAATTCACGTCAGGAGCATAAAGTCTCATTTTCTCCAGTGGAGAGGCTGGCAGTCTCAAACTGTGGACCTTTTAGATCATAGTCCAGTGCTTATCATATAGAGTAAGTATTTCAACAAATCTGGTATCAAGTACTTAGTAAAATAGTAAATCTGAAGGCATTCCAGTGCTATTGTTATGCATACACCCAAAGCAAAATTTTATTGGACATTAGACTATAACAGTAAAGGATAACAATGAATGAATATTAATGTGTTGTTTGAAACTTTAATGTTATGAAATCCCACCTTTGTTTTTAAACCATGGAATTAGATCAGTTAAATAAATAAATGTTAGGAGGATAACTCAAACCCCACCTCTGGTTGTTTTGTTTTTAAACACATCTAGAATGTGGTCCTATTCTCTGTATGAAGCTTTGTGTTGGCCAGGACCTGTCCTTAGTATTGATTTGTCATCCCTTATATCACTTGCCTTGTGGTGAGAAACTTTCCACATAAAATCCCAAAGCATTGATGCAAAGATAACTCAAGGTAAGGGAGGAACGTGAAAAACACTCATCGAAGAGCAAAAGTGATAAATAAATCACTACACTTTTTATTAAGAGCTAGAGATTTTTGTGATAATTGCTAGCAGTGTAGAGACTTGTTGAAAGAACAGAATACATTCACATAATAAGAGGGAGATCAAGATAGGACCACTAATGTAAATAATGACATTGAGAACACAAGAGTTATAGATAACAAAGGTAAATACTCTTACATGCATAACCCTACAATATCAGTAATAGCAAACAATATTCTGTAAGTGGATACATAGGCAGATTTGCAAGCTGAACAGGTTCTGAGTAGGTGAATGGAACTATACCCATGGCCATCAAGTTTGAAAGGATGTTTCTATATATGTATTTGTATATGTTGTAAAAATATAAACGGTCTATCCATGTATATAGCAGAGGAAACAGGCACAGGCCAAAGTTATAAAAACTTGTTATCCATAAGTAAGCATTTTGTGTGAGTGAGTCACTAGGCTTGAGAGCATAGAACGACAGTATCAAGGGACAACTTTGTTAATTGGCATTACATAATTCACAGAAAAATTGTCTTCATACTAATGTGGTGAATAGGAACGGGGGTCTTGACACCTAACAAGTGGCCATCTAAGGTCAACTATTGGTCTTTCCCTGGCCACAGCAAAGAAGACTGAAGAAAATCAAAGACTCAAGGAGACATTTAGTTCAAAGTACTAATGGACCATGCAAACCCCAGCCTCCACTACCTTGAGACCGGAAAACTAGATGGCTCCTGGCTACTACTACCAACTGCTCTGATCAGGAGCACAGAAGGTCTTGTACATGATAAGAGAAAAAAAAAAAAAAAGTAAAAGACCATACTTGCTGGTCTGATAAACATTGGTGGGTACAGACTGTGGCGCTTAGACACCCTTCAAACTTGAATCTGAATATACACCCCTGAGTATCACCTTGCAGCCAGACAACAAGCAGACCTATAAAGTGAACAAGATCATTCTTGAGGAAATACTTCTCAGAATAAACATCTATAGGATACCTAAAGGCAGTATTTGCACAAAAACACAGCTCAGAAAGCAAGGAAGGGGTGGAAAAGAAGGAGGACTATAAATGGAATCCTGGGAGGAATTGGAAGAGTGCTGTGCATTGAAAGAGTTGCAACTAATGTTACAAAGAAAAATGTATATAAATTGTTGAATGGAAAACTAATTTCCTCTCTCAACTCTCAGTTGGCCCACAATTATTAAAAACAAAAAAATAAGAAAAAACCACACCAATAATAGGAAAGTAATCTATTGAATTCCAGGAAACTGACCGAAGCCAATTCAGCTATATGTAATTCTTAGGTATGTATTTATTTTTCTTTGTCTTATTGTATACTAGATATTGCTGACTGCTGATGAAGCTTGGAGTGGGAAGAGTCAACTATCACATCTCAGTACCAACTTACAATGAACACAAATCTCAATTCTAACTATAATATGTGTACATACTGAATATTTACTAACATTAACAAACAAACAAATACGAAATTCATGCAGCTCTTCGAGGCACAAGAAAGCCCGAGGCTTCTATTCTTAGATGGTCTTACTTTGCATAAAAGGTTCATTCAAACAAATAAAAATATTTCAGAAGAACAAATCTGTCAACCTTATACTCATAAACAGAACCCAGGGCTCGTGGTTAGTGTATTAACTTTGGCGGCTATGATAAAGTAACACAAATATGGTGACTTAAAACAACAAAAAGTTAATCTCTCACAGTTCTGTTTGTCATAAATACAAAATCAATATCATTGGACCAAAATTCAAATGCCAGAAACACTAGTCTTCCTTTGGATACTGTAGGGGATATTCAATTCCTTTCATCTTTTAGCATCTAGTGGCTGTAATGCATGTTTGCATTACCATTTCCTCTTCTATGTGTCTGTGTCAAATCTTTCTGCATTCTTTTATTAGGAAGCATATGATTGCATTTTATAATCGCTCAGATACTGCAAAGTAGTCTCCTACCTTAATATCCTAATTTAACCACTTCTGCAAACAGCTTATCTGCTATTCATAAGGTTTTCAGTGACTAAAAGATTTGGAAGTAGTTCGTCACTCTTACTTCCTAGTCTGTCTTTGTCTGGAAGCTCATCTGAAATTTGGCCACCATGGGTGACCCTGCTGGTTATTTAAAATACCGGTGGCATAGCCCTCAGAATCACTGCAACTCACAAGCCACCACGGTACAACAGACAGATGAGTGGTGACTGTTTGGTTTTATGTTAAAACTGTCACTTTAAATTTTGAGGAGATCTGTATACATGTGTAGTAGAACCCTCCAGGGGTTGGGTGGAGTATCCATTCGCTTAGGTACCCCCTCTAGTTACCAGAATGGAGGTGTACAGTCAGTGAGAAACCAATGAACAATGGACAAATACCAAAAAAGAATGCCCACACCTGTATTTCCTCGGTTCATGCTGTTCTGATCCTTCCCCCACTTGTTCTCTCTCCCAAGATGGCGGTTCTGTGAATAGCTGAGTGTCTTGAATTAGAAAGCAATGGATTTCGTGATTCTCCTACAAATTCCCCTAGTTGTAAGCCTTCCAATCTTCTAAATATTCCTTTATATGTGGTTCAGAGTTCTAGCACCATCCCCAGAGCCTGCTTGGCCTGGTATTCTGTTTTGTTGGTGACAGAGCTCCTCACCACATGTCTACCCGATCCGCCATCTTGATTGTATCTCTGTTTCAATCAGAGCAAGAAGGCAATGAGGAGACATATATAAAACCCTGAGAGAAAAATTTTAAACCAAGAATTGTTTACCCAGCAAAGCTGTCAATCAAATACAACAGTGTAATAAAAACATTCCAGGATAAACAGAAGCTAAGGGATTTTGCCAATGCCAATACCGTACTTAAAACATCCTAAAGGGAGTTCTTTAGACTGACAACCAACAGGAACAGACAACCAGAAATTAACATATGTGGTATCACCATCCAGAACTCAATCGACAAATGGAAAATCCAGAACAGAAAAAAACTGTAAGAACAAATTCAGAGGATTTGGGAGGTCAATCTATGATCAAACAATTACAATGTGAAAGAAGGTAAAAACATAGGGACAGAGATCTAGGTGATGAGGAGAACAGGTAGATTACAGGATAAAATTGACTGTTTTAAATGGAGGGAAAAGTTAACAGAATATAAGGTAACCTCAAAGGAAATTAATATTTCACAACATACCAATAAAATTAAAATCCAAGAACATTTAAACTATGAGGAAACTGACAAGAAAGAACACAAAAAAATATGAACTCAGCACAGGAAAGCATGTAGAACAAAGAAATCAGCACCACACACACACACAAAACAACTAACCATAATGACAGTAATTTATCCATACCTATCGATAATTACACTGAATGTCAATGGATTAAATGCACCAGTTAAGAGACGGAGAGTGGCAGAATGGATGCG
>NW_006408576.1:2537018-2548025 GCF_000296735.1 Chrysochloris asiatica
GAGTAGATATATGCACAGCAATGTTCATAGCAGCACTATTTATGACTGCCAAAAGATGGAGACAGCCTACGTGGCCATCAATGGAAGAATGGATACACAAACTTTGGTGCATACTCACAATGGACTATTATGCTACCTTGAAGAATCACAAATATTGCATAAGACTACTATTGTTAAAATTAAGACTAAATTATCTTGCTAAATTAGACATTCTTTGATGGTTACACGGTGTGGGGGTGGGAAAAAGTTAAATGAATAGGAGTAAATACTGTTGACTGATGGCACATGGAGGAGACTGCCATCACTGTAACAGAATTAAGTGTATGATTTGTTGAATGTAAAACTGATGATCTGCTTTGTAAATCTTCCCTCAATTCACAATAAAAACAACCAAAAAAGAAAAGACCAAAATGCATGATAGAATTTATTAAATGTAGAGTAACAAATGGAAGAGATGATAAAGTAAATCATCTGAACAGAAAATTTCAAAAGACATCTTGAGAAGACAAAGTAAAGCATTATAATGAAATGTACAGAGACCTTCAGTTAAAAAACCAAAAGTTTTTCTAACACTCTCAGCATTTTTCAAACTGAAAGAACTGAGTAAAAAATTCAATCCTCAGGTTGCAATATGGAACTATTCTATAGTCTCCTGGTCTGTCACAGTAGAATCAGCACTGGACTGCAAACCACAATGTTGACAGTTCAAATTCACAGATGTTCCTTGAAAATCCTATGAAGGGTTGCTAAGAGTTGCAACTGACAAGACGGCACTTAAAACAAAAACATGGGCAAAATATTGAATGATGCAGGAAGTATCAAAAGAAAATGGAAATTAAAACAGAGTCACTGTACCAGAATGTTGTTGTTGTTGTTAAGTACCATTGAGTCAATTCTGACCCATAGCTATCCTGTATAGGTTTTCCGAGGAGCAGCTGGTGAGCTTGAATCGCCAATCTTATAGTTCAAACAGCTTTGCAGTCTGGCGCATTAACCCACAGCGCCATGCCAGGACTCCATAGATTAGGTTTTTTTGTTTTATTTTGTTTTTTGTTTTAAAGTTAAATAGATTTTATTGGTACAAACGTGGTCCCTTAATAAGCCATGTTCCCAGGATATCACTATGGAGACATGGAGAGGCCATGATTTAGAAGAGGTCACTGTACTGAGGGACACAATCCAGTGATGGCCTGAAATGCAGGAGACATGATCATATGGGCAGGGTGTAGAATGTGGGAGAGGGCTGTCCTCTTCACTCCTGCTTCTTGTAGCTCTCCAGGTGTGATAGGACCCAGCCCAACAGTACCAGGAAACACAGGAAGCAGGAGGTGAGTCCCACTATGTAATCCATGACTTAGAATGGATGTGGGCGCTGGGCACCAGGAGCCCACGGGCCGGGCCCATCAGGCCCAGAAGCAGTAGCGTCAGTGCAGACGTGACGGCACGGCGCAGATTACACAGAGCTGTAGCCATCCCCAAAGTGACGAAGGCAAAATGGCGGCATCCGTCCATTTCAGGAGGTAGCACATGATCAAGAACTAATGGTTTTGAAGGAAGAAGTCCAATCTGCACTAAAGGCAAAAGCGATAAAGAAGTCTTCAGAAATTGATAAGACTATCAATTAAAATGTTTCAACAAACTGATGTAGCACTGGAAGTACTCAGTGAATAAATTTGGAAGACAGCTACGTGGCAAACTGACTGGAAGAGATCAATGTATTTGTGCCTATTACAAAAAAATGGTAACCTAACAGAATGAAAAATAGCATTAATATTACATGCAACCAAATTTTTGCTTAAGAAAATTTTTAAATGGCAGAAACAGTACATCAAAAGGGATCCGCCAGTAATTCAAGCCAGACTCAGAAGACAATGTGGAATGGGAGATATCATTGCTGATGTCAGAAGGATCTTGGCTGAAAGCAAAGAATATCAGGAAGATGTTTACTTGTGCTTTACTGACTGTGCAAAAACTTTTGACTGTGGATCATGACAAATTATGGATAACGTTGTGAAATGTGGGTCTACCAGAAAACTTAATTGTGCTCATCTGGATGTTGTACGTAGATTAAAAGGCAATTGTTAGAATAGAGCAAGAGGATACTTAGCAGTTTAAAATCAGGAATGATTTGTACCAGAGTTGTATCATTTTACCATACTTATGAAACTTTCATGATGAGCAAGCAATCTGAGAAGCCAAATTCTATGAAGAATAAAGTGGCATCAGGATTGGAGGAAGACTCATTAAGAAGCTGCAATAGGCAAGGAATACACATTACTTATCAAATGTGAAGAGGAGTTGAAATACTATTGGTAACTTTACTTAAAACAGTATTTGTTATTTTCTGGGTTTTAAAATTTCTTACTTATTTTTCTTTTTTGTCATTGCCATTTTCACATGGGTAAGATGGTATCTCCCTATAGTTTTGATTTATATATCTAATCATCAATGATTAGAGAGACTGTTTCTTCCCTCATTGGATAGATTTTAATCCTTTGTCAAAGGTCAGCTACTATGGATGGGTGGATTTACTGCTGAAATCTCAATTCTGTTCATTTGGTCAATGTGTCTGTCATTAAATCAGTCCATTCTATTTTGATTTCCATAACTATATAGTAAGCTGTGGAGTCCTGGTGTGGCACTGTTGAGTAATCACTGGACTGCTAACCATAAGATCAGCAGGCCAAACCCGTCAGTAATGCCTCAGAAACCTTATATAGTGTCACTATGAGTCAGAGCTGACTTGACAATTCTTAACACAACAACAAAGTAAGCTGTATATTATCAGAAGGGACCAGTCCCTGGAGGACATTATTCAAGGCTTCTCTATTATTATTGGCTGTATGATTACTCTGCCTTTAAATGAGACACTCACATTCAATGAATAGACATTAAGATCTTTGCCAGTAGTTAATAAATCATGTGATCTGTTTTACATTAGAATGTTATGAATATTATTTCTTTTGTTGTATCAAGGAACTAAACTCAGACTAATTTGATATTTCAAGGTGTTGGATATCTTTCTAATATAACCTTCATTGACTTAGCACCATTATCATAGCTCTAACTTTCTTCTTCAAATTTTGACATCCTATTCCTCTTCTTCCTGTCAGTTTTTTTGCTTTTAGTATAATATTTTGTTAAAAGAGACAGAAAAAAATTACTTAAATTCAACCCAAAGAGGAATTATTTGTTTATAGAACTTTCAGAAAATTATCACATTTTAAAAATCAGTTAAAATGTATTTAATATGAATTTATGGGATATACTTTTGGTGCTTGCTGATACCTTTCCTTTGCACAGTGTTTCCAGACTGATTCTATGTTTATTGATTCTCATTTTTTTCCCCCCACAGGCTCCATCATCACCATCTTCACCTGTAGCTGATGAACCAAAATATGAAAAACGTTGGCTAGACACCTTGTCAGTCCCGCTGTCTATGGCTCGAATCTCAAGGTATAAAGCTGGAACAGAAAAATTAAGGTGTGTGATCATTGTTCAAAGTGGGTAAAACTGATAAATCATGTGTACTATTTCTTGCCAGTTCTTAATAATCTATTATGGCTTCAAAGTGTTTTGACTGTATTTTTATGCAAGTATATGTCTTCTGGGTTTGAACATTTGCATAAATAAGTAAATGTTAAATATCAAGGGAAAATAAGAAAACTAAAATAGTCAGAAAACTTCCAGATTTATTATTATTAATGATGAGGTGACTTAATTTTTTGTTTGGTTTTGAAGTCTGGTCACTAAAAGAAGAAATTCCGTTTGCAGTTTTAAATGTTCAGATTAAAATATTAGGAATAAAAAGGCTTGTATTTTTATCCAAGTTGCACATGATTTAAAAAGTCATTTAAACTCCATGGGTCTCATTTTCTTCATTAACAAAATGAGAAGATTGGACCAGCACCAGCAATAAATAAATATGAATAGCTTTTGAAATTGCTTAATTAAGAATTATCTCCAGAGGTTTAGGTTTTCATAAATTTTTGATGGAAAAGGATGTTGCTGTTGGTTTTTTTTAGCTCTTAATAAGTATAATATGTTTTCTGTGGCTAATTGCACTTGTTTTTGTTATTGCTGATGTTGTTAAGTTCTGTCGAGTTGGTTCCAATTCATAGCAACCCAGTACAGTGCTTTCAAGAAGTGGCTGATGGGTTTTCAAGAACTGTTCAAACCAAACTTATGATTCAGCGCTTATCCCATAGCACCACATCAGGACTCCTATTTAATCATCATTAAAAGGCCAAGATATAAGCTAAGTTGTGAATTTCTAAAGAAAACTGTGTGAACCTTCTGTCTACTTTGCTATCAGGAAAAGAAACAATATTATTATTATTTTAATTAGGCCTTGCCTTTGAAAAATGGGTGAGTAAAAGGGAAAGTAAATAGTGAGATTCTCATCCCTAACTGTTAAGTAAAAGTCTGGCTAATATTTTAGATGGATAGTTATAATTTGATTTTTAATATTAACTGATGCTAGTTGCACAGCCTGTGACAATTAGTATGCATGTATAATTAATATGCATGTGATTAGCATTCAATAGCACTAAAGAAACCCTGAGTTTGATTTTTAAATATATGGTTAAAACTAGGAAACAGAGAGAGAACCAACAACACATTTGTAACGAATTGGATAGACATTTATTTCTGAATTTAATAATACACTTAGTCCAGGAGTTATGATGTGTTCAAATTATGATGAACGACACTAACACTATCTCTTTTTGCTTTGTTTTGTACGTCTTATCCTTAGAAAGATGTACTGCGTACAGTGTAAAGTGCTTCATTGCTCATGTTATCATTTTCAAATATAATTTTTCTAGCTCCCAAAGACAAATAAAGATCAGACATATAAATATATTGATAATAAAAGATAATAATAAAGAAAAATAAAAAGAGGTATTCGACTTATGTCTGAACCAATGGAACAATTGTTGGAACAGACCCCATTGTAAGTCTAGGACTACCTATATAGTAAAATGGCTTGGCAATCTAGGTTTTCACTACCAGAAAATCCTTTAAAAATATTTGTGGCAGGGGAAGGTGAATTTTATATAATTTGTTTCTTTGGGTTGCTGTTGGTTTATCTGGGAAATAAGTATATTGTCTGTTTTGACAGGCAAGGAAATATTATCTGGTCTCATCTCTTGTCTATCAGTGTATTTGAATTAAATAGGTTCTTGAAAGATAGAGCCACTGTACTTCATCTAACACTTACTAGCCCATCTGCCATCTAAATGTGATGAAGAAAAGATGAATGCCATGCATTTCTCATAAGTGGTGCCCTGTCCTCCCACTAACACAATCAATGTCTACAGGACATAAGATAAAATGTCTCTTACGCTAGGGGAAGTGATGAAGCTCTCTTGTAATTATTAACTAAATGCAGATTTTACCAACCATTTTGTCAGCTTGAGAATATTTAGAGACACATGTATTATTCTTGGCACCAAAAATTTTTGACCCATCAAGCCATCCATAAAGCTATCATTATGATAAATGCAATGTGTCTACAAAGAATTAAATAGAATGCAAGAAGGTGGTATATTGTTTGTGCCAGCTACTACTATTCTTTTTTTTTCTTTTTTTCTTCTTGCTTTAGAAAAATTATCCAGCTCCAACAACAAACTGAAAGGTTTCTAAATTTTCATAGGACAATAATATATTGTTTTGTAAGGAAAAGAGATCGCTTCACTGACTAATTTTTCATGACTTTAAACAGGTTTTACTATAGACAGGAAGACACAAAAATCAAAGTCATTCAGGATGTAAACTCTGAAAAAAATTTGTGCTAAAGACTTAGTTTACAGGCTAAAATAATGCAATGAGCTCCATCCCACTTGCAAGCTCCTTCAGTTACATTTTGAAATAGAGGAAAAAGAAAATTGACGTGACCATTTTGACCTGTACAAACAGAATTCTAAACTTCCTATATGCTTTCTCCTGAGGGATTCATGGTCTGAGAAATCTAAAAAGCAATTTGAAAAACTGAGGATTTTATATAAGTTTTTAAAAATCTTAAAGTAAAAGCTATAAACTATAGCTTAGGAAGAGATTTCAATCAATATCTTGTAGTGAGTTAAAAAACAAAACAAAACAACCCAATAGGTTAGAAATCAGCAGATAGGTATATTAACACACATTCTACCTTTGCCTACATGCATGACCTCAAATTTATCGCCACCATTTATGTGTCTCATTTTTTATCTTGAGTTTAATTGAACTGGCTAACTTCCTGAAAGAATTTTTTTTTTAAAGAAACTCCTAAATAGTAGATATATATTTAACACTTAATTTCCCTATAACCACTTAATTTACAAATACCAGTTTTGATAAGTACAATTGTTTCCATTTCTCTTTTCCTCCAAAGTACTACAAGCATATCTACTGCCTTAAACTACCATTTACTGTATTTGTTTTAAGACGGAGTTGATTCTCAAGTAGTATGTATGACATCAGGAGACCCTGCTCTGCTGCATTATAACAGGTACAACACAGCTAATCGGGAATGTATTCCAAGGACTTTTCCATTTCCTAGACAGATTGTTGTTGCTAAGTACTGACAAGTTTGTTCTGACTCATAGCAACCAGGGCGAAGCTGGTGGGTTTGAACTGCCAACCTTGTGGATTGCAGTCCAGTTCTGATCCTAGTATGCCACACCAGGAGACCATTAAACATGGGAGCCAATAACTAATATGGATTGCTCTATTATCACATGCAATACGGAATAGACAGTTTACAACAGGCCAGAAGTCTTGCTGGATCAAAAGCTATCTGAGCAGAGATGATGACTTCTCCACACACACCTCACTTTTTGTCATGGATGAGAGACTTAAATGGAACAGTTGCATGACAATCTGTCTTCTCTTGCTTTTGGAAATTTTCCTGGTGAAACTTTTCCATGAAAGACTTTTACTGGGCCTCATAATTCGGTGACACAATTGAAATCTACCTTCTGCCAGTCTATTCTTGGCCCAGTAGGTCGACAGTAAGCTTAATGCTATCCTTTCCCAACTAGGATTATAGCTGAGAAGACAAAGCAAAATTTCTCTTCCAGCTATTTTATAATATCAACCTACTGATTTTTGTAGCTTGTTAACCTTGTTAACAGACACCAGGCCCTGATGGTGAGGGCAAGGGTTAGTAAAGGTGATTGTTTTTAAAGGTGTAAAAATGCCAGCAGGAAAAGGAAAAGAGAAAACATGGCCACTTGGCTTGTTTGGAAGACTGCTTCCTCATATGGTTCTTGGGTAAAATGCTTTTATATAAGGTATGTGTCTCCAGCAATAGATTAAATAATTTGCTACACAATATAGACAAAGATTGTTCAATAAGAATTTGTTTGAGAAGACTACCTTAAGGTTTAACTAAAACAGGCATAAAAAATAGCAAGTGTGGTCAATAAGAATATAAACTTATTCTATATATATTCTATAAACAGCTTTAAAATAAATGCTTATATAGGGAAAATCAACGATATCTGATGATTCTCGAAAATTAGTAATAAATCATCACTGATTATTTAGCATAATAATGTAATTTTGGTGGCTAGGTTAATTGTTAATACATTTCTCTGACCTTATGTAAAGAATACCAGGATTATTTGGGTGTTAATGAAATGAACAAGGCTGTAATTTTGTTCTACCTTGCTATGTTAGTTTTCTATTACTGTGTAACTAATATTTATTATCTCAAATGTTCTATAGTCAAGAGTCTACACAGGGATGGCAGCTAGGGTGGAGGTGCAGTGAGGTTTGCCATCAGCAATACCACAAAATACCAGAAAAAGTAGATTCAGGGCAGAGCTTCAAAACTCGGAACCACATAAGTACAAAGATTTTTAAACTCTGAAGGCTTGTAGCTATTGGAACTTGAAGCGAAAGTTAAGAAATCTCATACTTTGAATCTGCCGGGCTCTGGCGGCCCAGTGCCAACAACTTGGGTGAAACCAAATGGCAAGACCAACCAGGAAGCAGACACACCCTGGAAAAATGCCACAGGAACCTTGGAGCAAAGGTGGACAATACACTTTATCAGTTTTGCTTTTTTCTGATTTTCTTTTTCCTTTTTGATATCTGTTCATTGGCTCCCCACTGTTTGTGCACCTCCATTCTGGTGACTAGAGAGGGTGTGCCTGAGCAAGTGGACACCCCCACCCCCACCATTAGTGGGTTCTTCTGCCATGCAGGCGCACAAATACTCTCAGACCAGAGCCGGCCCTGAACTGTTGTTGTTGTTGTTTTTATTAAATACGGAAAAAAAACTAGAACAAGGGGTTTGGAGAGGGAAAGAGAGTTTAAAAGCAAAACAGGCTGAAAATTAAATTAAATCGTGAAGTGTAGCATAACAACCAACAGTGGCATCTTGAAATCTCTCAGACAGCTTTGAAGGCAAGTAGCTGAAAGAGGACATTAAAGTCATACTCATATTAGGCTACAGTTTTGGTTTTTTTTTCTTTCTCTCCTTCCTCTCCCTTTTCTGCAATTATAGACTACAGTATCCACTCTAGTTTTTGTTGTTGTTGTTGTTGTTTTAATTTTCTTATCTTGTTTTGTTTTTTTTTGCTGTTGATGTTTTGCTGTTTTATGATCCACCTTCTACCTTTTGGGAATTCTTTCTCTATATATATTACCCAGGAAGAGACAGCAACTGCTGCTATATAGTCAAGCTACAAGCACACTCTCAAACCCAAAATCCATGTAAAAATCAATACCAACTGCCATATACCAGGGAAGGAGACAATACCTGTGAAAGTTACTCTGAGTTAAGCAATAGAAGAGTAAAAAGGGATGCCCACATCCTGATCACATCTACCTGGAAGCAATCAGAAAGAATAAAAAATACTAAAACACATACTCAATTAAGTATTAAGGCCACACATAAACACTAAACATGTCCAAGAAGCAAAAGCAGATGACCATATCAGCACATGTCCAGAAGCAAGATAAAATGTCTGAGACAAATGATCTAGAGGTAGACCTGGACTACATTCTGAAAGGAGGGCAGTCCTTGGAAATGCCTGAGAAGGAATTCAGAAAAATGATTATAAAATGTTTCAAAACACTTTACAATGGGGTTGAGAAAAACAAGGAAGATGTCAGGAAAGCACTACAGGAACAATCAAATAAGATAGATACAGCATTGGAAACAATTCAAAACCAACAGAAAGAGGTCCAAATGATCAGTAATAGAATTTCAGAAATAGACAATACACTGAAAGGGCAAAGAAGTAGAAGAAGAGATGGAAGACAAATCTTTCAATAGCAGTAAGATAGAAGAACAAACAGAAAAAAGGATAAAAAAATCTGAAGAAGGTCTAAGTTTCATGTTGGACAACATGAAGAAAAAAAACTTAAGAATTATCAGCATTCCAAAACAAGAATCACACAAGAACACAGAGGAAATAGTTGCAGAACTGCTGAAGGAAAATTTCTCTAACATCCTGAAAAGTGAAAATGTAAACATTCAAGAAGCTCAACGAACCCCAGGAAGATAGACCCCAAAAGAAAATCACCAAGACATATCATATTCAAGCTCTCCAAAATCAAAGATAAGGAGACACTCCTGAAAGCGGCTAGGGAAAACAGAAGTGTCACATACAAAGCAAGCAAATCAGATTAAGCTCATATCTCTCAGCAGAAACCATGCAAGCAAGAAGGCAATGGGGAGACATATATAACACCCAGAAAGAAAGAAAGAAAAAAAACACAAAAAACTGCCAACCAAGAATCCTTTACCCAGCAAAGCTATGAATAAAATACGATGGTGTAATCAATATACTCCATGATAAACAGATGTTAAGGGATTTTGCCAAAACCAACCTTGAGCTACAAAACATCCTAAAGGAAGTTCAGTACACTGAGAACCAATAAGAACAGACAACAATCAGAGATTCACATATGTGGGAGCACCTCCCAGAACTAAATCGACAGAAGGAAGAGTTGAGAACAGAACAAAACTATAAGAACAAACTGAGAGAATCTGGGAGGTCAGTCTATGATCAAAACTATTACAAAGTAAAAGAAAATAAACACATAGGAACAGAGATCCAGATGGTGATAAGATCAGGTGGATTACAGGATAATATAGACTGCACTAAATGGAAGGAAAAGTTAATGGACTATGAGGTAACCTCAAAGAAAATTAACACTTCACAACATACCAAGAAAATGAAAATCCAAGAAGAACATGGAAACATTAAAACTATGAGGAAACTCACAAGAAAGAACACAAAAAGCATGAACTCAGCAAAGGAAGATACATAGAATAAAGAAAGCAGCAACACCACAGAAAACCAAACATAATGGCAGCAATTATTCCCTACCTATTGATAGTTACAGGAGCTCTGGTAGCATAGTGGTTATGAATCGGGTTGTGAATCACAAGGTCAGCAGTTTGAAACTACCAGCAGTTCTACGGGAGAAAGAAGAGGCTTTCATCTCCCGTAAAGATTTACAGCCTTGGAAACCTTGTTCAGGGTCACTATGGGTCAGAACCGACTGAATGACACTTAACAATAACAACATTGAAAATTACACTGAATGTAAACAGATTACATGCACCAATTAAGAGACAGTGGATGGCAGAATGGATAAGAAAACAAGATCCTTCAATATGCTGTCTGCAAGAGACACACACAGAGACAAAAGCGGATTAAATGTCAAAGGATGGAAAAAATTATACCAAGCTAATTGCAATAAAAAGTGGACAGGAGTGGCACTACTAATCTCTGATAAAATAAACTTTAAGGTAAACACCAGCATAAAAGCTAAAGAAGGACAGTGTCTCATGATTAAAGGAAAAAATGTAGAAGATGACATAACCATAATAAATTTCTATGCTCCCAAAGAAAGAGCTTCAAAATATATAAAGCAAACTCTAATAGATTTGAAGTAAAAAATAGATGAATCTACAATAATAGTGGGTGATTTTAATACACTTCTTTCAAAAATGGATAGAACAACCAGAAAGAACCTTGACAAAGTCACAGAAGAACTAAACAA
>NW_006408576.1:2549235-2550376 GCF_000296735.1 Chrysochloris asiatica
CAACGTAATACACCATATAAATAAGAAAAAAGAAAAGAACCACATGATCATATCGATTGATGCAGAAAAGGCATTTGACAAAATCCAACATCCATTCCTAATAAAAACACTCAACAAAGTACTAATTGAAGGGAAATTCCTCAAGTAATAAAGAGAACATATACAAAACTAGCAGTCTACATTACTTTCAATGGAAAGAAACTGAAAGCCTTCCCTCTGTGAATAGGAACCAGACAAGGATGCCCTTTGTCACCACTCATATACAATAATGTGCTCGAAGTCTTAGCAAGAGCTATACAACAAGACAGGGAAATTAAAGGTACCCAAATTGGCAAAGAGGAAGTAAAACTTTCTCTATTTGAAGATGATATGTCCTACACGTAGAAAACCCCCCAAAATAAGGAAAAAAGCTACTAGACCTCATTGGAAGTTTCAGAAAAGTAGCAGGGTATAAGATCAACATACAAAAATCAGTTGGAAGAGAGAAGAGGAAAAAAAGAGTAATCTGATGCAATTTGATGAACTTGACCTACACTTATGGAAGCAGTAGGTCAAAAGAGGGAACAAATTCTTACAGCAAGAATCATTCCCACCCCCTCCACACACAGAGTAGACAGGAATGGGCAACTTGGACACTGGGTACCCAAAATGGGGGTGTAGGGCTACAAAGGCAAGAAGTGACTGGCTTACAAGCTTTCAAGAGGGGCCTGGAGGAAGGCAGAATCTCCAGTGAGTAGCATCCAATCTGCCTAGGCGGAGTTGATTAAATGAAATGCAGATGATTCTCTTGTTATACAATAGTGAATAATTGTTATCAGGACTGATTGTGAAGGTTGGAAATGTAAAGGTAGACATTTTATAGCAAGGAAGGAAGTGATTGACTTTTCAGTCTAGGAGCAGAGGTCCCTAGAACCATCAACGGAGAAGAGCCAAGAGCGGGACCCTACCCAGAGAAACAATGATGCCTGAGATGGAGGCAGAGACAATGATGTGGAGCGATGGAGCAGCTGGGGGCTTTAGATCCAGAGAGGGAGAGCGACTGTGTGCTGAAGACTGGAAGGAGGGGAGGATAGTGTAGGGGGCAGGCTTGCAGGGTATACCCTTTGGTTGGTTAATGATGCATGGAGGGGATTGTAACCAT
>NW_006408576.1:2552851-2553963 GCF_000296735.1 Chrysochloris asiatica
TAGGCAGGTTAGCATGGGCTAAGTGGGACAGAGGTAAATAATGATGTATGCACAACCTTGGAACAACAGGGCTCTGGGATACAGGGATTGAGACACAGTTGGAATGGGGAAAAGGGGGGAATAATGTTAAGATGCTTGGCTGTCTTCTGAATCTTGGTTTCCCTTGCATACCATTATGAAATAGACACTGGAGGGGGAGAGAAAAGAATAGCCAGCAGTATCACCATAGAAAGCTTGTAAGTCCATCTTCTGCCAATAACATGTTGGAATACCTATAGGACTACAAGCTGCCCAGTGAAGGAGCCTTCCTTTGGAGCCTCTGCATTACATAAGACTATAGGTGGATTCCTGTACTGCATCCAGAATCTTTTGAGTTGGGAAATTTCCACTTGAAAGGACAAACCAACCAGCCTGGAGCAGCCAGAAGAACAGAAGATACTTCGTGAAAAAAAGACTAACAGGAAAAATACAAAACACTAACAGGAAAAATACAAAACAATATAGGCAGTCTGATTACTACAAGAACAAGCAAGTTGCTCCCCCAGGAGACATCAAGGAAACTGGTTGAGTCCCCTCAGGGCAAACACCTTTCTAAGACTAAGACTCAATGGGAATACACGCTCTGATTGGTGACCATGTTCATCAGAGTTAAGGGGAAGTGAGGGAAAAAACAGAAATGAAGCTGTGATTTAAGCCCTACAACATTCAGTAGACTCCTGTGAAGCCTGATGGAGACCTGGTTGGCCAGCAGTGTGGCAGGACTTGGCAATGCTTGTGCCAGAGTCAGTGACATAGCCACAGAGGACTAGAGTTGAGAGTGAAGCATCTAGCTGATAAGAAGCGAGGGCATATGCATAAGAATACCCAAACTTGCAGATAATACCCACGTGACCTGGCTTCAATGTCAGAGCTCAAACTAGAAGAAGAAACAAGAGGAAAAAAAGAGATATCTGATACAATTTGATGACCTTGACCTACACCTATGGATGCAGTAACTCAAAAGAGGGAACAAATCTTTACAGTGAGAAGCAGTGACACTAGAGATGGAGGCAGAGATGATGATGTGGAGAGATGGCGTGGCTGGGGACTTTAGACCCAGAGAGGGAGAGAGC
>NW_006408576.1:2554063-2572835 GCF_000296735.1 Chrysochloris asiatica
GCCCTTTGGTTGGTTGATGATGCATGGAGGGGATTGTAACCATGGCAATGAACGATATATGATAGGATCAATGTAAAGTTAATGTTCTCCCATGTAAACTATCACACAATTTACAATAAAACGTTATCTGAGGGTCAGAATCATCTTCAGACTCATTCAATTTATAAACAGAATTCATTTCCTTGCAGTTGTAGACCTGTGTAAGTCAACTTCTTTCTGTTTATCAGCTAGGGGTCACTTATAATTGTTGTTGGTAAGTGCCACTGAGTTGATTCTAATTCATAGCTACCCTGTATAGTCTCCAAGAAGTGGCTGGTGAAGTTGAACTGCCAACTTTCCGGTTAGCAATGCAGTGTTTATCCTGCAGGGCCACACTAGACCTTCCCATATAGTCCCTCTTATATGTCTCTCTTTATCATTAAACTAGGAATAGCTAACTTATCAGACATTGAATCCCCCTGAGCTTCAAGTCTCTGACTTCCTTCATCAAAGATCTCTGTTATTGTTAAGTGCCATTGTGTCGGTTTTGACTCATAGCGACCCTGTAGAAGGTTTCTGAGGAGCGACTTGTTAGCTTGACCCACCAACCTCGTGGTTTAAACTAACTATGTGGTCCAGCACATTAACCCACAGTGCCATGCCAGGACTCACTTGAATACATCACGGCCACCTGGATAGCCTCCCTAATATAAGGGACTTGTATTACATTTGCAAAATCCATTCAAAGCAAAATCCATTCACTTAGATTTTATTTTGATTGAGCACCTGGTAGAAGATATGTGTATACTCTGAGCTGGGATTTTTAAGAAACATACTAGGATTCTGCCTACAATAATTACTCAAAACATTTTTCATCTGGCACGCACATAATAGTATGTGTTCAGATAAGTCTTAGGGTTTCATTTTTTAGAATATAATTAGCCTTTGATTACTATGGTTGGTTGGACTTTCAAGTGGTACTATTAGAAGAACAATGAGTTTGGAATCAAGGAACCTGGATTTGAGCCTAGGTACCTGCTCCTATTTTATTTGTATTTTAGTGCATAACATAACAGAGAATATTCTAAGAACAAGAGAAATGCATGTGCTCGCAAAATGTCCATATTAATTTTGACAGTGATCAGACTTTATGAAATAAGCTTAGGGGGAAAATTATAAACTACTGTACTCCCTAGGTCCTTAGAAAAATTGCCTTACCTCTAGAGAGGCAGATGGTATATATATATAAAAAAAAGTTCCAGATTTAGAACTAGAGATTTTTAATTCCACCTTTGCTTTTGAAGGGCCTTGTGACTTTGATTAAGACATTGAGGCACTTTTAGCTGTTTCCTCATCTGTTTAAATAGCTAGGACAGGCTTGGTATAAATACTACTTCATAAGATAGTTTTGTGATGATTAGTTGACATAAAACTTGTAGGTTTGAAGAAGTAAGGAAGCATATTAAACAGTTGTCAGATGCCAGTCATTTTAAATCATTTGTGAAATAAGGACTGGCTAAAGGACACTGCTTTGGCTGTGAACCTCAAGGTCAGCAGTTCGAAACTACCAGCTGTTCCGTGGGAGAAAGACGAGGCTTTCTGCTCCCGTAAAGATTTACAGCCTCAGAAACCCTGTACTACAGGGTTGCTATGGGTCGGAACCGACTCCACGGCACTTAACAACAACAACAACAAAGGACACTGCTAGTGTAGTGCTATAGGATAAGCACTGGACTTCAAACTTCAAGGACAGTGGTTCAAACTGACCAGCTGCTCCTTGGAAACCCTATACAAAGTCCCTATGCAGTGGAACTGACTCAATGGCACTAAACAACACCAAAAAGATACAACGCAAGGCCTAGGCAGCAGTCTCTTCTTTCACGTCTGTGGTCCCCATGAATTGGAGGTGCACTCAATGTCAGCTAACAACAATAAAATAGAAGAAAAGAAGGATTCCAGATTTGAGGGATTATCCCTAGAGAAGGGTAGTATAACAGTTCAAGAGACGAAAACCATGTGCTCTTTTACACAAACTCTGCTCTTTCTTTTTCTTGCTTATGCCATTTTTTTTTTTTTAATGTTTTAAAAAGATTCTGAGTGCATTTACGTGTTTCCTTTTCTGAAAAAGGAGGGAAAGTAGAAAGACAAGAAGAGAAGTCTAGGAATGAAACTATAATTCTGTTGCCTTTTTGGTTCCATATCTATTGTGGGGTTTTTGTTTTTTTAAATAACAATGAAATTATATTTTATAATGTATGTTGTTGTTGTTAAGTGTGGTCGAGTCAATTCCGACCCATAGCAACCCTGTATAGGGTTTCCAAGGAGCAGCTGGTGAGCTTGAACCACCAACTTTGCAGCTCAAACGACTTTGCAGTTTATAATGTATACCATTCTGTTTTTCCTTTTTAGGAGTTTGTCTTCTTTTACAAGAAAAAGAGTACATATTTAGCTAGCTGAACTACTCAATAGCTATAATAGAAACAGACCTGTTAAAAATTAGCACTCTTTTTGTTTATACTTTTTATTGTGAATTGAGTGAAGGTTTATACACCAGATCATCAGCTTTGTTCCATTTCAATGATTACAATACCCTCCATGCAACAACAGTTATCCTGCTTCCTACTTGTGAACTCAATGGCACATAACAACAACAACATCCTTCCTATCCTAGCCCTTTGAACTTTGTCCTTTTGCCCTTTGGTTTTTAATGATTCACCATGCAATGGTCAGTTGTGGTTGTTGTTGTTGTTATGTGCCGTGGAGTCGGTTCCGACTCATAGCGACCCTACACAGGGTTTCCAAGGCTGTAAATCTTTACGGGAGCAGACCGCCTCATCTTTCTCCCGCAGAACCGCTGGTAGTTGCGAACTGCTGACCTTGCGGCTCGCAGCCCTATTCGTAACCACTCCATTAGTACACCTTGCTAATGTTGTTGTCCCTTTCTCTCAACCTGTCTACTGCTTGGCTAAAAATTGGACCACAAGGTTGAATTCCTTTACAGACCAGAAGAGTGGTGGAGGGTAATAGTCTTAGATTCCTCTAGTCTATTTCTCAACTGTAAACCTGGCCCTTTTTTTTTTTTTTTTTCTAATTAAGTTGAGTTTTGTTCCACATTTACCCCTACTCTATCCAGGACCCTCTAATGTGATTCCTTTCAGAGCAGTTGGTAGTGGTAGCTGAGCACCAGCTAGTTCTGGTATCAGTCATGGTTACTGATGTTCACATGTTCCATTAATCCATTGGACAAATTAATTCCAAACTCTTCAGTTCTTATCACTGGCCTTTCTTCCACCTATGGAAAGACCAATAGATTCACCTTAGATGGCTGCTTCTAAGCTTTCAATATCCCAGACTCTTACTCATCCAAACAGGATGTCGAACATTGTCTTTGGGAACTATGTTATGCCAAATTATTATGGTGTTCTCTGAGATGGAACTGAGCTCCCAGGCCCATCAACTCATTGTTTTAAGATGTTTGTTAAGCACATGACTCCTAGTGTGGTTCTGTAGGATAAGCATTGGACTGAAAACCAGAAGGTCAGCAGTTCAAACCCACCAGCTGTTCCTTGGAAACCCTATCCAGGTTCGCTATGCATCAGAACCAACTTGACAACACTTAACAACAACAACAACAACAACAACAACAATCTTTTACTAAATAAAAGAGTTATTTAATGAAATAATTTTTGCTTATTGTTGTTGTTAAGTTCCATCAAGTTGGTTCTGACTCACTGCGACCCTGTTTAGAATTTATAAAGAGCAGCTGGTGAGTTTGAACCGCCGATGACCAGTGTTTATACTACAGTGTGACACCAGGACTCCAAAAGATAGTATCATGTTTAAATATTCTTGCAAAAAAAATGTTTAACCTTTTTTATTTAGAAACTTTTCTACAGTTAGAAAATAGTATTTCTATAGTTAGAAAATCCTGAATGTATACTACAATTGATGACTTTCAGCTAAAGTTCAACAAAAACACATGTATAATAACCTTTGGGTTTATCAGTTGTTTCAAGGATGACTATAACTTTGAGAAATCATAGGGTATCTCCGTAGTTGCTGTTGCTGTTAAGTGCTGTCGAGTTCATTCCAACCCATAGTGACCCTGTATAGGGTTTCTGAGGAGCAGCTGGTGAGCTTGAACTGCTTTTTTAAAGTGACTTTGCAGTCCAGCGCATTAACCCACAGCACCACACCAGGACTCCATCTCCCTAGAAGGAGATGCTATTAAAGAATTTGTGCTTTTGCTTGATATTGGAGGCTCCAATGAAGCAAGGAATCTGCTCTGGATTTGACACTGTCACCAAATTGATGATTATTTGTTGCTTATTTAGCTTAATGAATTTTTTTATCTATGAAAATAAATGAACCAGACTTGTCACTGGAGAAGAAACTTGGTCAAGTTTGGCAGGAGAACTGTTCGGTTATTTTTGCTACTAGACAGTATCTTTGTTTTTATATCTGTTCAGTTATGCTTACAGAGAAGTTTTGTTTAGTCTTTTCCACCATGTTCATATTATTGTTGTTATATGCCATTGAGTCAGTTCTGACCCATAGCGACCCTGTATTGGGTTTCCAAGGAGCGACTGGTGAGTTTGAACCACTGACCTTGTGTTCAAGTTGGCATTGCATTTCAGCCCATTAACACACAGTGCCACACTAGGACAGAGAGCCCTTATCTAATGTTGATAATCTTCCAAATGGTTTATGTCTGTCATAGGAATTCAACAGTCTAGCTGCTAGCTGCTAACTGTCTGATCCCAGGGTCACATTCTCTTTCTTAATATACTCAGTCTTCAAATTTTTCTGAAAATGTCATTTTGTGGTAGAATTACAGGGCCTTTATGTCTATTAAAAGAAAATAATATCACTCCCTACTATTATTTAAAATAGCAAGCACTTTAATTATGTTTATACATATAAATATGCAGGGACAGAATATAACACTAGAGTCCTGGTGTGGTGCTGTGCAATAATGCGCTGGACTGCAAAGTCGGTTTGAACTGCAGGGTCAGTAGTTCAAGTTCACCAGTCACTCCTTGGAAAACCTATGCTGGATTGCTATGGCAGTTAACAACAACTATAAACATACTTTAGAGGACAAATAAATCTATTCTTTTGAAGTTATGTAAAATGTGTCTGAAAACACAGGGATTTCAAGTCCTTTCATAGAAATCATGCTTTCTTAATTATTGAGAATTGTGGAGATGGTCGGTCTTATAAGCAAATGAATTAGAAAGTGTGACATTCCCAGTTGTGTGTAAAAAGAAAAGTGATGATGAGACTACAACTCAGTTGTTATTGTTATTGTTGCTAAGTGATCCTTTATAAGGTATCCGAGGAGCGGCTGGTGGGTTTGAACTACTGACCTTGCAGTTCAAACTAACCCTGTGGTTCAGTGCATTATCCTGCAGCCCCACACCAGGACTCCAACTATAGCTGATTATATGCTTCTTAGGAAAGAACCTGTTTTTGACTAAACAACTCCAGTTAATGTAGAACTAAAGAAAGGATGCTGACCTGCGGTTATTCTGTTTAGATAATTTTATTATTTTAATCTCTATGGCATATTCTTACTGACTCAATGGCACTTCACAACAACAGCAATGACATGTTCTTGGTGTGTAATTACTGGCTTTAATCCTTAAAATAACTTTTATCATCCTCTTTCTGTATACTTTTCCATATCATGGACCAAATACCTAACTATGTATACACAGGAATGGAGTGTCATTCCCCTTTCACCGCAGCCCTGGGGATAGTGACTAAGAAACTTTTATTGATGACTGATTGGGTATGCAGTGAGAGCATCTCAGTTCAAGGTCTCTGCCTCCTTATTGTGGGCTTAATACTGGCTACTGATGAACCCACACTTTTGATGGGATTAATGCCCATCCCTGGGTGGTATAAATGGTTAACATCATTAACTGCTAGATGAAAGATGGTAAGTTGAAGTCCACCCATAGGCACCACAGAATAAAGGCCTGGCAATCTATTTCTAAAACATCAGGCATTGAAAACTCAATGGAGCACAGTTCTAGTTCTACTCTGACACACATGGGGTCCCCTGAGTCAGAATCAACTTGACAGAAACTATTGTTTATATATATAATAACCAATGGTGTAGCTATATTTATAGATAGATAGATAGATAGATAGATAGATAGATAGATAGATAGATAGATAGATTATTGTTATTGTGTGCCGTGGAGTCAGTTCCGACTCATAGCGATCCTACACAGGGTTTCTGAGGCTGTAAATCTTTACGGGAGCAGACCACCTCATCTTTCTCCTGCGGAACCACTGATAGTTTTGAACTGCTGACCTTATGGTTCGCAGCCCGATTCATAACCACTACGCTACCAGAGCTCATGCATAATTCTAGATAGATGGCTCATCGGTTAGTAAAAGTAGAAGCCTTAAGCTCTGTATCTTCTAAGATTTTCTATTAAATAGATTCTTAAATGAATTGGTGTATTGAAGATCTTCCAGTACCACAAACCCCTGTGAAAACCACAAAGAATTAGCTCAACAGGTTTGTCCACTTCTGGCGTGGCACAGTGGGTTAATGTGCTGGACTGCAAAGTTGATTTGAACCAGAAAGTCAGCAGTTCAAGGTCCTCGGAAACCCTATACAGGGTCACTATGGGTTGGAATCAACTCAATGGCAGTTAACAACAACAACAACAACTTGCTTAATGATTACTCATATTAATTTTCTAGGTTTGTGTTACTATCGAACTAGAGTTGGTGATTCATGAACAGAAGGTTATGAAGCATCACCTTCAGTTACCACCCCACCCCACAGTTTCATTCAATAAATGCATAAAACAACTCCAAAGACCTATTCCCTGGTGGAGATTACACACACATTTCTCTTATTTTCTGAGAATCCAGGGAAACTCTTGAGTAGTAATTTATGCAAATAGTATCATTGTTGTTAAGTGCCATCAAGTCAGTCCCTACCCATAGCGACCCTGTATAGGGTTTCCAAGGAGTGGCTGTTGAGTTTGAACCCCTGATCTTGTGATTTAAACAATTTTGCAGTCCAGTGCTTTATCACACAATGCCATACCAGGACTCAGGACTCCAAACATTACTGTTGTTGTTGTTGTTGTTGTTATGTGTTGTCGAGTAATTTTGCTGCCACACCAGGACTCTAGCAACATTTTATTCATTCATGTGGCTTTTGTTTTCCTCTAAGAAACATTATACTTTCTCTTGCCTTTTAACCAGCTTTCTTGTCAGGGGTAAGGGAGTATGCCACACCTCTGCCCTATAATACTGTCTCAGGGAAATATTTGTTTATATTCCCCTCCCTCTGTCTTTCTCTCTTTGAAAAATGGCAATTTCTCAATGTATTATCTTTAAATTTATTTATAGCTCTAAGGATTTTTCATTTTGAGTATATATTAATAATGAGTGCTCTGTTCCTGGTGTGGCTCTTCAGCATAAGCACTGGACAGCTAATTGTAAGGTCAGCAGCTCAAACTCCTTAGAACCGCATAATGGGTTGCTGTGAGTCAGAACCTACTTTACGACACTTAACAACAACTTCTGCTAGATCTTGCAAAGTCTCAACTATTGAACATTAAGATATTTTCTTCTTATCCAAGCAAGATAAATTCACCCATTGAATGTTGATTTTCCTTTCCTTTGTATTTGAAGATCGTATATGCACTCAAAGTTTGAATTTAAAATACATAGGAAGGGGTCTCCAAGTTGGAAATAGATTATTTGCAGATGAAAGAAACATAATAATATACACACACCCTTACCTAGAATATTTTCCCATGTTGCCTCTTGCCCTGTAAATATCGTTTTATCTCTATTAGTCTCGGCTGGTTTCTTATAGTGGTTATAAGTCATTTTATTTGAACCTCTGTCCTCAGTTTTCTGCATTCTTATCATAAAATAAAACAAATGAATTGATGTTTCAGAACATTCATAATATTACAAGGAGAGAAATTTCGTAACATATTTCATATCCAACAAATCAGTCACTGAGTAGAAAGGAGCCAGACATGAATATCTTGACTAAGAAAGGAGAAGTGTTACCAGACAAAAGTCTGACCACCAGCTGCTGTAGCAGATATCAGAGACAGTGTGAGAATCAACATAGGTTTTATTTACTGATCTGAAAGGCAGGGTGAATCCTCTACCTTGCCCTCCCCCATACAAGAACTCTTATACCCCTCTAGGTGTCATCCTATATGCATTGTTACATTCTTTTCTCAGAGTTTTATGGCTCTCTTACTGGGGGATACAGTTTAAATCCCACTGAATCACAGCTTCTTGCATCCTGGGAAATGATTGCCCCAAACAATGTTAATGACTTTTCAGAAACCTTTGTCTTAAAATTATATTCTTTTAAGAGAAGAGAGATATTGGCCCTCCAGGTATTCCTCTAGGTTTGTATTCTTATCCTAGGTTTAAATCAACAATGCAACACTAAATCCTTAGCCTATATGTTCATATAGGAGCTCTGGTAGTGTAGTGGTTATGAATCAGGCTGCTAACCTCAGGGTCAGCAGTTTGAAACTACCAGTGTTTCTTCAGGAGCAAGATGAAACTTTCTGCTCCCATAAAGATTTACAGCCTTGGAAACCCTGTACAGGGTGACTATGAGTTGGTACCGACTTCATGGCACATCACCATCATCATATGTTCCCTGGAGCAAAAGGCAAAGCTTAGTCAGGGCAGTAATGATTGGGAACAATGATTATAAAACGGTTTGAATAGAGAAGTTGGAATAAAAGTTATTAAATCCCTTCTCTCAGAAGGAAAAAGGATTTTAGCAGGCTATGGAATGGAAATCAAGTCTCTAGGATATGACCTTAGTGAATTTATCTTGTTTCTTAGACATTGAACAAAGTCTTGGGGGTAAGAGTTGATGTGGGAAATCTCCATTTTACCTATTAATCCACCTTTCAAATTACTTTTGAAGTATAACATTTCAAAAATGGGTTACCTTTATGTATATTTCTATCACAGTCTCTGCCTTGCAAACAAATCCTGCCACTGTGACTTTGTCCAGATCTGGTGTCTTTTCCTCAGGTACCATCAGTTTATCTCACCATTTTCTCAGAACAAATTAGTATCTCCTTGTTTTTAGTTCCTTCACCTTACTTTCTCCAGATCCCTGGTGTAGCACAGTGGGACAAGCATCCCACCAGAAGGTTGTTTTGAACTGAAAAAAATTGGCAATTGAAACTCACTAGTCATGCCTCAAAAACCCCATACAGGGTTGCTGAATCTGAAATGACTCAACAGTATTTATCAACAACTACTTTACATACTCCAGGACACTAAAGATTTCTCTGCTTTTCTTTGTTTTCCCATCACTCATCATCAAAGGGATCTCACATTCTTTCTGATGCAAAATGTCTGTTACCTGTTGAGGAGAAGATAATACCAGGATCCTTAAATGGTCTTTTGTAGAATCCATTCAAGTTTTGTCCTCATCTTATATTGAATCAAGTCTGTTATTGTTGTTAGGTGCCTTTGAGTCAGTTCTGGGCTGAGATGCAAATCAACCTTGTGGTCCAGTGCTTATCCTATGACCATACCAAGATTTCTAAATATCTAAGAAGGAAAAATCTTCTACTGTCTGGATAATTAGCTGAAATGGAGAGTTCTGTATTTACCTAAGACTCAACCTGGTTTCAAAATGGAGTTGAACATTTAAAGTAAGCAGTTTGATTTTTTTTCTGCCAGCTCTCTTATCAAATATAAGATTTACATACTAGAATTAAAAACAATAAGCAAAAGCTTACTATGCAAAAAATGGTTCTGTTGCTAGAGTCATGGAACTGCTTCAAAAAATTTAATTGTATTAATTACCAAAATAAATATATATTTAAAATATATTGTCAGATATGGGAAGAATGGGTTACATTGTCATAAAATCTACAATCTATGCAGTCTGAATATGCGAAAGACCTTCTTAAACATTTCAGGAAGCCATTTGTTATAGTTAAGAATTGAACACTCAATATCAGAGACCCAAGTTGTATTTTTGGTGTGTTGGTTTTAATTTTGATATGTATTTTTGCATGTCTTTATATTTTCAGACTTTATGATCTTGAATAAATTGATTAATCTAATTTTGCCTCAGTTTCCTCTTCTATAAAGTGGCTAAATAAGAAATATGTTGTTGTTGTTCAGTGTCTTCAGTCAGTTCTGACTCATAGAGGTTCTGTGTACAGCAGAATAAAACACTGCCTGGTCCTGAGCCATTCTCACAATCTCTGTTGTGTTTGAACCCATTGTTGCTGCCACTATGGCAATCTCATTGGAATTTGTCCTCTTTTTTTGTTGACCCTCCACATTTCAAAGTATTATTTCCTTCTGACTGATCCCTCTTGACAGTATATTCAAAGTACAAGAGTCAAAGTCTCACTGACCTCCCTTCTAAGGAACATTCTGACTACATTTCTTCCAAGACACATTTTTTTGTCCTTCTGGCAGTCCATGGTACTTTCAATTTTCTTTGACAACACATAATTCACATGCATGGATCTTGTATGGTCTTCCTTACACATTGTCCAACCTTTACATGCATAGAAGGTGATTGAAATTACCATGGCTTGGGTCAGGTATACCTTTGTTCTCAATGTAATATCTTTGCTGTTGAACACTTGAAAAAAGATCTTGTGTAGCATATTTGCCTAATGCAATATGTCATTTAACTTCTTGACTACTGCTTCCATGAGCATTGATTGTAGATCCAAACAAAATGAAATCTTTGAAAATTTTAATCTTTCCTCCATTTATCATGATGTTATTTATGGATCTTTGATGGCATAATGGGTTAGCAATGGGCTGCTAATCAAAGTGTCAGGAGTTCAAATCCAGCAGCTGCTCCACAGGAAAAAAAATGAGGCTTTCTTGCTCCCATAAAGATTTACAGCCTTGGAAACTCTATGCAGGGTCGATATGAATCAGAACCAACTTGACAGCTCTTAACAACAACAACAACAATTTATTGGTCCAATTGTTTTTTTTTTGTTTTCTTTACATTGAGAGCCTATCCATAATTAAGGCTGGAGTCTTTGAACTTCATCAGTAGGTATTTCAAGGGTTCTTTGCTTCCAGCAAGCAAGGTTGTATCATCTGCATATTGCAGGTTATTAATGAGTCTTCCTCCAGTCCTGATGCCACTCTCTTATTCATACAATCCAGCTTCTCAAATTAGTGGTTCAATGTCAAAAGTATTTTGTATAGTACTTATTAAAACTAAGTAGTCCATGAGTGCTATCTAGATTCTTTTCAAATTAGTTATATTTACCACTGTTATCATCTCCTCTTGTGTTATATGGGCCATCTTCTCCTCTTGACAATTCACTAGTTATTTGCCTTTAAAATGTTCAAAGGATGGATATTTTCAAAATAATTATTTGGACTTTATTGCTCTATTTTGAGATCAACAGTTAGTAAAGCAGAAATAAGAGGAAGAGATGGGCATGAAATTGTTGTATTCATGTGTTTTTTATGCTTTCTTGAGATTCTGCTTTTACTCATTTTTGTGCTTCCATAAAATAAAAAATGAACAATTATCTGGAAAACAAAAGGTTATTTGGAGAAAGAGTATAAGCACCATGTGAACTAAGGAAATATCATGAAGACTGTCTACTGCCAAGTATGGAAATGAAGTAGAAAAAAAACAGGAGTTCAGAGAATTTTTTTTTTTTCTGATACTGAGAAAGATGTGGTCTTGGCAATCTCGGAAACTTCAGAGCACAGAACATGTAGTCATGGATGCAAGGCAGGTATATATACTCCTGCGTTGTCTACAATTCATTTGTATGCTCAGGGATGTTACTATTATTCATATATTTGGCACATTTTAATTTTATTATATTCAAACATCTTTCCAGGCTCCCTATTTTGCTATTACCATGTGCCATCACTACATTTTTTCAGTCCCTACCTCCAAGTTAATGCTAAAGGTGACTCCCTGGTTTTCTCTTCAATTTCCAAGTATTAACAAGGTGAATCAATGGTTGAGACCAAAGAATAGTTTAAGCAATTTACTATAATGTACATGAGAAAATTATATTTAAAAAAATAGTATTATGCAAATTAAACTGGAAATTGAAAGTGGGTTGATGTGTCAACTGACTAATGCATTTATCCATAATATGCCCAACTCAACTATTTTAACCATTCATTTGATTCAGTTGCCTTTAAGATAGCCTTATAAAGAGCTTATTTGGAAAAAATGTTATGTGGATTATATCATTATGAATAGAGATTTAAATTTAAAAAATAAAGATTAATCAGTATTGGAGAGTGTGAAAAACTCTATGAATAAAATGTACATTTTTTCAGAAGGAAGTAATATTTAGAATATTCCCTTGTGTATATTATGCCAGGAAATTCATGCAGACAGTCTTCATAGTAGTTAAATCAGAAGAAAATACCAAAGTAGAACTGTATATGATGTTTACTTTCCTATAGTCCCAGCTAAATTATGTGCGGATTCAGCAAACGCTTCAGCTAGAAATGACCGCTGTCAGTAATGTTGAAAATGATAGCTAGGGATTTAGAAGATTTACTTAATGCAAGCAAAACCTTTAAGGATATATTAATATCCTCCTGGACACAGAAGTATATATTACACAAGGACTTAAATATATTTGGAAGAAATTCTGAAGCCAAAATTTTAGGTTTTAGAGTTTTCCAAAAGAGAATTTAGTGGCAGATGCTGTGTGTTTGTTATGCTTTTCTTTAGCTCAAGGATAAAATGGCAAATTCTACTTTAAAAAAATAGTTACAAAAACAAAACTGTGAGATTTAGCACTCTGAGTGAATTTAGTAATCTATAATACGTTTTTTATTTTTATGTTGTTAGGTGCCATCAAGTTGGTACCGACTTAAAGCAAACCTAACACAACAAACGAAACATTGCCTGGTCCTGGGCTGACCTCACAATTGTTGTTAAGCCTGAGCTCATCTCTGCTGTCCCTGTGCTAGTCCATCTCATTGGGGATCTTCCTCTTTTTTTCCAACCCTTCACGTTACCAAACATGATATCCTTCTCCAGGGCCTGTTCCCTCCTAATAATATGTCTAAATAATATGTCTAAAGTATAAGAAATGAAGTCTGGCCATCCTGGCATCCAAGGAGCACTCTGGCTGCTTCCAACACATATCTGTTAGTTCTTTTGGCAGTCCATAGTACTTTCAATATTCTCCTCCAATACCATAACTCAAATGCATCAATTCTTCTACGGTCTTCCTTATTCACTGTCAGCTTTCGCATGCATATGATGAGCTCTAATAGCATAGTGGTTACATATAAGGCTGCTAACCTCAAGGTCAGCAATTCAAAACTACCCGCTGTTCCATGGGAGAAAGGTGAAGCTTTCTGCTCCTGTAAAGATTTACAGGCTCAGAAACCATCTACAGGGTCACTATGAGTCAGAACTAACTCAATGGTACATAACCAACCAAATTTATTTTTATAAGCAATAAATGTATTCTTTGTGTGGCATTGTAGGATCAGCACTGGATTGTGAACCACAAAATTGGTGGTTAAAATCCACCAGCCGCTCCTTGGAAAGCCTATGGTGATGGTGATGGTGTATGGTGGAGTCGGTTCCAACTCATAACAGCCCTGTATAGAGCTTCCAAGGCTGTAAATCTTTACGGGATCAGAAAGCCTCATCACTCTCCTATGTAAACACTGGTACTTTTGAACTGCTGACCATGAGATTAGCAGCCTGACTCATAACCAGAACACTATCAGAGCTTCTCTTGGAAACCCTATACAAGGTCACTATGTGTCAGAACCGGTTCAGTAGCACTTAACAACAACAAGTATGTTCCTAAAATTTAGATCTATTTCACATTGACTCTTATAAAAATGACTTTAGTCATTTTGTAAATGTAGAAATTTATTATTTATGATTGTGTTTCCCATATACAAAAATTAAGAACATAATCAAGATCCTTATGCTTTCTGTGCATTTTCAACAAGGTCAATGGAGGAACAATAAAAGCCTGCCCTCTGCCCCAAACACCAATGTTTATGTTGGAATCAGTTTATCTTTGTCATGATATAGTTAATAATGTCACATTTCATTTTGATTTAATATAGATTTTGTAGAGATAATTCATGGTCACTAAGAGATATTTGTATTGTTTATGTTGTTTTTAAAAACATAAATAGCATGTAAAAAGGTTCCCAATTATGATAAAATATCACTAAAAATGTGTTTATTGAGCATTATCAAGTAATTTGGAAGATATAATATATTCATGAAGGGGTATGAACAGTTGTGTACTTTAAATGGCTCAGAATATATTTGAAAGAAAACAAGGGAGAAAAAAATCAAAAAATCAATTGTTAACCTGTACTATGTTTACTACAATATTCATTCATCTGTCAGTTTGTTGCACTGTGGTGGTTATGTGTGTTGCTGTAATAGTAGAAGCTGTGCCACTAGTATTTTAAATATCAGCAAAGTCCCCCATAGTGAACAGGTTCCAGCAGAGCTTGCAGACCAGGAAGTATGGTCTGAATGGTTAACTTCTGATTGGTTAACCACTGAAAATCTTATGAAACAGCAGAGGGATATTGTCAGATATAATGCTGGAAGATGAGTTCTCTCAGGTTGGAAGGAACTCAAAATACAACTGGGGAAAAGTTACCACCTCAAAGCAGAGTTGACTCTATGATGTAGATGGAATTAAGATTGCGGGACCTTCATCTGCTGATGCAGCACAACCCAAAATGGGAAGAAACAGCTGCAAATGTCTATTAATAATCAGAACATGGAATGTACGAACTATGAATCTAGGATAATTGGAAGTTGTTAAAAATGAAATTGAACACATAAAGATCAATATTCTAGGCACTAGTGAGCTGAAAGGGACTGACATTGGCCATTTTAAATCAGACAAGCATATGATTTACTATGTCAGGAACAACAAATTGTAAAGGATTGACCTCACAATCTTCATTAAAGATAGTTTACAAGTTCCATCTTGATTCTTCCTCTTTTGAAGACCCCAATGAGATGGATTGGCCAAGTGGCAGCATCGATGGACTCAAGTGTGGCAACAGTAGTGAAGTTGGCCCAGGATCGGGCAATGTTTTGTTCTGCTGTGCATAAGGTCGCTATGAGTCAGTACCAACTCAATGGCACCTTAAAAACAACAACATCTTGATCTTAATGTAGACTGTAGGATAAGCATTAGAATGCAAGGTCAATTTGAACCACAAGGTGGCATTTCAAACCCACCATCCACTCCTCGGAAACCCTATACAAGGTCGCTATTTTTCAGAACTTAACAACTTAACTTGATGGCCCTTAACAACAACAACATCTTTAAGTATAATATTGTCTGTGATAGGATAATATCCATATGTCTAAAAGAAAGACCAGTTAATACCATTTATCATGAGTCTTCAAATTTGTACACTAACCAGTAAATTCAGTGATGATAAAATTGAATTCTACCAACTTCTTCAGCCTGAAATTGATAGATTTCAGATGTAATTATATGTATTGATAATTACTGGTAATGTGACTGAGAAATTTACAGAAAAAAAGAGAGCAAAGGTCAGTACTTGCAAAATATGGCCCTGGTGACAGAAACAATCACTCATTGCAAATATCCCTTTCCAACAAAATAAATGATGACATGTATGTGGATGTCATCAAAAAGAATACACAAAAATTAAACTGATTACATCTGTGAGAAGAAATGGTAGAAAAGTTCAATATCATCAGCCAAATTAAGGCCAGGGCAGTCTGTAAAACAGATTATCAATTTCTCCTATGCACATTCAGGCTGAAGCTGAAGAAAATTAAAACAAATCCTTGAGAGCTCAAATACAATCTTTAATATATCTTACCTGAAAATTGTAGACCATCTAAAGAACAGATTTGATGCATTAGACACTAATGGCCAAAAACTAGTAGATTTGCAGGATGACATCAAGTATATCATCCATGCAGAAAGCAGGAGGTCATTAAAAAGACAGGAGAGAAAAAAAAAAGACCAAAGTGGATGTCAGAACAGATTCTGAGACTTCCTCTTGAATGTAGAGTAGAGAAGCAACTAAGTGAAACCGCTGAGAGAAAATATCATAGGGCAGCTCGAAAACAAGTCAAATATTATAATGAAATGTGCAAAGACCTGTAGTCAGAAAACCAAAAATGAAGAGTCAGAAAACCAAAAATGAAGAGCAATCTCAGCATTTCACAAGTTGAAAGAATTGAAGAAAGTATTCAAGCCTCAAGGACTGATGGTATTAAAGGAAGAAGTCCAAGCATCATTGAAGGCATTTGTGAAAAACAAGGCTCCAGAAACTGAAGGAAACCAAATTGAAATCTTTAAACAATCTGATGTAACACTGGAGGTACTCACTTGTCCATGCCAAAAAATTTGAAAGAAAAGATACATACGTGTACCCATTTCAAAGAAAGGTGACCTGGTGGATTGCAAATTATCTTCAAACATCATTAATATCTCTTCCAAGTAAAATTTTGTTGGAGATAATTTTAAGTGCAGCAGCCAGTCAACAGGGAGCTAACAGAAGTTCAAGCTTGATGCAAAACAGAACATGAAATGAGGGATATCATTGCTGATGTTAGATGGATCTTGGTGGAAAGCAGAGAATACAGAAAGATGTTTACTTGTACTTTAATGAATGTGCAAAGTCATTCAACTGTGTGACTCTTAATGAACTATAGATAAAATTGTGAAGAATAGATTTTTCACAATTTTTCATTATACTCTTGTGGAACCTGTACATTGACCAAGAAATATTCATTCAAACAGAACAAAGGGACAATGAATGGTTTAATATCAGGAAAAGTATATGGCAGGATTATATCCTTTTACCAAACTTATTCAGTCTGTATCTTGAATGAGCAAATAACCCATGAAGAACTCGGGATCAACATTAGAGAAAGTATTATTAACTTGTGATATGCAGATGGAAAAACTTTGCTTGTTAAAAGCAACGAGAATTTGAAATACTGATGGTGTAGCACTGTGGGTTAATGCACTGGACTACAAAGTTGGTTTGAATCACAAAGCTGGCCATGCAAGATCACCAGCGCTCCTCAGAAAACCCCAACAGGGTCACTCTGGTCGGAATGGACTTGACGGCACTTAACAACAAACAACAACAAAAACAGCCTTCAAAGGAGCTCTGATAGCATAGTGGTTATGAGTCAGGCGCTAACCTAAAGGTTAGCAGTTGAAAACTTCCAGTCATTTCACAGGAGAAAGATGAGGCTTACTTCTCCCATAAACATTTACACCATTGGAAACCCTATACAGGGTCACTATGAGTCAGAATGGACTCCACAGCACACAACCACCACCACTGGCCTTGGGGTACAAACTGACCTTGCAGTCCAGCTCATTAAGCAACAGCTAATTAGAATTATGGTGTTGCAGAAGAATATTCAAAGTACCATGGAATGCCAGAACAAATAAATCTCTGTTGGAAGAAATACAACCAAGACAGTTCCTTAGAATGATGGTGAAGACTGTCTCTTATAATTTGGACGTGTTATCAGGAGGGACTGGAGAAGAGCAGATAGAGGAAAAGGAAAGGATCAGTGAAAAAGATAGCGATCCCCCAAGGAGAAGCAATGATACAATAGCAGCAACAATAGACTCAAACATAATAGCAATTGTGAGGTTGGCCCAGGGCCAGGCAGTGGTTTTTCTGTTGTGCATAGTTTCAGTGGCACTCAAGAGCACCCACTCTTCTTTATTTCTGAGGAGAATACTGTTTTCTGCAAAGTAGAATCCATTTTAGTATTATGTATTAAAAGCATATTTATATATGAGAAAATTGTGAAAAACAGTCTTCAATCTCTCATATTGTTCAGGAACTACCTACTGCCCTTTTAATCTCCACCCTAGAATTGTGCATTTGTCACATAAGCTCAACAAGGCCTATGTGACGATGGAATGAGGTGGTGATCTCTTAGAATAAAATCAAGGTTTCTGAGGAGCAGCTGGTGAGTTTGAACCACTAAACTTGCAGTTCAAACTGACGTTGTGGTCCAGCGCTTTATCCTGTTCTAACTCATAGCAACCCTGTGTACAACAGAATATGCACCATTCTCAAAATTATTGCTATGTTTGAGCCCACTGTTGCAAGCACTTAGTCCTAAATAAGGGCATTGCTCTTTATCTCTGACCCTTTACTTTACCAAGCATGATGTCTTTTTTTTTCTATGACTGATCATCCTGATAACATGTCCAAAATACATGAGAGGAAGTCTCACCAGCTTCAGTTCTAAGAAGCATTCCTGTATACTTCTTCCAAGACAAATTTGTTCCTTAAGGCAGTCTTCAATATCCTTCATGAACACCACGATTAAAATGCATTAATTCTTCTCTAGTCTCCTTATATATTATCACATTCATATGAGGCCACTGAAAAAACAATGGCTAAAGTCAGGTCCAGCTTAGTCATCAGAGAGATATCTTTGTTCTTTAACATGTTAAAGAAGTTCTTTGCAGCTGATTTTCCCAAAGTAATACATCCTTGGATTCCTTGACTGCTATAATTCAAGACTCGACTTTCGTTATTGAAAGATTCTCTGGGCAAATTAGTGAATGAATCAGAAAACAACAATAGAAGATGGAAGGAATACACAAAGTCACTGTACCAAAAGGAAATGGTTATTGTTCAACCATTTCAAGAGGTAGCATATGATCAAGAGCCAATGATACTGAAGGAAGAAGTACAAGGTACTCTGAGGTATTAGCAAATAACAAGACACCAGGAATTGATGGAATAAAAATGGAAA